>NC_040904.2:10233724-10552281 GCF_004126475.2 Phyllostomus discolor | reverse complement strand
TGACGAACGGGGGTCCCTCTGTGAGTTCTGCGCACCTGGGGGCCACAGGAGCTAGGCCCACTGTCACCCATCCCCACGCCCTGACTCCAGCTGCCCCTGCAGCTGGCTCCTGACCCCCACGCCCCGGCCACACCTCCCACAGCAGAGAGCCCTCCCCGCAGATCCCTGAGCCGCTAGGAGCATTTCTGCTCCGAGACGAGCAGGCCGGCCCGGCTGCCACCTGGACACTCCCTCAGATGACCGGGCTTCCTACCGGGTCTCCGGGGACGCCAACAGGGCCTTCCCGTCCCTGTTCACCTGGGGGTCCAGCTTCACCCTGAAAAGGAACGAGCTGGTGAGGTGGGGGCCGGGGAGGGCGAGGCCTAGGGGGCCAGAGCTGCCCACTGTGCACCCAGGCCTCACCCTTCCTTCCTACTGTCCTGCGTTTCCACCACAGTGTGGCCACGTGCTCAGCTGTCGAGTGACTTGTGAGACCCAGCAAGCAGGCTAGCGGCTCCTCCTGCGGCCCAAGGCCACTCCCTACACTGCCTCCTCCCCAGGAGGCTCACTGCCGGGGTCCTGGGAGCTGTGGCCCCGTCATGGGGTCGCTCTCTGCCAGGTGTGCGTGCCGGAGGCGTGGCCTGGCCTTTGGTCCCATTTCCTGATCTCAGTTGGGTGGGTTTGGAAGGGGGTCAACGTCAGGTTACCCCTGCTTTGATGGCCCTCCTCAACCCCTGTATCAGGCCTCAGGGTAAAGTCACGGTCCCTGTGGGGCACCTGACCAGGCACAGGCCTCTCGTGGCCTCACCCGGCGTCCTGTGCCGGGAGGAGTGGCGGCATTGCCCAGGTCTGCAGAGAGCAGAGGCCCCGCCCGCCTCTGAGGTTGGAAGCTCTGAACCCTCTCCCCCTAACTCGGGAGATGTGGGGTGGGGCCTGCCCTCCCTCCCCCCAAAACCAGGCACAGAGTCTGCTTGGGACCTGCCCTCTGGAACCAGCACAACCTTGCCACTGAGCCATGGGGCCGGAGAATGCCTAGCTTGGCCACTGGGCCAGGACCAGCCTCCTAGCCCCAAGGTTTGTGCAGCCGCAGCCTCCTGATGTTCCTGCCCTTGAAGTGTTAACAATGATCCAGAGAAGCACGCAAGCTCTGTCTGCAGAAATGTTTGTGGAGTTGTTTGGGTCAGCTGGTGGGGGTAGTGAGGGGCGGGCTGCAGGTATTTAGAAAAGGCCCAGGTGTGCAGGGAGGGGCCAGGCTAAGGAAACTGAGTCACAGGGAAAGTTGTGCAGCTAGGAAGACCCAGAGCTGGGAATGAGGAGTGTGCTGCGTGAAGGGCGTGTCAGACCCACAGCTGCAGACCTGAAGGGTGCGTGTGTGCACACACCACGGACGTCAGAGGGCACACCCACAGCGCCTCCGCGTGATGTCAGACGCTCGTTCCCGTGCCAGCTGGCCCTTGGGGTCGGGGGAGAGGCCCCGCACTTTGCCCTGCTGGCCTCTGCCCGGGCCTGGCTCCTGCCTGCCTTCAGACCCAGGTTCAGGCACAGCTGCAGGTCTGGGCGAGGGCGGGGGCAGCAGCCGCTGCGCCCCCTGCACTGGTGGGAAGCGTCTTTGTTCGGGAAAACAGAAGTGCAGGGGCTGGAGGGACTTGGTGGCAGGTGTCCTGTGATTCTGACAGCTTGACATCAGCCTGCCCCACCAGGGAGATGGGGCCCCGGGCTAACGAACGGTGACTCACCGGGTCTCCTCTCGGGCCCCGAGCACCTGGGGTTCCCTGCGGTCCTCTTTCCCCAGGGCCACCCTGTGTGGAGAGAGGTAGGACGTGAGGTCTGGAGGGACTCAAGCGCTCGGTGCAGAGCCGACTCCCCCCAGCAGGCTCCCAGCTGGTGATGCGGCCACGTCTGGTGCTGAGCAGGGAGGCCCAGAGCCCAGGGCGCCAGCCCGCGCCGGACTCACCCTTTCTCCAGGATTGCCGTCCGGCCCCGGGTTGCCCTGGGATGGAGAGGAGCGGACAGAAGCATTAGTTTGGGACGGGAACTCAGCCCGAGTCTCAGGAACAGGGAGCAGGAGGCCAGACGTGGGTGCTTACCTCGTCGCCAGCCTCACCCCTCTCTCCCGGGGGACCGGGCACTCCAGGGTCTCCCTGCGGGGAGCAAGGGCACACTCATCCATCTCCGGCCTGGCAGTGTCTGCACTGCGGCTGGCCTCTCCCTGGCAGCAGCCTCTCCCAGGGCCCCGGTACCCCCACCCAGGCTCAGGTGGAGGGAGGGGGTGGCATGGGTGCTGTGTGCATGCTCACCTCGTCTCCGGAGGGCCCTGTGGCCCCTGGCCTCCCAGGCTCCCCATCGGCTCCAGGCTCCCCCTGGAAAGATGATAAGGGTCAGCCCCTCCTGTCCTGTCCTGTCTTGGGGGGAACCAGGGGACCAGAGGCGCCGTGTCCCCCGTCCCCGCTGCAGAAGGCAGGTGTGATGGGAGTGGGAGAGTCTGAGGTGCAGTGACACGGGGTAGACGGAGCGTCCCCTCAAACAAATGCCCCTGCCCATCGGTTGTGATGTTTGACCCGCCATTCCGACCCCCAGTTTCTGCGCCGGCCCACAGAGCACAGCAGCAGCCCACAACCTCTCCCGGGGCTGTGGGCCTGGACCACACACCTTAGGGACACTCACTCAGTTGCCAATAATGCCCCAGGCCCAGCCCCAGCCCCAGCCCCAGGGGCCCCACTGACCTTTGCTCCCTTCAGTCCAAAGGCACCCACGTCGCCCTTGGGCCCCGGGGGTCCTTGAATGCCCTGGTGAGAGGATTGGAGAAGTCAGTCCACGGTGTTAACCAAGCAGCCACCGGGCCGCACCTGCATGCCGCACAGCCCTCCGGTGGCCTCTGAAGGCCGCCAACAGAAGCACTTCCAGTCTTAAAGTATCGCGAGAGAAAGCAACTTACATCGAATCCAGGCGAGCCCTTGCAGCCCGGCAGGCCGGGGTACCCCGTCTCCCCCTGGAAGGAGGGAGGAGGATTTGGTCGTCAAGTGCTGTGGCTCTGGCTCATCCACCCCCTTCCCAGGAACGCCCCACTCCGGAAGATGCTCTGATCTTGGCCAGGTGGCTCGGGTCCACGGGTACCTGGGGCTCGGCAATGTCTCCTGCCTTTCCCACTGCCTCCGGAGTGCCCACACTGGTTCCCTGTCTGCCATGTGCCCTGGCCCCCAGCCCTGCCCCCGGGCTGGGGGTTACCTTCATGCCGTCCACACCGTCGATGCCACGCTTGCCCTTCTCACCCTGTGAGGGACAAAGGCCAAAGGATCAGATGGAGGTCAGACAGCCACCCACCCATGGGGCAGAACACACGTCCTGACTGCCACACTCACCTTGTAGCCCTTGGGTCCTCTGGAGCCCTGCAGAGATGGGAAGGGAGGGTGAGGGGGGTGGTCCCCCCGTCATGGGGAGAGTCCCCCTGTCCTCCCAGGGAAGTGGAGGAGGACAGCAAGGAGGGGGCAGTCTCCCGGGTCCCTTGCAAAGGGGAGGCCAGTCAACCCCCCACCAGCTTGCTGGGGCCCAGCCACACTGGGGTTGGGCGATGTTGTCCTTGTCCAGGTGAGGGGGGACTGCTCTGCACCCGGCAGGGGGCACACCTCAACGTCGTGCCTCACTCACCTTCTCTCCTCGGCCCCCCTTTTCTCCCTACGAGGCAAACAGAGGAGGAGAGGGGGCTGTCAGGGGTGTCCCAGGGCCTGGTGCCCAGGCACAGCTCCTGTGTGCCGTGGCTCGGCCCCAGGACAGCCCTCTGTGGCGGAGCAGGGAAGACACACCTTCATCCCCTGGTAGCCGACAGGTCCTAGGTCCCCAGGCCTTCCCTGGAACACAAAGCGGGGTGTGTGTTAGACCCCTGGGGTGGGCGGGGCCAGCCCCCACCCAGCCCGCCTCATCTCCCACTCCGCTCCGGCCCCGTTAGCCAGAGAGACTGGGCACGCCAACCGCTGGCCCAGCTGGCCCAGCTGGCCCGCTGCTGCCGCCCTGCTGGCTGGCGTCTGAGGGGACTGCTCCGCTGTGAGGGCCCCGCCTCCACTGAGCTCCAGGGAGGAGCTGGGGCTGGGGTGTGGGGAGACCAGCCAGGGCCAAAGTGGAGATCGGGGGACTTTGCTGTCCGACCCCCCGCCTTCCCTGCCAAGCACGGGCTGGGCACGTGCGGAGGCCCGAGGGGCACGGGCGGGGGTGGGGGTCCCGCTGTCGGGGTGCGCTGGACGGGACGTCTGTGCAGTGCCTGGCCCAGGCTGCCCTCGGGGGTGTGTCCTCTGAGGACCAGGGCCACGGCACTCAGACACCGGCCGTCCTTCTGGAAGTTTCTGTGGCCTGGTCCCTCAGGCTTCTCCGCGCTCCCAGCCCCGGGGTCGGGCGCTGGACACTCACAGGGTCTCCGGGCTCGCCTTTCTCTCCGGGGAGGCCGGGCTTCCCGCGTTCGCCCTGGGACACAAAGGGGGTCGAGGTCGGGGGGCAGCCTCCCGAGCGTTTCTGAGACGCTGGTGAGGGGGACCCCCGTAGGCCTGCATGCTTCTCGGCCACCGTCCCCGTCACCTGGGGCCCGTCCTGGGATCTTCTGGGTCAGCCCCATGTGCCCCCCCCCCACACCCCACCAGGCTGCGGGGCTGCCCCGCCAGCTGGAGAGAGGCCTCTGCACCTTTCTCCTCTGCCATCCCGTGCCCCACTCCAGCTGCTGCGCTGGGCTCCTGGGGGGGCCACGTGGGCTCAGAGACCCTCCCCCTGGGGGCTGCTGGCTCAGCTCCCGTGGCCAGGGGCCACAGGGCTTCCTGCCACTGAAGCTGACATTTTTAAGGAAACGCCAGAAATCTGGACTTTCCTTGCCAATGTCCCAATTTGTAAGTACCGGCAACAAATCTTAATTTTCAAAACCTCCGTGTGTCAGCCACCTTGGCCTGGGCCCCGAGTGTGTGCCCATCTCCAGGAGCCAAGAGCTCCAGGGACACTTTCAGAAAGGGCCAGCTCCTCCACCACAGGGAGGGGCCAGGGAGCTGTCAGACCCCCATCCCTCACACCAGCCCTGGGCCTCCCCTTGGCCTCAGGGTCACTGTGCCCGGCTCCTCTCCCCGTAGTCCAGGGCATCTGCTCAGGGAGGGATGCCTTTGCCGTCCCCACGCCTGGCCCCGTGGCAGGTGCGTGGTGGGTGCCAGGCTGCAGGGACATCCCTCCCACGTTCCCTCCACACCTCTCTCTCTCCTGGAGGTAAGCAAGGGCAGGGCACAGCCACTCACCTCGTACCCAGGGTCACCCCGAGGTCCGGGAGGTCCCCTGGCGGGCTGCAAGGCAGAGAGAACAGTCAGCCCGAGACAGGCCGTCCCAGGAGGCCCCAGGGGCGAGCGGGGCACCCACACTCACCTGGCACTCGAAGGAGCAGCACTGCGGGAGAGGGGACAAAGTAACACGTTAGAAAGCCAGGCACAGCCGCTGCCCCCCGGATACCTGTGGGTGCTGGGGGGGGGCTGGGCTTGGGTGCCCAGGGCAGCAGGGAGGAAGGGACTAGCGGTGGCACCTTGGGCAGTGGGGGAGGGGCGGGGCTCTTACCACTTGTTCCACATTATTTTTCTGAAAACAAAATGAAAAAAATCGAATTAACGTATATTTGCGACACAGGCTGTCCCGGCACCCGCATCCGGACGTGGGAGGGTGACCGTGCGTGCGGCGGCCACTCACGATCATGTCGGTGATGGTGTCGATGGTCTGCGTGATGGTCTCCTCCGCGTCGCGGCTCTGCCCCCAGTCGGCCGCCGTGAAGTTGCGCCGGTACGTGTGGTCGGTGGCGATGGTGCTCAGACGTGGCTCCTGGGGTGGACGCGGCAAGAGCGAGGGTGACCGTGACGACTGAGCACGCGGCCCCTCCCCCGCCTCTGCTCCCTGCCCGCCCCTCCCCCCCCGCCCCCCCCCGCCCTGCAGCTGGGTGCCTGTGTCTTGCACCCACGGGCCCCCTCCCTGGCCACAGGCCTGGGGCGGGGCTCCTACCAGGTGGTCGGGCGTGATGGCCACCGAGAAGACTTTGACGCCCAGGTGCCTGGCCTCGTTCACCGCGTCCTCCAGGCCCCCGCACGGCTCCTTGTAGCCTTCCAGGGGGTGCCCGTCGGTCACCACGATCAGGTACTTGTTCTCCCTCAGGTGGGAGCCCCTGCGAGGGGGTGGGCAGCTGTGAGACCCTGCCCGGCTCCAGCTCCCTCGGGCCACCCCTGGCCCCGACAGCCCGAGGCCCCCTTTGGCAGGCTGAGGCGTGGTGCGGAGGGTAATGGGGGCTGACACCCTGGAGGGAGACCCAGACCCGAGCTGCTCTGCAAAGTGGGGTCCCTGTTTCACTGACCCTCGTTTGTCTTTGCTGATCCTGCTATACTGTGGGATCATACAAACAGACATGAAGCAGGATAAATTGAGTTTTGTGGGGTCCCATTTCCCTAAAAGACTATTGTGGAAAATGCACACACAGCCGGGGGAGAGGGACCGGTCCTCACCCACCCTGAGGTGTCTGGACACAGAACCCCAAGCCCAGGCAGCGGGAGGGGACAGCTGAAGACAAGCGCACGTCCCCTCCCCCACCGTGAGCGAGGCCCTCGGGGCCGCAGCAGGGCGGAGCCGCAGCCGGAGCCCGCCCGCCCCCTGGACACTGCGGCTGCTGCCTGCTCACTGCTGCAAAGGTTCCGGGTGATATGAGGGCCAGCGCTGGGGACGCCGATGCTCTCACGGGAGTCCCTTCCCTCTGTGTCGCCCTCTGTCTCTGTCTTCTGCCTGTCTGTCTCTGTCTCTCTGTCTCTGTGTCTGTCTCTGGCTGCAGGCAGCACCCCTGCTTGGCCAAAAGGTGGCAGCGATGGGGGCGTTGCAGGTCCCTGCTGCTCGCACTGGTTGAGGAGACCAGGGGGTGGCTCCAGGGAGGGATGGAGGGATGAAGGGATTCAGGGTGACCCTTGGTGGCCATGGAGGACACTGGGCAGTGGTCATTAGCACCATCCCGTTGGCCACTAGGACTGGTCCTGGGGGGTCTTGGGCACCGGAGGTTAGTTTGCCAGGGAGCAGCCCCTGGGCCTGGCCAGTTTCGGGGCAGTGACTGTGCTGGGGTCAGGATGGTGGAGACCTCCGGGGACACGCGGGGCCTGGGCATCTCCCCAGAGGCAGGGGCCACGCCCCGGACTGGACCACAGACGGCCTGGGGGTGGGGGGGCGGGCTCACCCCACGAGCAGCTCCTCCAGCCCCTTCTTGATAGCGCAGTCTGTGTAGGTGCCCTTGCCGAAGTACTTGACCGCGTCCACGCTGGCCTTCAGGGCGTCCCGGCCGCCGGGCATGCGCGTGAGCCCCTGGATGATCTCCACCTCGTCGCTGTAGTGCAGCGCGCCCGCGTTCCACACCAGGTTGCGGTCGCAGCGGTAGTACCTGCAGGGGCGGAGGGGGAGCAGTGGGCCTCTCCGGCCCCAGCCCGAGTGCGCACCGCGGCCCGCATGCCCCCCAGCTGCTGTCCAGCCGGCGCGAGGTCGCCCCTTTCACAGGCGGGAGGGAGGAGCCGGCCAGCCATGGGCTGGACTTGGGTGCAGCCCTAAGATACCCACTCCCCGACTTGGTGGCCACGTGTGGGAAGGCCGGCGTGGTCAGGGGGCACAGGCTGCAGCCAGCGAACCACCAGTCTCCTGAGTTCCAGGGACTGCGGATGGGCAGCTGTGCGTGCCCAGGCTGTGGTGGGCGGGGCGCCAGGGGTCCACCTCCTAGTGGATGGTGGTGGGCAGGGTGGTGGGGGCAGGCCCCGCCGTGGGGAGCGTGGGTGAGGCCAGGTCTGAGCAGGGCGCTAGTGAGGGGTGCCAGGACTCCGCGCCTCTCTCCACCGTACACCCGGACCCCGGGACTCTCAGCTCTGCCCTGCCCACGCCTGGGGGCGGCCTGCCTAGCAGCCCACTCAGCAGACGGAGGGACTTAGCTCCTGTGGCTGTGCTGACAGTGGCGATCACAAGAGGAGCCTATTCCGGTTCATGGTGGGGGTGGGGAGTTGAGGCACAGAAGGCTGATTAAGGGGCCAAAGGCACATGGCAGAGGTGCCGGCCCACATGGCTGCCCAGAACCTCCCAGCACCCTTCTGGCCCATGGACCCAGGCATTCGGGGTGGGTGTGGGGTTTCAGGTGTCATAACACCCTGCATCATGGGCCAGCCACATCCTCTCTCCCTGTGGCCCCATTGGGTGGGGGGAGGTTCAGGGCCCTGGGCAGCAGGTCAGCAGGGACAGGGCTGGTACTAGGGATGGGGCCCTGCATAGGTGGGGGAAGGAGTTGGGTTCTGACCCAAGCCCCTCCTCCCTACTGCTCCACCCTTCCACCGTGGGCGGGCCCTGTCCTTGGCCACACCCTCTCCCCCCCCCCCCCGGCCCTCCCAGTGCTGTGGACTCACCACCCAGATGAATGAGTAAGCGAATGAATGGAGTGTGCCATGCCCAAACCCAGGACGAAGCTGGTGGCCCTCCCAGGCCCCTGTGCCTGCCACACTGGGCACGGTGGGGCCCTGGGTCTGGACACAGGCTCTGACACCCCCTGTGGGCAGCAGTTAGTGTCCAGGTGGTTGGCGAGGTGCGCCCCCTCCAGGCGCCACCCAGGGCCTCAGGCCACCTGTTTAAACCTGTTCAGTTTGGGATGGGAGGCAGTTCCTCTTGTGCATCTGGGGTGACAGGTGCCCCACATCGCAGCACTGTCGCCTCAGGCCTCCTGCTGGCCACTGCCCTCACCCCCTTCCCCTAGCCTGCTCCATCCCGAACCCTTCCTTGCTGCATCTGAACCGCAGTGGACTTTGGGAAGGTACTCGAGCAACCAGGCCAACGCCTCCCTTCTCAGATGGGGAACTTGGGGCCTGACTCCCTGCTGGGCCGTGGCAGGCAAGGCACTAGGCCGGCCGGTGCCCTGAGCCCGCCGGCCTTTCCTCTGAAAGGCTCACGGACATGCAGAGGAGAGGCCAAAGTGTGCCCTCTTACCTGTCTTTCAGATTGTCGATGAAGCGCTTGGTGAAGGCCTTGAGCTTGTCCACCAGGGCCCCATAGGGCTTCAGCCTCAAGGCCACGCTCTCGGAGGTGTCCAGCACAAAGAAGAGGTCCACGGGGCAGTCTGGGCCAGGGATGGGAGGAGACCCGCCGCTCATGCCCTGCACTCTTGGGGACGCACTGAGGCCACCTGTACCCACCCTCTCTCCCGGCGACTCTGACCCCGCCGGCCACTGCCCCAGTCAGCCACCCCTGCCGCACTGAATGGTTCCATCAAGAAAAGCTGGCCCCCAGCGATGGGGTGGGGCAGCCGTGAGAACCACCCCCCCTGCCCTGTTCAGTCCTGAGAACCCTGCTGGGCCTCCCGGAAGGCAGGGGGCTCCACCCCAGACCACTGCTGTTTCACTACGTTTCCAAGTTAAATTTACTACCGGGGGCATGAGCTTCATAAAAAGGTATGTGGGAACAGGTAACCTCGTTTCTTGACTGACTGCCAGGCAAGGAATCAGATGGAATTAACTGGGGTAGAGGAAAAAAAACCCAGCACTTGATGGGCAGGGCAGTTGCTCATGGAGAGCCGGAGGCTGAGACCCAAATGAAGTTCATTGTCCTCACTGGGTCCACCCAACTGGCCGCGCTGGTGACCAGGGCCCAGGGGCCTTGCTGAGCTGGGGAATTTCAAGCACCCCCACGAGGCCCCCCACCCACAGCTCTCAGGCCGAGGAAAGAGGCCAGGGTCCACTCGGGCTGGATGCGTCCCGTCCAGGCACTGCCTCCCAGGGCAGCAAACAGCACAGCTGGAGAGGGTCAGCAAGCCCACTCACCTTGGAAGGCGATGGCCCTCTCGGCCGCCGGCAGGTCCTGTGCTGTGACCCAGCAGGCCTGCAGCAGCAGAGCGAGCAGAACGGGGGCCAGCCTCATGTCACTGGCCTGCGAGTCACCATCCAGCGAGGGCAGGGGCCAGGGTGGGCTGACAGCAACCAGGGAGAGAGAGACGGAGAGAGCGGGAGAGAGAGAGAAGTTAGTTGTCTCTGCTCTGCCGGAGTTACCGCCTGGGAGGGAGGGAGGGAAGGAGAGAGGGAGGGAGGGAGGGGCAGAGGGAGGAGGAGCAGAGGGAGGAGGAGGAGGAGGCTGGGGCCGGCCCAGGAGAGGAGTGGAGGCTGGGGTCTCCTCCAGCTCGGGGCTGAGTCACTGTGAGAGAAAAAGTCTCTGGTCTCTGGGGCGGCCGTGAGCCCAGGACACGGCTCTGCCGAAGGACCCGCTTCGCCTGCGAGGGGCTGTGCTTCCCGTGCTCACAGAACAAAGGTGCCGTTGAGTGGACGGTGCCTGAGAAAAGAGCCGTGACCACAAATGAATCCCCTTGCGATGCTGTTTGGTGGTTTCCAGGCCCGACGTCTCGTGGAACTGACCTGTGTGTTCACTGATCCCCGCACTGACCGCTTCCTACACGCGGCACGTCGCTGGTTTCAGCGTCTCAAATCCATTTGCTCGGTCGGGTTTCGGAGTTATTTTTCATGCATATAATTCTTCAGTTCAGTCGAATACATGTTCTGAAAAGATGTGTCATTTTTTTTTGCTGTGGGAAAACAAACTCAGCAGACATACATATCTGAGGCCCTGCGTGAGTGGGTTCCAGATGTGGTCAGACCCAACCCCTGCCCCGAGAGAAGTTTCCAGAAGACCTTTGCTGGAGCTGGAGCTGTTGACGCTTGTCTAAAACCAGCCTAAATTGTTTATAGTTTACAAGACATACAAACGTTGTATAACCATTATGAGGAAACGTTTGAGAAAAACTTCAGAAATTGTAGTTCTCGGTCCTTCTAGGGTTCCGATGTTTTCTCCTCGTTCCCCACCCACTTTATGGGGCTTTCATAAACGAATCGTATGGGTAGTTTTACCTGCCACCGATTTCACCCGGACTGTGCCATGGGCGCCTCCCCCCATGCTCTGGGGTTTGGTGCAGGGGCGAGCTGTTTATGGGGCGTCTCGTTCGAACAAGCGGGGTCAGACCCGGGTGCAAAACCGTGGCCTGCCCACTCGGCCCGCGTTGGAGCCGCCCCGCCTGCGAAGGCCAGCGACTCGGATGCTCTCGCCGCTTTGGGAGAAGAACATGCATGTTGCGGGAAGTGCCGGGGCGGTAGAGGCCTGGCCGGGCCACGTGTGCACCCCAGGACGGCGATTCGGCGCTGAGCCGAGCCCTGTGGTTGGGAGTGATTTGTTACACAGCGGGTGAGAGCAACAGACTGTCTGTAAAACAGGAAGATGTGTCCGCCTCGCTCACATGGGGACAGATCGCGTGGCTTCCAGGCCTCCCTGCTTCTCTGGCCCTCCCCATAGGGGTCCTCGCCGGGCACCGGTTTGTGGGCCACCAGGGAGTCTGTCACTGGGGGTGTGACCCATGTGACCGCTCCGAGGTGAGGCAGTGGACCCCCACCCTCGGTCTGGCACCTCCCACGCTCAAGCCCGGCCTGCGCGTCTGCAGGGCCGGGCAGGGGCCCTGCGGGTCTGCCGAGGGGATGGTGGGGGCTCTCACACAAGGGGCACCAGCCCCCCACGGTGCCTTCGGACCCACGAGAGCTCAGCAGTGGCGTCTTCAGCAAACTTTATTTTCCCTTTTACAAAAAAGGTGCATGCCCATCACAAAGAAATTACAAACCCAGAAAGACACCGTCTTGTCTCGCTGCCCAGAGGCAACGAGAGCTGACGCTTCCGTGTCTCCTACAGTCTTCCTGCTCGTTTCCATAGACGTGGGGTCGCCTGGTACGAGTCTGCTTACACGCCTTCGTCCGAGGCTTTCTCCGACTATGGAAGTGGCACAAATGCGCTAAAGAAAATGTAAGAAGGAAAATAGAAACCGTTCTGAACCCTACGGCCAGATGCGCAGAGCCGGCTCGCTGTGTTTTTTTCAAGGTGGTGGCGGGGAGGGTGCCTTGACCTCCTCACTCTCCAGATCCCTCTCTCCCAGGGGTGCTACGGGGTCCTCTTGAGGGGCGGGAACACCTCAGCGTCGCCCACGGCTGCCCCTCCCCAGTCCAGACCCCGTCGGCAGTCACTGTTCAGGCTCAGAATCTGTCCCAGCTCCTCCTGGGAGCCCGGAGGCTGCGTGGACACCTGCATGCAGGGAGCTGCTGAGAGATGGGCCAGGGGTCCGCAGGGACTGAGCTGGGGTGGGGGGCGCGGGGGCCTCCTATGGGGGACAGGGGCAGGGCGGGGCTTTCCTCCACGGCCCGTAGTGTGTGCGTGTGCACACGCATGTGTGTCCAATGGTGCCCACGAGCGGATCTGCACCTTGGAGCCCCGGCCAGTCCCCTGGTCACAACCTGGCCCAGACGGGGACCCTGGAGTCCCCCTGCCAGGAGCTCTCCACGAGCCCCCATGAATGGACCTTGCTTTCTCCCCCTCATTCCCAGGTCCCCGCGACCCTTGGTGCCTGGAAAAGTCAGGGCGGGGAAAGGGGAACCACCCACCGCTCTGCTGCCAAGACTTGAAAACCACGAGGGTGGGTGGGAGGAGGGAGGAGAGACATCCTGATGGAAACCTCCTGTGCCCCACGGACAGCGGCCAAAGGAGACTGGTGCAGCCCAGGCCTGCCCATCAGCCCCGAGCCCCTGCCCCTCCTTCCCCTCCCCCTCCCTTCCCCTTCCCAGCCCCTCCCACTTCTCCCCCTCCCGCCTCCCTCCGTGGAGCAACAGCGCCCCCTCTGACACACCGACCCCAGCCCTAGGGCAGGGCCTTCTTTAAAAAAATCCTTTACTCCCTCCTCCCCCTCCTCCCTACCTCCATTCCCCTCTTTTTTTCCTAAGGAAAGAGAGGCATGAGGGGGTGGTCCAGCCCCCTGCTGGCTCCACCGGCCACAGTCGGGGCCTGGTGTCCCCAGACCAGGAGGTCATGTCCACCCCCACTGTCCTTCAGCCAGAGGGACCCTCTGCCAGGAGCGCCCCTGGTGGAGTCCCAGGTTGGAGGAAGGGCTGCCACCACCCCAGTCCAGGGTCAGGGTCCCTCAGACATGAGGTCCACTCGAGGGAGGACAGCTGGGCCTTCGTGGAGGGGAGGTGGTGAGGGGAGCGATGGGTAGAGGAGGTGAGGAGGGAGGGAGGGGAAGAGCTCCCACCAGACCTCCACCCTGGTCTCCAGGCCAGGGGCATCATGGGTGGAGCCCCCCAGTGAGTGGAGCCCCGGTGAGTGGTGCACGGTCCGTCCTGGGCACGGCCCGTGGAGGACATGGACCCGCCCAGCCTCACTGACTTTGCCCCCACTTAGAACAAGTCCCTCTGCAGGGGAAGAGGGCGGGGTGCTCCTTGCCAAGGGTGGGGACCCCCATCACCTCCTCCCGCTGCTCACTCCGGTTCTCTCTGTCTCCCGTGGCCTCACCACACCGTGTCTGCACAGTGACGGTGAGAGATAGACAGTGGCCATCAGAGTGACCCACACCATAGCCCACGCCATCCGCCAGCTGGCAGTGCCACGGGCACTGGGTTGGTGGGGAGCGAGGACACACAGCCAACCACCTCAGACCTGGCTGTGACCCCCTGCCCCCGGGTCCTCCCTGGCCAGCTGTGGGCAGCTCCCAATCCCCCTGTGGGCCACATTCTCCACCGGCCCTCGGAAGGCCCACGTGCACAGACGCAGGGCCAAGGCTTGGCCTGCTTGGCTGGCGAGGCCGCCCTGCAGCGAGGCCTTCCGGCGTCCAGTGGCGGCGTGGAGGGAGCCCAAGGGGGCTGCCCCCAGTCTCCGGGCTGGAGTGTGGGTCCCAGCGCCCAGTGGCCACTTGGCCACTCAGGCAGCACTGACCTCGGGAGCAGCATGCACTTGGCTGAGTGCTGGTCTGAAATGGAAGTTTCTGGGCTAAAACTGTACCTTTATGATAACAATCTTTTTTTCAGCTCATGAAGCGCTGTTACCCATGTCTCCCAGTTCAGTGCTTCCTCAGGTGCGGGGGCAGGTGAACAGAGTGTACCCCCGTTGTCCAGGTGGGAAAACCGAGGTGCGCAGACGAGCGACTGTGGACAGAGACCCAGGCCGCTGGCCCTGGCCAAACCGTCCCTGAACTGAGCCCCCTGCCCTGCCCTGCCCTGCCCTGCCCAGTGCAGCTTGCACATGGGCAAGACGTCCTTCTTGGGCTCCAAAACTAGGGCTCCACCTGATAGAATTTTCCAGAAGAGGAGGACAAACACAGCTGGGGCACTGTCGGGGCCTGGGGGCGACAAACCTTCCTAGCATCTGTTGAATGAAACCCTTTATGACTTCTTTTTAATGCCTCAACTATCGAGTGAAAGTCTCTCACTTAGAACATGATTCACCAAGGACAACAATGTTTTCCACGGGTCACACACACACACACGTGGTTTCCGAGGCGGCATGTCTGTGGGCCTTGGAGACGGAAGTGCCAGCCCGCCCCCCGCCCCCTGCCCCGACCAAGGCCCAGGTCCCGAATGGCAGGCGCTGTCTGTCCTGGCGCTTGTCCCTGCCCTCGGCATGGACAGCCTCTCCCTCCGCCCCTGTCTCCGGGCCAGCTCCACCTTGAGGGGGTCAGTGCTCTGGCCCCAGCACCCAGGACAGGGCGGGCCTGTTCCCCAGCCTGCGTTTGCCAACTGCTCAGTGAGTCAGCTGGGCAGGAGCAGCCGGTGGTCATGTCCAGGGGGCGGGGCCCACAGGCATGGGGCGGACCTCAGGTGGGCCGGTCACAGCCAGGCGGGCTGCCTGGGGGGAAGCGCCCGGCCCAAGGGGACATCTGAATCACCCAGTCCCACAGGCCAGCTCTTCGGGTGAGGACCCGGGTCCTAGCTGACAAGGAGCCTGTATCCGGCAGGTAACCAGGCAGCCAAAACGAACAGAAAAGAGGCCAGGACCAGGAGGCAGCTCCCAGCCGAGTCCTTGACTGCCAGCACCCAGAGGGAGAGGCTGAGGCTGCTGCTCGGAGGGAGGGCACCCGGGGCTGCCAGCCTGGCGGTGGTGGGGACAGGGACAGGCCTCCCATACGTGAGGGTGTGGATGAGACTAAGCTCATCCCTGGAGTGCGGCCTCCAGACTTACTTGCCAAAGTCACACCAAAAATAGGTGGGTTTTTTAAACTGAAAAAGTATAGTAACGCCCCACAGACTCAACAATGGCATTGTTCAGTGAGTTGGGGGGTTCAGTGAGGAGTGGGGGCTGGACGGGCGAGGCCCCAGGACACGTGTGCCGGGGATGCTCAGAGGATTCCCCTCAGAGAACGGAAGGGTCTCCAGTGCAGAGCAGCATTGCTCTTGGGGTGCCCGGGGCGTCTCTGGACACAGGTGGGACCTGGCCCGGGAGGGGACACCTGCTCTCGCTGTGGCACTGTGTCCCCGGCCCGCCGCTTGTTTTCCTGTCACTACTGCCCACATCCAGTCTAGTGAAAAGCTCAGTCCTCTCCCACCCCTCCCTCCCTCGCGCCCCTCCCCCCGGGGACACTGGCCAGGGGAGCCAGTCATCAACTGTGCTTGAGAAGCTCAGTGAGTCCCTCTGGCCCTCTTCCCAGGGCCACGTGCACCCTCCGAATTTGTCCTTGTTCCATTGCCAAGGGCTGAGCATTTTATTTTCTGGTAGAATCCAACCTGGGGGCTGTGGCTGTGGCCCTGTCATCTGAAAGAAACACTGAAAACGAAGGGGGGGAGGGAGCAGGGGAAGGGGGTGTGCAGATGAGATGGTCTGGGACATGCCGATGCCATGCAAGTGGCCGACGGGGACGGGGGAGGTGCGGTGGTCGCGCCAGCCACAGGGCCTGGCCACGGGAGGCTGTGGCCCCAGGACCGAGACTCTCTCCCAGGGCACCCTGGACGGCACAGGAAGTCTCACTGGGGCCACTGGGCAGGGGGACCCGCCCCACCCACCCCAACCTTGGCCGTGGTGACTCCGCTGTGGGTCTGGACGGGTTAATCTTTTCCCAGTTACCTCACGGTGGCCTCTGGTTCTATGGAAAAAGCAGAGCATCTGGCACTGATATTTCCTTAACGGCTGTCTGAGCCTGTGGGGGAAGTTTGGCTGCTTGCCTCGGAGCCTTGCAGACTTCCATGGGGTTGCGGAGCCGGGGGGGAGGGGGCTTCCCAGGCAGCGCCGGCCACTGGGCCCGCCTACCCTGGGGCCCAGAGCCACCCAGCGTGGTCCCCGCAGCCAGCCCAGCATTCCTGAGAAGAAGAGTCATTTCCTGTGCTGCTGACTCCTGGGGTTGGGGTCCTGGAGGCCGTGGGGCCGCAGCCGGCACTGCTGGCCCTGGGCTGGCCCCTCACACAATGCAGTGAGGCTTCTTAGGGACGGATGAGGGGCCTGCCGCCCTTCACAGGTGGGGCTTCCACTCTCATCCAACAGATGGTGCCGTGGGCGCCAGGACCCCAGACCCACAGGCTACCCCCTCAGGGGGAGACCTCAGGGTCTTCTGCCCTCCCCCCAGCTTCCTCCAGCGGGCTGAGGGCCTGGGCCCTGGTCCCCGGATCACTTGCGTTAACCCCATGCTGGTCCTCCGGAGACCTCCGGGGGCTGGGGGCAGGGCTGCGTGGCCAGTCAGTCCGTGGCCAGGTCCTCTCTGAGTCACACAGCGGTTCTGAGGCCCCGTTCACAGGGAGGAGGGACAGTGCCCAGGGGCCCTACAGACCAGCAGCCCCTCCACGCAGAGATGGCTGCTCCAGACCCGGAAAGAAGGAGCATGGCTCCCCCTCTGCTGGGCCCGCTGCAGAGTGACCTCAGTCCTAGCCACTGACCTCCGACCCCAACAAGCCCCGCCCCTCGCTTCCTTCCCTACAGCACCTGCCGGGCACAGCTCAGACACACCGGAGCTCAGGGGAGCCACTGCGTCTGGCCTGGTGTGCCCCAGCGAAGCAGGGGGCAGTCACACTGGGTCCCGTCTCAGCTCTGTCCCTTACTGGCTGTGTGACTTCAGGCACATCAGCTCCCAGGAGCTGTTTCCTCAAATTGTCCAGAGAAATCCTGACACGTGCTCAGGAGTGTTAGCCGGTGGAGGGGACAGAGGGGACAGGGTGACTGCCTGGCGTCCAGGCAGGGCTCCCCGGGAGGCAGAGGAGGACGAGGATGTGGGTGCGGATCCATGTGCCTCCTCCCTCGTGCGGTCCCTGCTTCCCCACTTTAGCTCCACATCCAGGGACCAGCTGCACCCCCTGGGGGACCCCTGGAATTCTCAGGGACACGCCTGAGGCCTCTGAGGCCTCGACAACAACATCCAGTCAGACCCGGGAAGGGGCGGACCCTGCACCGAGCCCCCAGGGTCCCGCACTGTCAATCACCCTGAAGAAGTCTTATTAAAGCTTCTCTGCGGACACTCGGAGGACTCCAGGCTGTGGGCTGGGCAGGGAGGGAACATGGCCGCCCTGTTCTGGGCCACAGGTGGGCATAGGGTCTGGGGCCCCAGGGGTGGGGGAGGAAGAAGGTGCCCAGGGCCCTGACCCCCACTGGGGGAGGCTGGGACCCCTCAGGGTTCACCAGGGGGACAAGGGGTCTCCACAGGTCCTGGGCTGACCATGCTCCCTCCGCACGCAGGAAACCACGCAGTCAGGTCCTGATGGTGGTTTTAGAGCCAAGCGAGGCCTAGATGGGTGCAGGCCTGGACAGCAGGGCTTTGATGGCAGCGGGCAGGTGTGTGGGCAGTCCCAGGGACACAGCCGCCACCAAGGTGCAGGCAGCCCCATCCCTGGGTACCTGGGCCACCATCCCAGCCGAGCAGAGGGCTGTCAGCCGTAGGACTGTGCTCAGGCTCGAAGCGCGAGGCAGCGGCACCGAGGGCCGGCAGTGGACGTGAGGGGCCGGGGTTGCAGCTGCTGTTTTTCTTCGCCACCCAGAGGGGTCAGCCCAGCCTGGGCCCCTCAGCGCCCGGGGACTCGCACAACCAGCCAGCCCCCCTTCCCTTCCCCCAAACCTGCCCTGAATGTCCTGGAAAAGACTGGAGGGCCTGGGGCGCCCTCTGCTGCCAGCCCGGGCACTTGCACTGAGCAGTCCTGCCCTGGGAGAGGAGGGGCAGCCCTGGGACCACCCGGATGCCTGGATTCGCTGGTGCCTCAGAGATACCCGCCCCAGAGAAGTGTGACAGGGCTTCCACTAGGGACAGGGACTTGTGTGACCCCTGAGGACCCCGGTTCTGCCAGAGAGACAGTGAGGCTAGGTCAGGCATTGCCCCCAAGTCCCACCCAGGCCTCCGGAGTGGAGTCTTGATCCCAGCCCACCCCACCCCACCCAGGGCCAGCAGCCGGCAGGCTCAGCCCAGGACTCAGAGAACATGGGGGTCACCCTCCAGCTCTGGCCAGCCTGGCCGGCCTGTTCCCAGCTTCCAGCCCACTGCCCAGCTGCTTCTGCCCTGGCTGCTGAGCCCTGAGCTGGCCAGGCCGAGTGTCCCTGGACCACCGGGACACTCCCCGCCAAGGCACACCGGGGCCTCACCCAGTGCTCTGATCCCAGAGACCGTAGGGGGCAGGTGGGCACCCAGGATGTTAGAGGTGAGCCCCAGGACCGGAGTCACAGCCAGGCGACGGTGGTGGGGGCGTTTCTAGGGGCTCTCTGTGTTCGTCTAGACGTCCGTGCTCACCTGTCCTCCATCAGCATCTACCTGTCGTCTATGTGACTATCACCTGTCTATGATCTCGACGTCTATCTACCTGTTTTCTGTCACCTGCCTGCCCGCCTCCCCCCACCCCCCGCCCACCTGCCAGCCATCCCTCGCAGGGATAGCCCCGCCTCCTCATTTCCACGGTGGGGGCTCCCTCTTCCCACAGGGGGAACTGGCCCCCCTTCGACACGATGGATTTACCTACCTGGCCAGTCCCACAGGACACGCGGGGTAGCTTCTGACGTGCTCACCCATTCCCAGGTGAAAAGCAAACCTACTAATTAGAGTTTAATATATATGTACATTTTTCGTCTTTAACCTGAGAACACAGAGTCAAAATACTCTGCGCAAAGAATTCTCAGGTGAGTTCCCACGCTTCCCCTCACTGTCGGCGTGCTCGTGTCCACCCGAAATACAAGGAGGCCTGAGTTCCACTCGGCCCCCTCCCTTTCCTATTTTAGCTGCCCGTGTTTCCCAGCGTGGGAAGCCAAGCCGCAGTTCTGGCATGTAGAATTGCGGGCGGGAAGACGGCACCCAGCAGGGCTGTGCCCCGGGCCCTTCCCGGCGCCCACCCTCTGTGCTCTGCTCCCCCCCCCCCGCCCGCCCACGGAGATGCCTCGCTCCCTGCGGGGCTGCAGAGACCCCAGCGGGTGGGAGTGTGGCGCGCTCACCCAACATCCGAGGGCGGCAGTGCCCCAGGGCCTGCCTCTCCAACAGCCCTGCCTTCCACTCGGCGTGCTGGAAGGCCCCACCACGCCCCTTTGAAAATCCCCCAAAAACACTTGTCTCATATCCCCTGAACCCGAAACGCTTCCCTCCGTCCCGTGAGGGACGAGGGGACAGTGCCTTGGATACAGCGTGGGTGCGCTCTGCCACGGGGCCCAGCGTCGGGTCCCTGCCCGGGCCTGCTTGCCTCTCATGCTCGATGGCCTCTTCCCTCGTGGCAGAAAAGAGCAGGAGGTCACCGCACAGAACTGGGAGGCGGAGGAAACACGGCGTCCGTAAAAGTGCCCCGTCCAGGGGGAATGCGTGGAAGTCTGTGCTTCTGACTGTGAGTTGTATGAAAGGTAGGTGGGTGACAGGAAAGCCGGGCAGAAACCACCAGTCAGCTTCAGGTTCTCACCCAAATCAGAGGCTTTTAACGGCTACAAAGAAGGCCAATTGTACTAAAAATCCGCACACTTTCTAAACAACATTGGAATCACATTGTACCAGCTCCTTTGTAACTTGTGCTGTCCAGAGGACAAATTATGAGTATTCTCCTCTATTATTAGAGGAGGCAGCTTCCAGGGGCGGGGGGCTGTCCCACAGGGTCAGCATTCGCTCAGAGAGTCCTGTTTTTTAGTTTCCGTTTTTTCACTGCTGTGAAAGTAGTTCATAACTGTCTTTGCACATAAATAGTTGAGTCCATCAGTGATTGTTTTCTCATAGCGGTCTCCTACCAGAGGAACGCTGCTCCGCCTCCTCAGTGGATGTTGGCACGGGGCGGCGTAAGGAGAATCACAAAGGAAGCAGTTGGTGGAAATGAACTCCCGGAGCCAAGAGAAGACAGGCCACACCCGCCGTGCTGGCCTGCGCCCAGGTCAAGGGGCCCTGGCTCTCCGCACAGCTGTGTGTCGGAGGGAGGCCGTGAGCACCAGCGGGGCTCGCTCTCTGGGCCGGCGGGACAGACGGGGCACTTCCTCCATTGAACACAAGTACAGACCACCGTTTCCCAGACCCTGAGAGTCAGCTCAGATCAGAATCTGTTGCTATCCCATGCACGCAGCCCCAGTTTCCCACCACGCTTTATTCTCAAGTGGTTTTTAACATCTCCAGAAAGAATAAGATACCTGGTTGGCAGGAATTGGGGTCAGAAAGGTAAGAGGGCTCCCCCGGGCCTGGCCTTCTGGGATGACCCTCCGTGCTATGTGTGCTCTGTGCTGGCCAAGCTGGCCACCCCCGTCTCAAGGCCCGTTGCTGCTGCACGGACACTCCCACTGCCTGGTGTGGCATCTGCATTGTCTCTAGGGTCCAGGGGCATATGCCCTTTGGGCAAGAAAGGAATTTCTCAAACAAGACTCGGAAGATGCCCTGACCGGTGTGCAGCTCAGTTGGTTGGGCGTCATCCTGCCAAGCGAAGCGTCAGCCATGTTGGTTCAGTTCCCAGTTGGAGCGCCTGCCTGGGGTGCAGGTTGAGTGCCCCATCCGGGCATGTGTGGGAGGCAGCCAACAGATATTTCTCTCCCTCTCTTTCTCCCTTCCTCCTCCTTTCTCTAAAATGAACAAATAAAATGTTTTTAAAAAAGACTCAAAAGTTCACAAGCCATGAAGAAGAGGTGGATGATCTTGGTATCATCATCAAAAGACAGTGCGGGTTTGCCTAGAGCAGGCTGCAAACTGGGGCTGGGACTGCAGCAACTCAGCAAACAAACTGTCAGTCCCCAGCACATTGTGTAAAGAGCTCCTAAAACTCGATGAGAAAAACACAATCTGACGAAAAAAAATGAGAAGAGCCATGAAGCTGCATCCCAGTGAAAGGAAGCGAGGTTGGTGTTCAAACACAGGGGAAGAGATCAACTATAGTGGGAGACAGGGAAATGCAAATTAAAACATCAGGCATTTTACACCCACCAGAGAAGACACATTAAAAAGTCACCTAATCCCCAGGTCCCCTCGGGCCCCGCCGCTGGGAGCAGACAGGCACAGCCACTTTGGAAAACAGCGTGGCAGGCCCCAGTCAGCTCCATCCACCTCTCCCTGAGGCACACACCTGAAGAGTGACCCAGCCAGGTGCAGCCACCTGGTGCAGGTGTGCCAGGAGGGGGCCTCCCTCCAGCAGTCAGGCAGGGCTAGTGTGGGCTCAGCCAAAGGGCTGCTGCCTCTTCCTTCGTGTGCCCACAGGCAGTCCAGACAGGCTAGTATTTTCTATGAAGTACAAACCCTCATAGTGTGTACCGGGAGACCCCAGGGGAATGTGTGTGCCAGCAACCTTCATACTAGCAAAAACAGACAGAAACTGGAAATATAACCCCCGTTCTTTCTGCAGTAGGGCAGGTACATGTGGCCGTCGCCTGGAATGCTGTTTGGCCGAGAAAACGGGCTACAGTGTCAGGCCTCGCACACAGGAAGTCGCATGGAAAACGCTAGTCCTAGAAAAGGCATTCAGTATGATTTCACTGCTCAGTACTTAAAATCACACGGAACTCAGCAAGGCGATGTGCAGGCGTGCGCACACGTAGGGTGAAATGGGAGGCGCAAGCCATAACAGGTGCAGGTACGGTTCCCACAGGGGCGGAGGACGGGAGCACGGGGGGTGTCTACAGCCCTCCAACGCCCCCGTGGGGCCCCGAGTGTACGGGTGCGTCTACTTCCGCTCCTTACACTACACGTATGTGACGTGCTCTCCCCCAGTGCGTGAGGTGTTCACACATCGTTTCTGTATTTTCATAGCTTTGTTGAGGTATAGTTTCCATACCATAAAATTCACCCATTTAAAATGTAAAACTGTTTTTAGCATGCCCACAGTGCTACGCAGCTATCTAATTTTAGAATATTTCATCGCTGCAAAAAGAAACTTTTACCCACTGACGATCACTCCCCAGGGCACTTCCCCCGGCCCCAGCGACCACCACGCCAGACACTTCACGGAAATGGATCCATGCGACGTATGGGCCTGCGTTCTTTCATTTAGCATGTTTTTGAGGTTCATCCAGGTTGTAGCTTGTATAAGCACTTTATTACATGCCAAATAATATTCCATTCTATGCTATATCATTTCATTTGTTCATCAGTGGATGGGCACTTGGGTTGTTTCCACCTTTCGGCTGTTATGAATGCTGCTGCGTGACCACTTCTACAGAAATGTTTGTGTGGGCACACTTTCACTTCATTTGGAGAGACTCGGGAGTGGAATTGCTGGCGCGCCACATTTAATCTCTCAAGGGACTGCCATGCGCCTCACCCAGTGGAGGCACCCTTTGCATCACCACCCGCAGTGCACGAGCGTGCGGTGACCCCGGGGCCTCACCAGCACTTGTTACTGTCTGTCTTTTTCGTTCCGGCTGTCCTGGCGGTGGGAAGCATTACCACGGAAATGATTTGCATTTCCCCGGTAACTGATGTAGTCCAGGTGTGGATATCTTTGTGTTTATCCTCTTTCAGGAGCTTGTTAGGTTTCTTGGATATGTAGATTGTTGTTTTTCGTCAAATTTGGGGAGTTTTCAGCCATTTTTTCTTTGAATTGTTCTCCTGCTCCTTTCTCGCTCACCTCTGGTGCTCTCATTAAGCACGTGTTGTTGCATTGAATGGTGTCCCACATTTTCCTGAGGCTCTGCTCATTCTCCGTTCTTTTTTCTTTCAGTTCTTCAGGTTAAATCATTTCTATTGATCTATCTTCAAATGCATTCACTTTGTCCTTCTGCCGGCTCAAATCTGCTTTTGAGTCTCTCCAGAGAATTGTTTATTCCGTTATCATGCTTTTCAATTCCAGGATTTCCATTTGGTTCTTCTCGACCATTTCTATTTCTTTATTTATATTCACTATCTGGTGAGTCAGTGTCATCATGTTTTCCTTTATTTCTTTAAGCATGGTTTCCTTTGTTCTTTGGACACATAACAGTTCAGATCTTGGTCTGCTAAGTTCAACATCTGGGCTCCTTCAAAGACAGTTTCTGTTGGCTGTTTTTTCACATTTTCTATTTCTGTTTATGCTTCATAATTTCATGTTAAATACTGGATATTTCAGTCACTGAATTAGTGCAAGCATGTCATGAAACAACAAGCAAACAGACAGAAACCAAGAAGCTGGGTTGAGGGGACATTTGCAGCTTGCTCTGACCACTGTCTTCTGACCCTTGTGCTTTGAGGTGGAAGAAGGAGGGGCCTCACGCTTCACCAGTTGTTCCAGCCATGGGGGCGGGAGGGGTGGGCAACCCCCCTGGCTGCGGCCCCCCCCCCCCCCCACAGGATAGTCCCCCACAGCACCTGGTGCAGAAATGGCATGTGCTGATGCCCACCGGCTGCCATGCTGGCTCTTCCACCCTGGGACCGTGGGGGGGGGGGGATGGGTGGTGCCCCTCTCTTGCCGAGGCCTGCAGAATGGCTGCTGCACAGCCCAGAGCTTGGTGGCTGTGTCCACAGATCAAATTGTGTCCACAGATCTGTGTCCACAGATCAAATTGTGTCCACAGATCTGTGTCCACAGATCAAATGCCATTGCATCCCACTGCTCCTACCGAAGTTCCATCATTTTGGTGGTATCAACGTCTCTAAATGTGTCAGTTGGGGCCTTTGGTTAACCTCCAAAGACTTTAAATAATTGCCTTTGTTAATTTTTACTAAAGTATTAGCTATTTTTTGGGGGGAGAGAGGTTTTGCTGAGCTCCTCACACTGACATTTCAGAAGTTCTCTCTCCCCTAGTTCATATACTTTTAAAAGGAAAAAACAAACAAACAATGGGTTCTGTCTGCATGGCAGATAGTAGTTAGCTCCGTTTTTCTCCTTTCAACTCATCTCCACTTTCTGATTTTCCAAATGAACATATATTGCTTAGACAATAAAAAAAGACAATAAAAACCTCCTTTGTGTCAGAATACACAGGCACCGAAGCAGGCCGCCCTGCCCCCACCTTCCCCTGCGTGGGACTCCACGTGGCTGCCCCCTCTTCCTGCCACGGCAGGTTCCCACGCCGACAACCTTCCCCACTCCAGCCCTGCTTATTTGGGGACTGGTCACATTTCCACAAAGTTTATTCTCCAAGTCCTTGGATCTCTTTGTGTCAGAAGGCGGTCTCTCGTGCCTTCTTTCCCCCTGGTAGACCTGAAGTCCGGGTGTCACATCTTTGCCACGTTACAGGTTGGTTGCAGGTGCGTTTTCAGCTGTTTGGCTTGTGCGGGGGCACAGATCCCCCTGCGAGACCCTCCCCGCCTTTGGGGGCTCCATGGGCGCACCAACGATGCAGCCTCCCCCGCTAAGCAGGGAAGATGCGGGCTCCCAGGAGTAAGCGGGTTTCTGGCTGGGTTTGTGGTGGGCGTGCCTGACAGCCAGCCTGTGTCCTCCTCCTCTCCCTCCAGGAGAACGCAGGCAACTCCCTCTCGTGTCCTCAATTAACAGGGGCTGCCTGGCCGGGTGCCACCCAGAAGGAGAAGCCAGCCCCATCTGGAGGAAGCTGCTGCGGAGCGTTTGGATGAGGTCAGTGCCGCGGAGGGAGCGCTGGGCTCAGGCCGGTTCTGAACTGGGTCCAGCAGCCACGCCTGCCCGCCCCGATCTGCCTTCAATTCCCCCTTTCACTCGGGTTATTTGTATCGGCGAGATTTTGTCTCCTGGTGCGCACTGCATGCACTTCAGACCTTGTTTATTTGAAGATCAGAGACATGCCCGGGGAGACTGGGGATGTGGGCACCGCCCTCCCCCGCCCCGTCAGCTCACAAAGTCCCATTGTGAGCCAGCGCAGCTGAAAGGGGGCGGCTGGGTTTCTGCCCAACTTGCAGACAAAGTCAGACCCAAATTTACACGTTGGCCGGATCCCCATTTTGGATGGTTCTTAGGGCATAAATACAAACAGAGCTTGTGAATATATATGATCCTGAGATTAAATGGCTTGTAAATTTTTGTGCTCGCGGGCTTGGTGAATTAACCAGAAACACATGGGCAGGCCTTATGGAGGAGCCCTGACTTTACAGCCAGGCCCCTGGCAGCGCCTTCCCGGGCGCCAGCCAGCGAGGGAACGGGAAGGCGGACGCGGGCTAAACCCTCGCCGGGCCCCACGCATTCTCTCATCAGCAGCGGGCGCTCTCCTTCTTCCCTGGGTGTGTGGAGGCGGGGCTGCCCCAGCCGAAGAGCAGGCTCCCCCCCCGCAGAGGTCTGCTTTGGACTGCATCCTAAGGCAGAGAACGGCTCCACCACATCAGCGGGCACACGTGCCCCTCAGGGAAAGAGCTGGGAAACCACACCCACCCACCCAGCTTCCCTCCCACACAGGGGACTCCCTGCCCCCGCCTGGTCACCAGGATCCTGGTTCTGGGGACCCCGCCCTCCTCCTGGCTTTCCCAGCTTATTGGTGTCTTCCTGCCACCTGGTACTGGGCACAAGTCTTCTGGGGGAAATTCTGGTCATTTCCTGGACACTTTGGGTGGCCCCCATGCCCTCGAGTGGGCCAGGACTCCTGTCAGTCCCCAGGCAGCTGTGGTAGGAATGGAGTGGTCAACTCCCTGGGGGCTTGGCCTTTGAATCTGCACTTTCGTCGTGCTGGGCTCGGAGTGACGCCCACCTCCCCAGAGTCAACTGTCCACGCAGTGCAGGCCTCCTCCTCCTCTTTCCGCTGTCCTCAGACACAGTGGACATGAGTGATGGGGCTGGACAGGACAGGGTCAGCGCCCATGGGTGACCGCTGTCCACACCTGGAGCAGCTCCTGAGGAGGCCTCTGTGGGTCTCTGCTTCCTCCTGAGCTGAGAGGTAAGGGGGTCTGGGGGTGCGTCCATAGAAGGGTCTGGAATGCTATGGAGACAGAGCATTGGGGCGACCCTATGAGGATGCCACCCAGTAAGGCAAAGCCTGGGCCACACCCAGGATGGCAGCTTCAGACACTGCTCCTGAGTCACCATGTCACTGTCTGAGGTCCCCGCCCTCTTGATATCAAAGCCCATTTGTCTGGGGTTGAGGTGCTCCTGCCAGCATGAGCTCAGTGTCCCCGTCTGGAAAGTGGGTAAATTGGAGGATCCCTGAGACATCTTAGGCCTCAGTGTATGTGCACGCATGCATGCGCTCACAGGTGTGTGCCCGAAGGGGGTCAGCACGCACTGTACCTGAAGGGGTGGGGTGCAGGGCTCAGTTCTGAAGGTGCCTGGCTCGGCACCTAGACTTATGCGCCTCTCCCGGCGAGGTGAGTGAGACGTTACCCAGAGTCTGCCTGTCACACGTGAGGGAGAGGGAGCCCCCGCATGGGATCAGACCAGTCCAGGGCGGTGGAGAGGGGTGCCCGTGCAGGGCTGCAGGGCCCTTGGGTGTGTCTGGGACCAGGCAGTCCCCCAAGTGTGTGGGGACGGGAGCCAGGAAGTGGGGGGTGCGTGGGCGGTGTGGCTGACCACTGTGGCTCTTCCTGGAGGCAGCAAGACCACAGCCTTGACCTGACTCAGCGGGGTTTGTGCAGAGCCCACCACAGGGCCTCGCCCCCGCGCCCGCCCCAGATTTCCATCAGAACCCTCCAAACCGGGCCTTGCTGGGAGCAGTTGGGTGGCTTGCCAAGCCTGGGCACCCTGCCCCGACCACTTGGACCAGACTCCAGCCCGCCCAGACAGAGGTGGGGGCTGTGTCGCAGCTGCCTTGCCCACCCGGGCTGGGCTTCCCCCAGCCTCGGCGCCAGCCCCACCCACCCGTTGCTATTTGGGGAGGACACAGATTTTCCTTTTACTCTGTCTCCTTCTCCTCCTCACCCCTTTGCTGGTGGGGCTGGCTGGGCGGTCGTTTCTGGAGTCAGCCTTGGGCCGGAACCCGGCCATTCTCCAGAGGCCCAGCAGAAGTTCAAGGCGCCTAGCGTGGCCTTCTCCTGGACAATGTGCAAACTCCCTCATGGCGACCCCAGGGGGACGCTGTGCTCCCCAGCCCCTTCCACACAGGGCACAGCCCCTTCCCACGCACCCTGTCTCCCTGCTCCTGTGGGACCCGAGTGGCATGGGACCCAGGCCTTGCCTGTGCGTGGATGAGGCTGGCCCCACACTCTCAGGTGAGCGGCTAGCCAGGCCCAGTCTAGAGGTGGCACGTGAAGTCCTTTGGTACAGACGTAGCCCACAGGTGGCCCAGCCTGGTGGTAAAAATAATCAATTAGGTGCCAGTGTGAGTTTTCACATAAAATCCAAGTCTCCACAAATCAGCACTACATGGCCTCCGCCCTGTGAATGGGTGTGGTCTGCACACATCCAGGCCTTTCCTGCGGTGCACACACCTGCAACACACGGAGGAGCCCTTCGCTTCCCAGTCAAACGTCCCGCCCAGTCTCCGAGTCGCAGCCGTCTGCAGCGCTGGTTGGGAGTCGGCGCAAGCACCAGTTTCCCACCACAGGGCTGGCTGTGGGGGCAGGACGCCGGCCCGTGACAGGCCCAGCGGATGAGCTACGGCGAGAGACCCTGGAGGAAGACCGAGGAGCAGAACAGCGCACACTGGTCTTCCCTCGCACGTCTGACTCGGTCCTGCGCGAGGGTTGGGGGTCGGTGTCACCGGGAGACTTGCTTTTCCCTGAATATCCTTCCGAGTTCCTTGAACTTTTAGAAATCTATGTACATGCGTTACTTTTTAAAGAAGAATTAGTATGCCCTGGCTGGCATAGCTCAGTGGATTGAGCACGGGCTGTGAACCAAAGTGTCACAGGTTCGATTCCCAGTCAGGGTACATGCCTGGGTTGCAGGCCATGACCCCCAGCAACCGCACATTGATGTTTTTTTCTCTCTCTCTATCTCCCTCCCTTCCCTCTCTAAAAATAAATAAAATCTTTAAAAAATGTGTTTTAAAAAAAGAAGAATTAATATATAATGTGACGATGGTTCATCAGTGGATGAAGAGACGAACAAAATGTGACCCATACGTGCAGTGCAATGTTGTTCAGCCTTAAAAAGGAAGGAAATCCTGCCACAGGCTACAACAGGGATGGACCCTGAGGACATTGTGCCAGTGAAATAACCCAGATACAAAAGAACAATGCCATGTGATTTGTCTTGTAGGAGGTCCCTGGACGAGACCCATTCATAGACAAGGAGAGTAACGGTGGGTGCCAGGGGCTGGGGGTTGGGGTGGAGAGTTCATGTTGAGTGGGGCCAGAGTGTCAGTTTGGGAAGTTGGAAGAAGTTCTGGAGACATGGGTGGTGGTGATGGTCCCATAAAGTGTGAGTGCAGTTAATGCCAGTGAACTATACACATAAAACGGTCAAAATGGTACATTTTATGCTACACATATATTTTAACAAAAATATCACTTTCAAAGCTTTTAAAAATTAAAAAGGAACCAAGTATCAGTGTAGCCTGGACAGGGGCCCTTCCAGGGGGCGTGCTGGGGTGTCGATGCAAGCCCAGCAGTAAGGGCTGCCTTCCGCCAGGTACAAGTGGGCAATGGAAATGGATGGAAAGATAGACATTCTCAGCAGAGAAAAAAAATTATACAGAGAACCTAATGGAACTTTTAGAACTCATAAAGAAACTGCCAGGCCCTGGCCAGGTGGCTCAGTTGGTTGGAGCATCGTCCCGTACAACAAAAGGCTGCAGGTTCGATTCCCAGTCAGGGAACATACCTGGGTTATGGGTTCAATCACTGTTTGGGGCACATACAGGAGGCAAATGATGGGAGTTTCTCTCTCACACCGATGTTTCTCTCTCTCTTTCCCCCCTCCCTTCCTTCTTTCTGAAATCAGTAAAACACATCCTCAAGTGAAGATTAAAATAAATAAATAAAACTCAGAAAAAGATTTGCCAATCACATTTCTGAGAAAGGACTTGTATCCAGAATATATAAAGAACTCTTAAAACTCAACATCTGGAAAACAAACAACCCAATAAAAAAATGGGCAAAATATTCTAACACACACATCACCAAAGAAGATATATGTATGACAAATAAGCACACGAAACGATGTCATTAGTCGTTGGGGAAATGAAAATTAAGGCTGTGACAGATACCGTACATATCTGTCAGACCGGCTGGACTCAAAATTGTCCGGAGCACACCTCGGCCGGAGCTGGCCGATGCGGTGGGAACGTGAGGCGGCACAGCGCTCAGAGAAGCGGTCTGCCAGTGTCTCTGAAAATTAAACATACACTCACTACAGTCCAAACATAGCACTCCCGGGCATTTATCTTCCAGAAACGAAAACTGATGTACACAGAAAACCTGCATACAATGCTCACAGCAACCACACTTGCACAGCCCCAAACGAGAAGCAACCCAAATGTCCTTCATGGGGTGAGTGCTTGAACCCATTGCGCTCCATGCACAGCATGGACTCTGACCCAGAAGAGAAAAGAGCAAGTGATTGAGAAGCACAATAACTTGGATGAGTCTCAAGAGCATCGTAACCAGTCTCAAAGGTTGCCATGGGGAGCAGCCACCCCAGGATGTGCCACTTTGCATGTGGGCTGTTGTAAGCGAATGGCAATCCAGACCCGGCCAGTTCCAGAAAAAAACTTCACCTCCCCCTTAACTGCCTCATAGCAATTTAGACAGGGCGCCTGTACCAGGAGGAGAGCCGGTGCCAGAGCTAACTTTCCTATGTGAAGGACTCACCTGCACAGCTGTGAGACATCTGATTTGCAGGCATCTGCTCTCCTCGCCCTGCGACTCCCCCTCCTTCCCTTTGAAACTGCAAGCCCCCAGCCCCTCCTCCTGACCTCTGGGTGGCTCTGGACCTCAAGCCGCTTCACTGCCTTTGGTTTCGTGTTTTTATGGGGCTCCTATACACATAAAATTAAATGTTTTCCTCCTGTTAATCTGTCTCATGCCAATTTAATTTTTAGACCAGCCGAAGGACCTAAGAGGGAAGAGGGAAAAACTTCTCTGTCCTCACAGTTACGTATTGTATGATTCCATCTAAATGACTTTCTGGCAAAGAGGAAACTGTAGAGGCAGAGCGCAGGCGTGCAGCTGCCGTGGACCAAGAGCAGGAGGTGGGTCGGACCGGAAGGGGCGGCGGGGGGGGCACTTTGTGGGGCTGATGGATCCGACCGGAGATGATGGATCCGACCGGAATCTCAGAGGTGCTGTCTTTGTCCAAACTCACAGAATTAATTGACCACCATGAAGACTGAATGGTGGAGTACATAAACTAAAATAAAAATGTAAAAAGCCCACTTCCTGGGAGGAAAAGTTGGGACAGCTATTAAAGGAGACCTAGGAGGCATAAAAACAATGTGATGTATGAACCTAGAATAATTCCGTTTCAGAAAAACGCAGCTACGTCCGTCACCCTTGGGGTAACTAGGGGAAGATGAATCTAGACTAGAAACTCGATGAATTGATGCATTTTCTAGCTGTGATGATTCCATGTTCTTGTAACGGTTCCCTTGTTCTTAGAAAGGAAAAGGAGACCCACACTGACACATTCGGGGGAGCCGTGTCAAGACGGCTGCAGATTCCTTTCAAACAACAGGGGCAGTGAGAGCGCTCGTGAGAGAGGTGGGTACTGAGATCCAGAGATCGAGGGAGAACTCTGGCCAAAATTATAAAATTTTTCCAATATTCGGTATGTTTTATTTATAATAAAGGTATATTTTTAAAATTCTGTGGGGAAAATAACTCTAGACAGGTCTTAACATCTGGGGCTGAAATAAACCCTCAATTCCTAAGCCAAGAGAATTCAACAGTATTTTCCAACTGCTCCTTCCAAGCTGGATGGAAGTGTTCCTTGTTAATAGGCTCTGCATCTGTTTGGAAAGTTCTAGAAACCAAACCAAGAATGCATTTTGCTCAGTCTTGCTCTCTCTCGTCTTCTGTACTGTACTGCAAGGTGCCGAGAAGGGAGCTTGTGCAGCTGCAGCTGTCATCGGGACACCTGGTCTTCCACTGCCCTGGGTGGGGGCGGATGGGGGGTAGCCTGGGAGACGAGCAAGGCCCATCAAGGCCACCTTAGTGGGCAGCTGAGGGCCAGTGCCCCCAAACCACGGGGAGAGCCAGGGCAGGAAGCCTGGGGTCCCCAGGAAGTGAGCACAGTGGGAGCTGTTGGTTTTGACCACCATGTTGACCAGCCTCCCATTTGTTTTCAAGTTCATTTGGCTCTTACAAATTTCGGAATGATTTTTCCACTGAATTTTCAGTGACATGGAAAGATGAATGGCTTTATTGTTTTATTGAAATTTCACCAGTGATTTCAAAATCATGCATAAACTCCTATTTTTAAGTGTGCATTTGAAATTTCTTTTTGCAAATCACAATTATCCATAAGAAAACATGCTGACCATTCTTTAAATGGCTCCCTTTAAATCACTCTCTTACACACACACACACACACACACACACACACTACAGTAGGCATATTTACCAATAGATGGACACCATATCTTAATTATAGTTAAATAGAAGCCAGGGAAGCAGGGACCTGGGACATTCCTAAATTGTCAGGGAGAGTTGTGATGGTGGGGCTGTCCCTGGGCTGGGTTATGGAGGATGCTGGGAGCCCTCTACCCTTGGAGCTGGCCTGGTCCTTATCAGGCAGGGACATGCGCAGACAGTGCCAACCAGCACAGCTCTCATCAAGTTGGTTTGTGTCTTGGAAGTTTTCACTTGACACGGGGCTCTGCTGCTTGACTCTGAAAGCCAGGCTGCAGTGCTAACAGCAGGGCTCGAGTCTCCCGCTGGGCACCTCTCCTCCTTGGCAGCACCCTGAAACCCACAAGCCTGCACCTGGCCTCCTGTGAGCCTCCTGCAACTGAGAGGGGAGGAAGTGGGAAGGAGTTAGGGAGATGGGTCCATGGAGGGGAGTGGCCTTGTTCCATGGCGCACACCTGGTGAGCACCACTCTAGGCCGGGCAAGCAGGCTGGCACACACAACTAACACCCCATGCCCGCCAGGTCCCTCACATTCATCTGTACAGCCACCCAGGGATGGAGAAGGGGCAGTGGGGTCCTGCAGTGAGGTGCAAAGAGGTGAATTACAAATGCTCTGTGTAGATAGGCTCAGGGGGCCTCCTGCTGTGACCCACTGGCCTCACAGCCAAAGGCACAGAAAATTTCTGAAGATCAGCATCCTGGGACACCCCAGAAGGATGCCATCAGTGGCTTCTCCTCTACTGTGAACATCCCTGGGCTCCTCTTGCATGGCTGGGGCTGCAGTCAGCAGTGTCCTGGGTCGGAGTTGGGCTCAGCAATCTTCTGATTCCTTATTAATAATGTCAGCCATCAGGTCACAAGGAATTAATGTCACCTACAAATGTTACTGGACCTTCTGATTGTCCTCATTTCTTTAGAGACACATCTTCCTCAAAGTTTACTAAGATATACTGTTTGGGTGAAATACATTGTTTCAGAGGTTTTGATGGAGGTGTTTTAAGATTCATGGAATTCCTGAAATCTCATGTAGTGATGAATGGTCTACTTTGCCTGGGCACCAAACACGGGTAAGAAGATCCTGTTTAAATCACAGCATCTTCTTTACCAAACTCTTCAGGAAGCGCCTCCCTTTCTCCTGATCTCTGCCCATCTGGTCTGTTCGCCTGTGCAGGGTACACTGATTTTTCCCTTCCAGGCCATGGGCAGGTCTGTCTTCTTCCCTACCCACTCCTCCTCCTTCCGTTGCTTTTTATTTAAGTAAAAACAGATCTCTACAAAGAGAAATTTTAAATCTTTGGTGAAATGGATCATTTCCTTTAAAAATTTTATCAAAACAGACTACAGATGTTAAAATTTCATAAAATAAACAGAGAAAGGCGAGCATCTTTTCTTCCCCCAAACACCAGGTCCAGAATATTGCTCAGAAAAATTATTTTTCTTTTCTGTTCATAAATTATATTTTAAAATATATTTTATTGATTATGCTATTATAATTGTCCCATTACCCCCCTTCATTCTCGTCTACCCTGCACACCCTCTCCCACCCACATTCCCCTTTAGTTCATGTCCATGTGTCATAAGTTCTTTACCTTCTACAGTTCCCATACTACTCTTGCCCTCCCCCTGTCTATTTTCTACCTACCATCTATGCTACTAATTCTGTGTACCCTTTCCCCCTCTCCTCCTCCCCCCACTCCCCTGTTGCTAGCCCTCCATGTGATCTCCATTTCTGTGGTTCTGTTCCTGTTCTAGTTGTTTGCTTATTTTTTTGTTTTTGTTTTAGGTGTGGTTGTTAATAATTGTGTTTGCTGTCATTTTATTATACATATTTTTTATCTTCTTTTTCTTAGGTAAGTCCCTTTAACATTTCATAAAATAAGGGTTTGGTGATGATGAACTCCTTTAACTTGACCTTATCTGAGAAGCACTCTATCTGCCCTTCCATTCTAAATGAAAGCTTTGCTGAATAGAGCAATCTGGGATGTAGGTCCTTGCCTTTCATGACCTGGAATACTTCTTTCCAGCCCCTTCTTGCCTTCAAGGTCTCTTTTGAGAAATCAGCTGACAGTCTGATAGGGAACTCCTATGTAGGTTACTGTCTCTTTATCTCTTGCTGCTTCTAGGATTCTCTCCTTTATTTTTACCTTGGGTAATGTAATTATGATGTGCCTTGGAGTGTTCCTGCTTGGGTCCAACTTCTTTAGGACTCTCTGAGCTTCCTGGACTTCCTGGAAGTCTATTTCCTTTGCCAGATTGGGGAAGTTCTCCTTTATTATTTGTTCAAATAAGTTTTCCACTTGTTGCTTTTCCTCTTCTCCTTCTGATACCCCTATAATTCGGATGTTGGAACGTTTAAAGATGTTCTGGAGGTTCCTAAGCCTCTCATTTTTTCAAATTCTTATTTCTTCATTCTTTTCTGGTTGGTCGTTTTTCTTTCTTCTGGTCCACTCCAATGATGTGAGACCCAGCTTTCTTTCCATCACTATTAGTTCCCTGTGCATTTTTCATTTCACTTATTGTAGCCTTCATTTTTTCATCTAATTTGCGACCAAACTCAACCAATTCTGTGAGCATCCTGATTACCAGTGTTTTGAACTGTGCATCTGATAGGTTGGCTATCTCTCAGTTGCTTAAAAGGACAAGTTCTGGGGCTTTCATTTCTTCTTCTGTTTGAGCCATCCTGTTTTTTTTTTTTTTTGGTTTGGTCATGCCTGTTACACATGAGGGGTAGAGCCTTAGGTGTTCACCAGGGCTCTACCAGTTGCTGGGTTGTGATGCTGTATGTGGGGGCAGGGTCCAAGAGGGAACAACGGCACTTGTCCCGCTCTTCATGGGCTTCAGTCCCTTCCGCCGCTTCCCCCAAGCAAACAACCTTTCTGGTGCTGATTTCCATGTGGGTGGGCTTGTGCACCCCATGGGTCTTTCCAATGACATCTCCCTTGAGGCTGGGAGTCTCTCCCTGGGCTGCAACTCCCCACAGGTATTTTCAATCAGCACCCCAAGGCTCTATTTCCCAGCGCTGGGATCCTGGGTTGTGTGCAGTGCCTCGCTTCACAATCACTGCCTCACTGGGTCTGCCAGTTGCCACCCTTCGGCCGGGGCCTGTCAGCCACTGCTTGCGTGCCCAGGGTCCACCCGCTGTGGTCTTATGCACCTGGTCCCAATGCTCTTTGTGCCATGTGACCCCTCTCCACCCAGCTGCCCGACTCCACCCCTCCCAGTCTGGATGAATGTGTCTATTTTAACTCCTTGGTTGTCCAACTTCCATACACTTCAATTTTCTGTCAGTTCTGGTTGTTATTCTGTTTCTAAAGTGTTGTTGTCCCTATCTTGGTTGTGCGAGGAGGCACTGTGTGTCTACCTATGCCTCCATCTTGGCCGGAAGTCAACATTCTTTCTTTTTTTGTCATAGAATTTTTATTTCTAATTTTAAGAATCATACTGTGACTTATCATCAATGATTAGTTTTACCTCACCAGAAACTGCTAAAACTGCCAGGAACACATGGCACTAATGCTATTAACCTTTCCAGGGCTACAGAAAAAAGATGAGAACTTCCAAATTCTTCTTTAGAAGTGAGTATAACATTGATTCCAAAGCCTGGGACAAAGGCTAAATATAAAAGGAAGTTACAGAGTCACGTTGCTTATGAATATCAGGGTGAAAATCCCAAATAAAGTACTGGAAAACAGAGACGAGTAATACATCAAAAAGAACAGATTGCATAATATCAAAGTCATCACAAAGACTGTTCATTATCAGGAAATCTACTAGTGGAATTCAGTATATTAATCAGAAGATCATATCTACAGATGCTTAAAAGGCATTTGTCAAAATTCAAGAGCTACTATTGATTAAAGTAAAACTCCCAATAAAACAGGAACAAAAAGCCCTGGCTGGTGTGGCTCAGTGGATTGAGTGCTGGCCTGCGAACCAAAGGGTTGCTGGTTCGATTCCCAGTCAGGGCACATGCCTGGGTTGCGGGGGTGCATAAGAGGCAACCACACATTGATGTTTCTCTCCCTTTTTCTCCCTCCCTTCCTCTCTGTCTAAAAATAAATAAAATCTAAAAATAAAAAGGAAAGAAAACAGGAACAAATGGGTACTTTAAAAATAACAACAACCACAACAACTAAACACCCCCATCTCAGTCCACAGGTCAGCATCATGGTTTGGAGGGAAAACAGCAGAAGTGTTCCCGCTAAGGTGAAGAGCACCCAAGTCCACCACTAGAATATGCTGTTGTACTCGAGGGTCTAGTCAATGAAATCAGGGAAGAGAAGCAAATTAGAGATATGAAAACTGAAACGCAGTAGGAAAACACACTACTTGCAGACCATTATAACCATGTGTTTCATGGAACTCCATCGAATGCAACATACACTTGTGTCAGCAGCCACCGTCTTAAGTGCTTTATGTGTAACTCACTTGGTCCTCACCCACATCCTCCCTAGGAGGTACTGTGATATCACACTTTACAGAGGAGGAAACTGAGGCATACAGAGGCCAAAGGGCTTGTCAAAGCTCACATAGCCAGTGAATGGCAAGGCTGGGACAGAATCCTGGCAGACTGCCCCAGAGCCATAGATGATACAGTCTATACTGGGAAAATCCACGAGAATTATTTGAAAGACAACCATACGTCAAGCAAGGTGGCAGGGCACAAAATTGATATATAGGACAAGCAGTAATAGGGTAGAGGGTATAATGAAACAAAAGACCCCATTATGACAGCGACAAAAATGAAAAAGTGCCCAGGAATACAATTAACAAGAAATGTGCACAATCTCTGTGAAGAAATAAAGAAGCACAGAAAACAAGTGAAAGATATACCATGTTTTTGGAAATGTAGCCTCAACACATAAAGCTGTCAATTCTTCCTAAGTTAGTAAATTTAAATACAATCCAGTAAAAATACCAGCTGGCTTTGTTTTAGAATAAGCAAGCTTATTCCAATTTTACATGGAAAATAAACACACACACACACACAAAACCCTTAAAAAAGAAAAGTAATAATGGGATATTAGCCTTGTTGAATGATATGATAACGCCTAGAAATTAACACAGTGTGAACTTTCACAAATGGATGGGCCAGCGGGTTGGAACAGAAGGTTGAGCAGACTCGATGCCCCCAGGAGGCCAGCATATGCAAAGGTGCCTCTTGAATTAGTGGGAGATGGGTTTGTTCTATAAATGCACTGGTACACCCGGGTGGCCATCAGCAAAAATATAATGTCAGGGCACACATGCCCAAAAAGAACATGCTGGACCTTGGTCTAGAGAAACAGAAAGGACACCCAGTACTAACATAAGTTGTCACAATTGCTACATTTCAAGAGGTTTACATCTCAGGGGTCACGTTAAAAACTGGTGGTTTTCAAGTAATGGAAATTATTAAACTAATTCTGAATTTGATACAATTTCGTAAGAGCACTTAGAAAAATGTAAACATGAAATAAACAATGATTAATTTATTAGAAACAGTTGATGAAGAATTAACTGAATTAATGGGAAAATGTGTATAAAATGCAAGGGTAGACAAAATAAACAAACCAGAGACGACTGCTTCTTACCAAGATGAAATAACAAGGAAGATTTATATTCCTGCCTGAAACAAGACAAAACAAAACACAAACAAAATATATGAAACAATGATTTTGAACACTTTGGATGTGGGGCGATAAAGGACAGTGCATCTCAGAGAGAGAAAGGAAGCAAAGCAGTAATTCCTGCAATTGCCCAGTTAACTGGAGATTTTCCAGGCTATGGTGCTTGGAGGGTTCCTCTAAATGAGGAGATCTGAAACTCGGGCGAGGTCAAGGCAGTGTGTGTTTGCAGGGGAGAGTGCTGAAAAGAACAGAGTTTTATGACCAGAGAACCTCAGACCTGCTGGTAGCCCCTCTTCAATATTTAGCGGAGTCTTGATCAACACATGTGTGTACGGAAAGTACTCAAGGAGAGGAAAACAACATCTGGAAGGACCGGAGGGGATGACAGATGAGTAACTCTGTAGAAAAGATGAACTTGAAGGCGTTGCTATAAACAATCCAAAATAAAACTCAGAGAAAAATGAATTAAAAAAATAAAGAGCGCAGCAGCGAGCTGTGAGAAAACTTCAAGTGGTCTGATATATGTGTAATTGGAGGCCCTAAGGGACAGAAGGACATGGAATAGGTGGGCATAAAACGTATTTTAAGAAATAATGGCTGAAAGTATCTTCAATTGATGAAAACTATCAACCATGTAGGTCCCAGCTGCTCAAGAAACCACAAGCATGAGACACTTGAGAAATTATAATCAGGCACACCATAAACTAATGGCTCAAATGATCAATAAAGAGAAAGATTTTAAAAACAGCCAGTAAAAAAAAAAAAAAAAAAGACACACTGCAAACTTCTCGTCGGACACAATGCGAGTGAGAAGACAGTGGAGCAACACCTATGAGGTGCTGAACAACCAAAACCCAAGCAAACCTGTCGGAAGCAAAGGTTAAGTAAAGATTTTCCACACACACATTCCTGAAAGAACTCCTCACCAGCAGACCTGAACTATAGGACGTGGTACGGACTGCCCGCAGGCGGAAGGAAAAGGGTACCAGGCAGAAATCTGGATCTGCACAAAGAGGTGAAGAGCACTGAAAATGGTAACTGTATGGGTAAATATTTAAGATGTTTTCTTATAAAATGTTTTAAAAATATGAGATAATTTTTAAAGATTTTATTTATTTATTTTTAGAGAGGAAAGGGGGGGAGGAGAGAGAGAGAGAGAGAGGGAGAGAGAGAGAGAAACATCAATGTGCGGTTGCTGGGGGTCATGGCTTGCAACCTAGGCATGTGCCCTGACTGGGAATCGAACCTGCGATGCCTGGTTCGCAGCCTGCACTCAATCCACTGAGCTACGCCAGCCAGGGCAAGATAAATTTTTATAAAAATAGCAACAACATAATGCGAAGTTTATAACATATGTATAATTCAAATGCAAGACAAGAGTATAAAAGCCATGAGGGGAGAGGTGAAAGGAGGCTCTTTTAAGTTTCTTACGTGTGCATGTCTGAAGTAGTATATCGCCTGAAGGTAGATTGTGAGATGTTTACAAATCCTAAATCAAAATAACAAAATAAAGAGGTATAGCTAATAAGCCAACAAAGGATCTAATGGAATCATAAAAATATTAGGTGAGTCCAGAAAAAGTCAGAAAATGAAGAAAAAAGAACAAAGGCAGGATAGCTATATGACAGACTTAAATCTATATATATCAATCAATATTCATGTTGAATATATCAATAATCATTGGAAATGTTCTAAATATCCCAATGGAAAGAGATGATCAGACTGGATTAAAAAGGCAACTAATTTTAAATATAAGACACAACTAGGGTAAAAGTAAAAAGGGTGGAGAAAACATACCATGCTAACACTAATATACGGAAGGCTACAGTGACTGTGTTAATATCAGACAACGTGGATATCAGAGAAGAGAGTAATATTACAGGCAAAGAAGGTAATTTCATAATAAAGGAGTTAAGTGATCTAGAGGACATAATACTAAACATTTATGCACCTAACAGTAGTTTCAAAACAAAGTAAAAATAGAAATGCAAGGAGAAATAGACAAATTCACAATTGTAGTGTGTTGCACAGGTTGTAAGATACAAGATTAATACACACAAATCAATTGTACTTCTATATACTGACAATGAACAAGTATAAACTAAAGTTAAAAATTTTAAACAGTATAGAAAATACGAGATACTTCAGGATAAGTCTGACAAAATATTTGTAAACCTGTACACTGACAAATATAAACATTGTTAAAAGAAACTAAAATATAAAAAATGGAAAGATACACCTGTTCATGGGTTAAATAACTCTTTATTGTTAAAGTTGTCAATTATCATTGACTTAATTATGGGTCCACACCATCTCAACCCAAACTCCAGCAGATTTTTTTTTGTGGAAAATTAGTAGCTGATTCTAACATTCACATGGAAACACAAAAAGGACCTAGAATAATAGTCAAAACAACGTTGAGAAGAACACTGTTATCTGATTTCCAGACTTACATGGCTCCAGCGGTTAAGACAGTGTGGTGCTGGCATAAAGACAGACAGACAGGCCGATGGAACAGAACACGGAGGGCAGAAGCAGACCCACACATACATGGGGAACTGAGTTTTGATAAGGTGCAAAGGCAATTCAGAGGGGGGATGACAAAACCTCTAGAAGAGAAAAATGAGAAAATCTTTGTGATTTGAGGTCAAAGATTTCTTAACTATGACACTAAAAGCACAACCCATAAAAGAAGAAATTAACAGTTGGGACTTCATCAAAGTTAAAAACTTTTGTTCTTCAAAAGACAGCATTAAGAGAATGAAAAGACAAGCTACAGACTGGAAGAAAATATTTGCAAAGCATGTACTTTAGAATGAATATGCAGAATATATTAAGAACTCACAAAACTCACTAAGAATACCAAATGGGCAATACCATTTTAAAATGGGCAAAAGATTTGAACACTTCAGTAAAGAAGAAACAGATGGCAAACATGCACATGAAAAAATGCTCAACATCATCAGTCATGGGAAATGCAAATAAAAACCACAGCCGGGCGCCACTCCGCACTCACGGAGACGGAGATGCTGGAATGAAAGACTGAGCTGGCAGAGGCTGCTGAGGGTGTGTGTGTGGTGGCAGGGTGGGGGGAGGACTGGCACTCCCACACAGGTGGGGGGGGTGTGGAACGGTACAACCACTGTAGAAAACAGGTTAGAAGTTTCTTAAATGGTCAAACATACACCCACCACATGATCCAGCCACTTCACTCCTAGGTATCTACCCGCAAGAAATGGAAAAACATGTCCACACTGGGTTTTGTACATGAACGTTTGTAGCAGTTTTATTTGTAGTGTCTACTCAAGGGTAAGCCCACCCTGACAACACCCCTCACTTCAGGATGCCGGGCATCACTAGGAGCAGGTGACTTACCTGGCACAGGGTCATCCCATCTGGGCACAGCCCCTGCCCTCACTCCCCTACCCCGCGTGCTGACTCCTGCAGGACATCCTGCATGGAGACCCCTTGGCACTCACTCCCCAAATTGCTCCTGGGCTGCTGCCCACCCCCACCAGACCAGTTGCACCTCCATGGTGGGTTAGCATACCACCCTGTCCCCGCCCTTCCCCCACCGTCCCGCACCTCACCGGCAGCCTCCCCAGACTGAGAGCCCCCTGTCTGCCTAGACCCTCTCTTCCACAGCCTGCATTCTGTGAAGAATTCTGTTGGTTCTTCCTTCAAAATGCCTGCAGAGCCCACGTTCTCTGGCCCGGCCCCACCTACTGGCAGTGCCTGCAGCCTTCAGAGCCTGTGCCCCGTGCCCTCGTGTTACCTGCACCAGCTCTGGTGCCCAGCCCTGGCGCCAGCTGCCCCTCCACCTGCTGTTCTCCATCCAGACCCACCTGGGCCGCAGCTTCTTAAGCCCACCTTGTCGCCTGTCTAACCCTGCACTTCTGATTTTCTGATGCCCTCCTCATTGCTGGGTTTATCCCATCTATTGCTTTCTGAGGCACTCACCTTGTCTACTGGCCACCTGCTGCCCCCATACTGATGGGGGTGCCCAGAGGAAGGCCTGTGTCCACCACATCCCTGCCACTTTCCAGGCCCCAAGTGTTGGTTGGCATGTGGTCAGGGGGTCCAGGGGAGGGTGAATCGAGTGGATTTAAACCAACCGATCAATGTGCAACGTGGCCTGGTGCTGCCATTCTGTGCACCCAGCTTCAACCAGGGGACTCCAGGGACGGTGAAGGAAGCATGTCCCAGAGGCCTGGGCACACAGGGCGGGCGCCCAAGGTCTGGCCAGAGTTTGGGCAGACAGAAAGGGGACTCCTGCTAAGAGGTGAGTGGTGGGCAGACCACCCCAGCCACTGCATGCTTGATGGGTTCAAGGAGAGGTAAACGGTCTTTGTACGTCTGTGAGTCACCCTCTGCCCGGGACCTGTGTCCCAACCAGGGCTTTAGCATCCAAGAGGAGCCATGGGCTCATTCAAGGTGAGCACAGGTGAGCCAAGCAGACAGTTTGGGGGCAGTGTGAATGTACACCTTGGGAAGTGTCTGGGGTCACCATGGGTGGCCCGGCCTCCCACGCTCACAAAGACAGTGGGAGAACTGTTTCACAAGTTAGAAACTGGCACTTTGGAACAAGGGCAAGAATGGAGTTTCCATTATCTTCCATTATTATCACTTAAATAGTTTTGCAAATGTAAAACTAGAAAGACCTGCGCAAGTCAAACAATTAAGAAGGGGCTGGGAGACGGGACAAAGTCTTAATTTGTGTGAGGGAGAATCAGCTTTGTTAGATAGCAGGTAGCCACGGGGCCAGGTCTCATGGGTGTGCGACCAGGCACGTGACCATGTGTGCATACCCACGAGGGGGTCTGAGCGAGGGGCACAGAGAGGAGCCAGAGCCAGTGGGGACAGCCCACGACATTTATTGAACTCGGACATGGTGCTGAGGCGCTTCCTGGTCAGTCCATGCCCTCCAACCACCCGGAAGCCACCCATGGCCCCTGTGTGGCCCCCCACACATGACATCTCTGTGACATCAGGGCCTAGCACCCCCCCTTCACATCACTCCTCAGATCAGCACCTGGCACCCTCTTTTCCTTCCCTAAGAACAAGGGGAAGGGCACAGCCCGACTCCAGCACAAGACCTGCATGGACACATGGGCCAAGACAAGCAAGGCTGCGAGGGGAAACAAAGTGGGCGGTGGGGCCAGGTGAGGGCGGGGCAGCCTCGGGTCTAGATGGTAGAGGAGAGGACGGCTTATAGGATGTGCTGTCAAAATGTTTAAACCAACTCTTAAAACAGTTACACTGACACTAAGGAACGATACTTCTAAAACGTCATAGATGGGAACGCCCCCAAGCATGGAACATAGTAAGTGCTGCATGCGGACGTGTGAGCGGACTGGAGCAGAAGTTACTGAACGAGCGGAGTCAGGGATGGGCCTGCAGCTCACAGGCAGCTGTAGATATAGACTTGCTTTGTCGACGTGTGAACCTCTATGGCATAGACCATTCTGTTAGTAAAGAAAACCTCTATTTGTATTTGTGGCGAAGGGTGGGCTGTCTGTACAGGGTGCGTGAACCAGGTGGACGCCAGGGTTCATGGTGTGGCGGATGCTGGGCAGGATTAGAGCGCGCCCATCCCAGTGACCTCAGACGTCAGCCTGGAAGAGACAGAGGCACAGGGAGACAGGTCACAGCGATCTCATAAAATGAGATCATACTGGGAATGCAGCGTTCTGTGGCATCCTCACAGCTTTGGCAAATGTCTCCCTTTTCATGGGACCGAGAGTCTCAGGTCACTGCTCAGCAGCCCTGAGCTGGAGACAACAGCCCAGCAGAAGGAAAAGGACCAGCAGGGACCAGATCCAGGGGTTCTTCCTTCCCAGGCTCACAGCCTTCCCACCCCAATGCCCCATGCCTGTCACCGTATTACAGGCATGACCAGAACCACCTGGATAGTCAGAGACCATCACAACCATTTCTATGGCAACCATTCAGGGAGGGGCACTGGAGTCACACTGCCCACAGGGGCTGCCTCTCTGTCTACCCTGGGTCTCCCTCCAGCTCCCCCAACACTGTGGGGTAGGGAGGAGGGTCTGGCCCCAGGTGGAGGAGAGGCAGGGTGCCTTCCTGCCCCCTTGAGGTCCCATCTCCCTGTGGTCACACCGTATTTTCCAATGTGCCCTGGGCAGGGAGGCCAAGGTGAGTGGCCCAGGAATGGTCGGAAGAGTTGTCTGCTGCTCTGGGCTCCTTACCATGTGCCCTGGCTGGATACAGGACCCCACCTCCCCCAACTTGTAACCTTGAACACTCGCACAGTTCCCTAATGCACTACTCTGCAAGTGTCTAGGTTTGGGGGGTCTTTACAACACATGACGTAAGAGCAGAATAACCTAGTAACGTGTCTCTGAAACTATAGGACCCTTTATGCTGAATCTCAATTAACCCAGGTATATGGCTGACCCCAGGCCCTGGATGGCATAGCCACTGCCTTCCTGAAAATACCCTTGCCTCTAATCCCACCTAGGCCCTCGCTGAAGATCCTTCAGGGTGAAAGGTGAAGTGGGAAAGGCCCATGTCTGTGTGGAGACTCTCCAGCACCTTCCATGCTAGGCCGGGCCAGGGAAAAGCCGCCCCGGGGAGGCCCACTCTACACCCAGTCTCCGAGTGCCCTAGCCACTGACTGCACTCACCTGGCATTGATGAGGTACTGAGCGAGGCTGATGTTGGCTGGGGTCCCTGTGATGGTGATCTGGCGCTCTGATGACCCTTCTGTAGCATTGGCGATTTTGATCTGAGCTCCAGACATCTGTCGAATTTCATTGATTTTGGTCCCTTGGCGTCCAATTATACAGCCTATTAGCTAGAAAAAAAGGATAGAGGAATTTCTTAGAGAAGAACCCATGGTGGCCCTGAGCAGAGTGTGCAGAGCCCTGGGGGAAGCTCATGGGTGGCCCAGCGTTGGTCTCCACCCCATGCCACCAACTCCTTGCTTCTGGAAGGAAGAGGCACTGCCTCCCTGTGGAAGGGATGGGAGGTGTGGGCGCCAGGGCTCTGCTTGGTGACCTATTTGCAAGCTATCTCAGCACATCAGGAGACCGGGGAGCAACATGGCTGTCACTTGCCCAGTGTCCTTTGGGGGCCTGAGAGACGTGGAGCCCAGCGGCCCAACACAAGCACCAAGGCTAAGGCCATATTGCCATCTTCTTGGCTGGGTTCTCAAAGTGGTGGGATGTTTGTCTGAAAGCAGAGTGAAGTTCACTGCTGCTTATAACCTGTCTTTTGATAAAATTGGATGAAATTCTGAGGACATATCAGATGCTCTCTTTCCTTCCCATCCTGTGACCTCTGTTCAAGGATGAATGCAGTAGCCTCCAGCCACTCAGCTGGCTGAAGGAGGAGATGGTCATGGAGAATGAAGGAGCCAGAGGGACCAGAGCCAGAGCGTCCCTGGGACCCAGAACAGCCACGTGTGGGACCAGAGTGCAGCCTGAGGTCAGGACCCGCTCTCTGCAGCCTCTCCCAGCCCACCCTGCTGCACATGGAAGTCTGAGTCCATGGACAGAACGGAGTGCTTTCATTCACACGGGGGCCGTTAGTGAGAGCTCCCAGCAGCAGCACAGAGAGAAGAGGCTGGAAAGTGGGGCCTGTGCAGGTGGTTTCCTATCCACCTCTCCTGTGGCAGCCTGGGCGAGGGTGTCAGCACTTGTGATAGAAGTTCTGATTTCTTATGTCAGCGAGGCAGCAGGTGCAGGGTTTGGGGCTAGGCTGGAGGAAATCCATTTCCAAATGAAGGGATTCTGAACCTGCGCGATGACACCAGCTCACCGGGACACAGGTGCATTTCAACTACCTCTTTTTCCTGAGGTGACTTACAACATCTCAGTTCTGCTCATCTGTAAGGCCATCTCTGCTACTCTCCTAGATCAGACCAACTGCCACAGTAGACCTTAATACAACCCCCCCCCCAATGTCCAGACAAACCTCTGTCCCCAAGCTGCTCAGCTTCCTCCACCTCCTGCCTAAGTCCCCCAAACTCTACCTACATCTCCCCAGGCCCTGCCCACACAGCCCTGGGCCCACCTACCTCCCCAGGCTCCGCCCATCTCTCACCAGCGTCCTCCCTTACTACTTTGTGCCTGGCCCTGAGGTTAGGGACCGTGACTTCCAGAGTTACCAGCCTGAGGTCCTTGACTTGCTCTTCCCTGTCACCCTCCCGCTAGCAGAGAAATCTTGAGAGCTCCTTGCTGACCAGGAGCAGTCAAGGCCAGTGACTTGACCAGCAGGCCTGCTGCAGCGGGCACGGGGACAGCAGAACTGGAAGGAGAATGTGGGGCCAGCTAAGTTCCCTGAAGACGTGGACACTCAGGAGTCCACCTGAGCTTCCTGCCCTGACTTGGTCCTCCCCTTGTCCTCCCTCTGTCCTCACACCTTCCTTGGCCACTAGAAACCAACTGTCTGGCAGCCCACTTTCCCTTCTAGTACCTTTGCACCTCAGTGTGAGTGCCCTGCCCGGCCCACGCAGTGCTTCGCGCCTGCTGCACAGGCTGCCCGTTTCTGCTCCAGTAAGCCATCTGAGGAAGATTTCCTCTGGCATGTCTCCGTCCCTAGTTCTCTTAAACACGTCTGTCTTTCCATTTTCTTGCTGAAAACGTTCTCACACCCAGCCCTCTCTTCCCCTCCGCCTCAGGGCATCTCCCTTCCCTGAGACCTCACACCCAAGGGCCCCTTAGCTGCTCTCCACCCACCCGTCTGTGGCTGATGTGAAACACTCCCTCCCAGATAAGACTGTGCTGTCTGAGTGCTAATGAGAAACCACAGCTGTCAGCGCAGCCCCCTGACACTGACACCTGGCTGAGCGCAAGACTCTTCTAAGCAGCGAGAGGGGCATGTGAGAAGTCACAGGCCTCTCTAATCTGGACGAAGCGTGAAGTCCGCACCAGCTCGGGCCTAGACTGGCTCCTTTGGTGGAAGGCATGCTAGTCCAGCCCTGCAACCCAAGGCTGCCCTGTCACACAGCCCCTCTGGCTCCCAGGCTCCTCAGACGCTCAGTCCAGAGACCAGCCCTCCTCTAAGCCTTTTGTGCCTCATTGGACATTTGAAAGGCGAGAGGAACTCACAAATAACATAGCCCCCTCCTAACCAGACTTCCAAGCCACACCCCACAGAAACCAAGGGGCATACCTACCCTACCACACTGCCTACAGTTGCCAGTGTGAGCCCTAAGGTTCCCTGTCCCAGCAGAAGGAGCCTGAGCATGGGGACACCACAGGCACAGTGACATGAGCGAGGCAAGCTGTGCAACAGGCAGTGAGGGCACAGCAGGGACCATCAGAGATGGAACACAAGGCTCTCAGCTGCTGGGGGCAGCTCCACGCACAGCTCTTGGCCCTGACCTAGCCTGGGTGCCCATGGCCACAAGGGCTGGCTGGCTGGCTGTGTCGTGGATCCTGTGCATCATTTAGGTCACCACATTCATTTGCAGGTAAGTCATGGTGACATGTAGGTGTCAGCACAATTTCCCTCAGTCTGATTTTACTTTGACCAAGAGACAAAAATGGACAAGATGACAGGCAAGTGTCCCAAGAGACACATTCTACTTCCTTCCTTCTCTCTCCAAAGTGGCAGGAGGCCTAGGGGGGACACGTTCCTTGCACGAGATCCTTTGCCAGGAAGGGCTGAGTGTGCTCTGCAGGGCACACAGGCTCCAGAAGGCACCCACCTCCTGAGGAGCTCCCCCGGCAGGAGGGTGGTGGCCGTGCACTGGGAGGGGACCCAGGAAACATCTCCGTACAAGCTTATCCCCTTGCCCTTTAGGTTCATTTGGATTTAAAACAAAGGTCCACATCAGAGCAGGATACCTGGCATTGGTGAAATGGTGTTTTAGGGAAAGGCTACCAAAGGGGGACGCCCAGAGCAGAGGCCACCTGCACGTATGGTGTGGGTAAAAAGACTCGCAGGCTGCCCAGAGCCGCCACTAGAGGACCAGCCAAAGGGGAGAACATGTCTGGAGCCTTGAAAGCAGAAACTGTCTCCATTTGAGAAGGAGGAGCCACGTCACCCGATACAGGAGTCTGGCCTGCAGCTGCACGAGGGGCCCTGGTGAGAGCAGTCCTTCTGCAGGGCCGGCCTGTCCAAGTGTCCCGCTCCCAACCCCTCTTACACTAAGAGCAGGCCACCTCCTGAGGCCACAAGTCTGTGCTTCCTGTGGTTCGTCTACTGAAGGGAAGAGGCAGGATTTCCCCCTGGGCTGGTGTGAGGTAAAAAGCAGTGAAGGTTACCGAAGGCTGTAGTTCTAAGGCAAGAAAGCCCGTGTCCCCCACACGGCAGCCTTTCTGCGTTGCTCAGGACAACCATCCCTCCAGGACACATGGCCCACATCTGCCTTTGTGTCTTGGGTTGGGGATCCGAGTCAACATTCTTAGGATGGTCCACGGTTTCAGAGGGTGATGCTGAGAGGACTGAATGTGAAGGGAGCTCAAAAGGCCACGCCCTCAGCTGAGCCCAGGCAGGAACAGACGGTGGACACCACATCCAGGAATCCAGACAAACCCGCCACATCCCCACGTCCTGCAGACTCACAGAGAACCCCAAACCCTTCAGAGACCCAGGGGGCATAGGGCAGGGCCACGCCAGACCATCCCAGGGCCCCCATTCTTCAAAGGCCAACCCTCAACCAGGGCAGTGCCTTCACATGGGGTCGGTGGGGCCCTCAGCTTCCCAGCCAGCTCTGGCTTCTGAATTCTAGATAAACCTTGAAGACCCCTGTTTGCTCCTTTCTAATCTGGTATCTCAGGGGCTTTTATGGGTATTAAACTGCTTAATGTGGGAAGGAAGGGGAAGGTCATAAATAGGGTCAAGAGGGCTCGGGCATACTCACATCATTGGGAATGGTGAGCTCGTGAGTGCTGGCCGGGGGGCTGGCATCCAGACCTGGGCACACCAAGGGTACATGGTTAGGCTGGTGGAAGGCTGCTCCCATAGCACCCCAGTGCCTGATCCACGCTCGGCCCACACAGGCCGGGCAGGGCCAGGGGCTGGCTCGAGGGGTAGGGTCAGTGCAGCTGGAGGCCGAGGGCCCTGTGAGCTCTGCGCTCTACTGCAGTGCAACTCCCGAGTCCCATTTCTCTCAAAACAAGGAAAATGAAACCCAGCAGAACGTTTCACTTTCTCCTTTTGGGCATATCATGATGTCCCTCCTCTGCCACATGGAGGGACATCTCTTGAAACCGTTCACAGGCACACAGAAAGCACCATGCTAAGCAGCTCTCGGGGTGTGGCTGTGTCTTAGAGACTCCATGGGGTCCCCAGGGCGCAACCCTGTGACCCTGGTGCCTGTCCTCCATGGGTTCTCTGTTCCCTCTGCTCTTCCTTCTCCTGACCAGACAGTGCTCAGCCCCCTCTGCTGGCCACCAGCTCCGCTGTGGTGTCAGCTGCCTCTGACGCTACGCTCCCCAAAGGCAGCTACCCAGCCTGCTTCAAGTACCAGCAACCCAGGCCCAGCATGCAGTTCTTCCAGCCTGGTGCTTTGCTGATTCCAAAACAGTCTGCTGGGCTGCTGCAAGACTGCACTTCTATACGGGTGTCCTATTAGGAGATGAAGACACAGGCCTAATTTGTCACCAAGCCCCAATCTTTATCTTGACAAATCTCAGTTTAGGACCCAGCAAATCAAGACAGCTTATCAGAAGTCAAGACAAGATCTGCCCTTGCTTTGAAAACAGTGACAACAAAATGCAGAGGAGGACTGGGGTGGGAAAACCAGTGGAGACAAAGGCCCAAGGCAGACTGGCTCCCTGCATGCCGCACTTCCATGTCCTCAGGAGGCATACCGAACCTGAAGTCCACAGCTGAGACCCTGCTCCTCTTGCTCCTGGCCCCATGTGGTCCCAGCATCTCGGGTGGCACAGCTCAGCCCAGACCCTGAAGCCCTCTGGCTCCACCCCTTCTTGCCACCTACAGCTAACTACAAAGACCAGGCTCATGTACCTTCAGAACATTCCAGAACCTGAGCCCTACACCCCACACTGGTCCCTTCCTCTGCCCTTGCCTCTCAGTATAGCCCAGAGAGGTCCCGACAGAACGCAGATCAGATGCCTTCAAGACTCAAAACCCGCCAAGGGTTCCAGCCTCTTCCCTGTGCCCCCAGACACTGGACCTGGGGCTGGCCTGTGCCCAGTCTCACCTCCTACCCTCTCCTAGTCCCCACCCCTCTTCCTGCTTCTTCCTCCACAACACCTGTGTTTCCAAAACCAGATGTACCGTGACCATCTGTCTCACTGCCGTGAGTGACCCTGTGAGGATGGGACTGTCCTGGGGAACTGCTGAGCATGGGGACTCGGATGGAAGACGCTGCATGAACCGTTCATCCAGAATTGTCCGTCATTTTTATTTTGTAAAAGCTAAACCTAGAGTTTCTGTTCTTTACCTTCTTTTAATAAAGGCATTTTCAATACAATTATTTGGTGTTCAACCATCAATACACATTCTATAAATAGTGACATTTAAAACGTCATTTAAGAGATTTCCTCAGTCCTGTCTGAGTCCTACACAGGAGCTCCTAGCAGCCTGGCTTGGGATGGACATAAAGCCAGGAGTCCTGTTTGTTCAACATGGTCAATTTTATCAAGGGGAGAAAGGTACCAGATTTCTTTTCAAGAGGAAAGTAAAATTGAACTAATAATGTGAAGACATGGCATTTAAAACTCGTATTTCTATGTGTCAGGGCTCTGTGCCCAGGGTGGGTGTCTCTCTCCTAAAATGATGACATCCCCTCTCTGGGACAAGAACCATGCTTCCCCAGCACAACCCGAGCCTGCTCTGGAAGCAATGCTGGCATCAGCCTTCAGGGGCCTGTCAAACAAGTCAATGCCTCTGCTCACACTCACGTGGCTTAATCTGCTGCAATGCACACATACGCATGCATGTGAAATGCGTGCAAATGTGTGTATGCCTGAGAACGTATAAGCTTCAGGTCCCATAAGGCCTTGGGGAGGGAGGTCACCACAGGGAGCTGTGCGTCCCCTGTCCCTGAGGCCTGAAGGCCTTGGGGAGGGGCCACAGGGGAAGGTGGGAGCCTCAAGACCCCTGTGAGTCCCAAGGTGCACAGATGGGCCCAGATGCAGCCTGTAATGAAGTCCTGGGGCTTCCTTCATCCTCAGCTGCACCCTGGGGCCTGGAACACACCCCTGGGCTGACAGCCAACCCCACTGGAAACGCTCCTCTGCTGCACCTTTCCTTTAACTGGACACTTGCTCTTCTGCTCTGTTCCAGGATTTCCAGGGGGAGTGGGCAGCCCCTCCCTCAGAGGATACCTGCTATGCCAGGCCACAGGCTTCCAGTGGCCTCACTGCTCTTTGCCCTGGGTAATGGCACCTATAATTCTCTGCCCTGCCCTGCACTATCCCAGGGCCGTTTTAATTCAAATCAGAAGGGGTGACCAGAGTATTCTTATCAGTGAAGGTGTGCTCCTGCCTCCTAGAAAATACGTTTTGGGAAGGCACACATCATAGCAAAGTCTGCATTACAGACCCCCACACACTGTGCCACTAGGAGAATAAATGACAACACAGACAGTGGCTCTGTCATGTTCAAGGACTTTGGACGATGGGCACTGCTGGAGCCCATGATCCGCCATATCACTCCCAGCAGTGACCAAGGCAGAAGCTGGGAACTATGGATGTGAAGGTGGTGGGCACACAGACTCCGTCTCCACAACATGGGCCTCCCCTTGCCGAGGCGCGGGCTGTCCCCTCCTCCTCCAGTTGTGCCCCCGGAGCCCAGGCCTCCGCTCTTCACTAGAGTGCTTTGTTTTACCTGACGACGGGCCCATCAGATTTTGAGCTTCTTCGGAGGAGTGTAAAGGCAGCTTTTCTCCTGGAGAGCAAAGAAGAAACAAATTTAATGTTTTGCCCTCAAGGAGATAAGCAAGGTCACTTCAACTAGGGAAGCTCAAAATCTGACTGGCGTACGGCAGCCCAGCACGTCTGATGGGATCTCATCTGCCACGGCTGCCAAGGCGATGCTCTGTGTGTGTGATCGGAAGGAACCCACCCCTGCCCCTGTGCTCAGAGGGGGGCTGAGGACCGCCATGCGCTGGGCTGGGGTCTGGCTTATCTCGGTTTTCCCAGGGGCAGGGCATGTGCCTTCCTGTTGGGTGTCACTCCTGCGATGTGCACTGGAAGAGCATCCCCGTGTGCTTGTCTGAGGTCTCGCTCCTGGACAGAACAGGCTCCAGGGCTGGCCAGATGGACACGTTCAACAGGAAGGGGCCCCCAGAATGCCCGAGTGCAGCAGAGAACAGGCAGACCCTCGATGGGGCAGACGTCCCTTCTCATAAGACGGTCAGCTGTAAGGTGACTAACCCTCTCAGGGGACACAGAGAGGCCTCCTGCCTGGCCTGCAGCAATGTGCACACTGACACATGTTAACACACCCTTGGCATTCACAACTAGAACTGTACCTGCTCTGCTCACGGCCCTGGATAAAGCCAGTTCAGAGAGAGAAAGTCCCCAGGTGAGAAGAGAGGAGGTCAGAAAGGGCAGCTGGGTACGTACCGGGGAAAGCGGGGTTGGTCTGTCCGAGGGGAGGAAAGGGGGTTTGCTGCATGGCCAACTGGTGGAGCTTGGTCAACTGCTGGGGGTAGGAGGGACATGAGAGCTAAGAAGGTTATTGTCATCGAGTACAAGTCACACCAAATTAAAAAGGCAGTAACAGAACTCTGTACAAATAAGAGATAAAGAGGGGCCATGCGAACACATGGCAGACGCAGCAGAACTCAAGGACTTGGCCTGGGAAAACCAATGGGCTGTTGTCAGCAGGCGCACTGAGCCCCTTTCTTCTCCTTGGCTCCCTGGCAGCTGTGGCCTGAACCAGTCAGACTTCCTAACCACGTGGGCCTGAGTGGACAAATGACCCCCAGACCAGTGGGGAGGCTGCTGGGCCCCTGGGATTCATAGGGAGGGTCTGAGAGCCACAGAACAGGACCAACTGGGCCTCTAAGAGCTTCACAGTCACGCTGTCACCCTGAGCTCATGTGCCCTGTGGGAAACCCATGTGATGCTCCCTTCTGCAAGCCTGCCCTGCCCACTCCTGGGCTAGACCTGGGTCACTCCCGGGGCTAGCTGTGCCTCACATTCGGCCTCCTGTAACCTCCGAGATGATAGGATGTAGCATTGGAAGGTTCTGTGGAGGGCGTGTGTGAGAGTACCCAAAGGCACCCCTGCACTGGTACCCTCTGTGTCTGAGCAGGCAGCTCTCTGTCCCCTATCCTCAGCCACTAGTCTTGGGGGAGGGGTCTTTGAAATACAGTTTATTTAGTTATTTTATCTGAGCCTCATTTCTTAAATGAAAACTAAACATACCTCTGAGGATAGGACAGCACATTCTGGGCAACGTCCTCAACCCCTGAACCTTTTCCCAGCAGAAAGACCAGTCCGAATGCTCCCAGCACAGCTTCCAAAGCCAACACTGGACCCATCAAGAGGCAAGAATGGAGGCCTCCGTGAAGCCCCCAGAGGTCAGTAGGTGGGGACCCTCAGAGAGCAGAGCTGGCATCCCCAGGTATAATGAGAATCTGACCAGGCACCCACATCCATCCCATCTTGCAGGATCTGGGCTCCTTCAGCGCTAAGACAAATGCCAGATTCTTCTTTCCAGTGCATGGAGGCTCACTGCTGGCCCCAGACGGCCCCCCTCCCCAAGCCTTCTGTCCCATCCTTGCCCTTGAGCCCCACGGGGGCAGCCACTGGGCGCAGGGGTTTGTGGTGTGCTGGACCGTCATTCTGGCCACCTCCTGCTTCCACAGGTCAGGGTCTCAGTGTGAGGAGGTGTGAAGCCAGGCCACAACTAGCTTGTGGCCTCCTGATCACATCTTTGAGGCAGAACCTTGGCAATGTGAACCACTGGGGTGTGGGTGGCCTACCTTCCTACACTGTTCCTCAGCATTTCCATCACAGAGCCAGCTGATTCCCTCTTTCCTTCCTGGAAATCCTAAGTGCACCTGAAATGCAGCCTTGTTCCCTCTCCTAGGGGTCTCCCTGTCTTTTGGGGTGCTTCTTGACCTGCAGCACTTGGGTGGGTGGGTCGGCTCAGAGACAACTGGCCACATTCCAGACCCTATGAGGCCATTCCAGGCCTGAGGAAAGGTTAGAGAAACTTCCAAGAGTTCCCAATGAGGTGGTGCTGGTCAAGGCCACAGTAGGGGCTGGGGTCCAACAGTCACCTGCTGCCTAGCACATATCCCCTTGACCTAACTTCCCTAGGCAAAGTGTGACTTGAGTGGGTAGGCATCAAAGCCCCTGAGAAAGGTGCCAGGAGAGCACACCCAGGAGACACTATCACAGAACAAGCAGTGAGACTTGGCTGTACCCCCTGTGCCTCAGGTGAGATGCCGAGAGGCCAGGCGACCCTGCAGAAGAGAGGCCTAGACCCAGCTGCATGGCCAGGCAGCCTAGCAACGGCTCCTCTTCCCAGAGACATGGAAGTGCCTTGTAGAAAGACAGCAAGTACCTAAAGGTGTCCTGGAGCATGAGGGCTAAAGAGTGTATGAAACCATCCTCAGCCTCCTGGGGACTTTGTTGGACTGAGCTGATTCTGCAAACCCCAGCTTCCACTTGACGGACCTGGGGCTGGGACAGCTGTGCCCCGTGTACAAGTCACACAGAGTTATGGAGGCATTTGGGGGGGGGGGGGGGTGCCCTGAATCCACCCACATGGGAGAGTTCAAACTAGGACTAAGGTTTCCTCACAAGGAGGTAACTACAAGTTACCAGGGTGTGAAGGAAGCCCTGTTTCCGGAGACAACAGATGTGACCTTGGAGAGCAAAGGCCAGCCCTGTCCTGCTCAGGGCAGTCAGCCATCAAGGAAGTCTCCATGCAGAATCCCATGGGGAGGGCAGCCTAGTGTAGGGGGTGGGGCCAGCAGGGAGGCCAAAAAGCCCTGACAGGCTGCTTTCTGCTCCTGTTCCACTATTTTACCCCGTCACCTGCTCACGTGTCTGACAGTCAGGCTGGCATGCTCCTGTGAGAGCAGGCCCTCTCCTGTCTGTCCCTGCATCTCCAGGAGTGCAGAGCTGTGCACTGGTCTGTTGGCGGGGAAGAACCGGGCTCTGGAGGCAGAACCCCCTTGAGTCAGCCAAACCCTGACAGCTCTGTGGAGTCAGGACCATCTGGTGTCCTGGGGCCACCATCCCCATCTGTAAAGTGGGGGAATGTATGTGTGTAAATGGCAGGCTGTGAATGCTGCCCAGGCTAACTGGGGTGAACAGCCATGGAAACTACCAAGAGCTTTCCCGCCCACTGTCCGCAGGCTCCAACCCTGGAGGCCCGCAGGTTTCTCCATCGCCCCCTGGGGTTAAAGAGATGAGGTGCATCAAGCAGTCTCTGCTCCAGAGCCACCAGCTGTGTGCTACAGGCACGGCTCCGCTCGTACCCAGGGGTCTGACACCTCCAAACTCAGCAATTCCCACTGCAATGTATGTGCTGCTTTTTATGAAACAATGGCCACAATGGCACATAAATCCTCATCCCTACTCACCCACAAGTGCAAAGTGACACCTTGAGGAGGCGCTGGACCAGCACCAAGATGCCTAGATAAACACCTCTGGTAAAGGGACTGACAGGCAGACATCAGCTGGCATCTCTTGGCTCTTCCCTTAATTAGACAAGCACTTCCTCTCTTTGGGACTCAATGTCTACATTTTTTAGAGGAAGCAGAACAAAGTGCTAAGGGGAATTCCTACTTTTTGAGATATTTTGCCATTAAAAAACAAAAAACAAACAGACTTCCAGTTCCCACCAGTGGCTACAAATCACAAGGAGGGGAGAGGGAGGGAGGGAACAGAGGAGGTATATTATAGCCTTTCTCCATGGCTGGTCGTTTCCACTTGGTGTTGTGTCAGGACATAAAAACACAGACAAACACCAAGCCCAGATGATTACTAAAATTTAGATATCCATAAATAACTCTATGACTTATCACAAAACATACCATGCAACTACCTCTCACGGTGGTAAATATATCACCAAAGCAGTTGGATATGCATTCAGGTCTCTTTTCTGTAAAATGCTTGCTTGTGTCTTTTGTCTGTTTTGTTATCGGGTTGATTTTTGGTGATTCACAAGAACACCTTATGTAATTCAGATACTAATCTGACTTCAGTTACATCTGCTGAAAAGATCATTTCCTCACCCTCCTTATGGTGTCTTTAGAGAAACAATTCTAAAATTTATTGTAGTCAAGTTAATTCATATTTTATGGTTTATGATTTAAGAAACCCTTCCCTGACTTGTGTACAGAACAATATTCTACTATATTTTCTTCTAAAAGTGCTGTTTTTCTTGATACATAAGGAGTATTTTGTTGTTGTTATTTTGTAAAAATCCATTCTCCCAGGTGGATGACCGGCCATCCTGGCATCTCGGTCACGGATCAGGCTCCCTCACCCACACGGGTCAGAGCGCGGCTCTCTGTTCAGGTCCACCTGCCCATGGTCTCCCCTTGCACCCGAACCAGTGTCTCAGTTAGGACCACCTGACTGCAGGTTTTCCTGTCCACTAGGACAAATCTCCCTATCATATATTTTCTTAATGAATATATTGGCGATTCCTGGCTTTTGCTCCCTCATGTGAAAATTTAAAACAGCCAGTCAAGACTTTGGTTGTAATCGTATTATTGCATTTTGTACCTCACTTTGGGAAGAATGAACAGAATTAAGATACATGGTGTTTCTACCCATGCTGTAGAACATGGATTGTCTCTCCATTTATTTTGGTCTTCTTTAACTTTTAATAAAGACAAATCTTTTTAAAAGTCATCTTTGAATTACCGATTCCAACTTAACTGCTCTGTGACCGATGATTCCAATTGGTGAGAGCTGGTGAGTCTTCTTTATGGTCAGAATGCCATCAAATTTTGCCAGTGTTTTCATGAAATCTTCAGCTACGTTGGGTGTACTGTTCAGTATATATTAATTCTATCAGTCTCACTGACTGTACTGTTAACATCTTCTTTATTCTTGTCTACTTGACCTTTACTGAAAATAAGGTATATTAAGGTTCTACTACAAATGACTGTCAAATTCTCTTTATGATTGGTCATTTCTTTATATATGTAGAAGCTATGTTTTAGGTGCATATAAATTTTGAATTGTTATATCTTCTAGTGACTGAACCTTTTATCAATATGTAATGACTAGATAATGAATTTGCCTTAAAGTTTTTTTCCCCACTGATAATATTTGTAAATTGGGTTTCTTTCAGTTAGTATTTTCCTAGAATAGCTTTTTCTATCCTTTCAATTTCTCCAGGTTGTTATTCTTTAGATGTCTCTTGAAGGAAGAAAAAAAAAGCTAGATTTTTACATAAGTCTGACAGCCTTTGATTTTACTAAAAAATCTTTTACTTTGATCACAATTATCTATAGACTAATTTCTGCCATTTTTTTTTTTGTATTTCTTATTGACCTGATTTTCTAGGGTTCTTTTCTTTTTCTTCATTTGTTTTCTTCTTTTGTAATAATAATTTTCCCCTTCCCTACTTTCCTTCCTGTACCTTATGGAGTTTATATAATTGAAGTCTTCTCTATTGGTGGTCACTGTGTAACTGTTATTAACATGCACATTTGAAGCTATATTCAATATCTGTACCTTTTTCCTGATGATACAGTGACTACAGGATGTTTTAATTCCCCTCAACCCCTCCTAGTCTTCTGTACAGTATTTCTGGACATTTAGTTCTATTACATTAATCCCACAAATTAGCACTGATATTAACTTTACAAAGTGTGTTTTCATTTACCCAAATATTTACATTTTAGTGTAGTAGAAATCATCCATATTTTCTTTATGGTTTGTGCTTGTGTTAATGAAAGAAACAGTAATTGTCTTTGCTCACACTGCTCCTTGCCTTTCTAGCCTTCCTTCTGGGATCATTTTTCTTCTCCTAAAGGGCATTCATGAGAAGCCTGTTTGTCTGGAAATGTCTATATTTAGGTCCTTGGAAGATGCTCTTGAGATATAATTTTAGTAACCAGCTTTCATTATGCCACCATCTTCTGGCTCCCACTTTGCTGGTGAGGAGTCAACTCATTCTCTCACTGCTGCTCTTTGTAATATTCTTTTTGTCTCTGACTACTTAGAAGATTTATTTTTGGTCTTTGATGCTGTGTGGTTTTGCTTTGATTTGTCTAAGGTAGACTTCTTTTTGTTTCTCCTGTTTGGGATTTGTTGGGATTCCCGAATGCAAGGATCGGTTCCTTTTATTAACTGAAAATTTCTTACTGCTTATCTCTTAAAATGTCCCTGTCTCCATTCTGTTATCTGTTCCTGAGGCTCCAAGTTAAATATGTGTTCTTCCCTGTTGTCTTTCTCAGACATTTTGTGTGCCAACAGGTCACCTAGAAGTCTCGATTCTGAGAAGGAGCAGGCTGGGAAGGATGGCCTGCCCAGAGCCCTGCTACTGGGCGGCTTAGCAGGAGAGGGTGCTGATCTATTTGTTTAACCCTAGAGAAGGGGGACACACACAGGAAGATTTAGCTCAAACCAACAATAGTGGCAGTTAACCCAGACCTCCTGTTTTGTTGCAAGTGGCCATAATAGCCCCAGTCTGACAGCAGGTGGGCCATGGGTCATGGGCACCTTTCCCTAACTTGGAGCTCCTCAATCTGGAAAGAACAGAGACTGACGTGTGGCCATCAGCTGATGGCCACGGAGTGCAGTGCTGGTAGCGCTGGTTACTCTTTCCCTGTTCGCTATGAAATTTGAGGAGCGGCCTCAGTGCCAGCTCCCAGCAGGGCGAAGGAAGAGGTCTTCATGTGTCTATAGTGAAATGCGCAGCCCAACAGCCCCTGGAAAGATGTAACTGTGCATACTTCCACTGATCTCTTTATTTCCATTATTACTCACATGTTGCTTATTTCACAATAAGTAGCTATCTATTCCACGTCTCTACAGTTTCCCCTCTGTTTATTCTCTAAGGGATACGTTTCCTGGCATATAGTGGTGTCCATATTACTCCCAGTTACTTAACATCCTCTGCTGAAATCAAGTGGTTTGGGGAGTGAGCCCATTCCTCCATTCTCTGGGTCCTCACTGGAAACTTCCACTTCCTTGCACGTGCAATTGGATGATGGTCCTGATGGCTACTTCACACTGTTAGTGTAAGGCTCAGGCAAGAAAGCAGAGGTGGCCAGTGCTCTGTCACCTCTAATATGTTGGTTTTGTTGTTGCTTGCATTCAGCACCCTCTTTAAATGAGGAGCTATTAAGTCTAGGGATGACACAGAAACCAAAAACTAGAAATAAAGATCGCACATGAGGGTATGCTTGAAGCTGACTAATTTCTTTCAGGAGAAAACAATTTCTTTCTGGTGCAATCACATTAAAGCGGCAGAAATACTGGATGAGAGAGAGAATGGGGCGGTCTCTGCACTGTCTGTCCAGGCTTTGCAGCTCTCCGCATCTGCTCCCACATCTGGATCTGGAGTCCAGCTGCCTGGCACCAGGGGCAGGACACACAGAAGGCAGGGGGCTGCTTCTGAGACTGGTGGGCAGCTGTCCTAGCACTTTGTGGCCAGTGGCTGAGAGTCTTCCCTCTGCCCAGCAGTCCCTGTGCCTCTCCAGAATGTACAAGAGTGATAAGCTTCCAGGAGTATTTGGATAAAAGAATGCAGAAACCTAGAAGGAAACTGGTGGCAAGGTGCGTGGGAGGTGTTGACAATTCTTAAAGGTAAATCAGAAAGCCTTCTTTAGAACTGAGCACAGAAAAAAAATGTGTAATTTATTTCTAGATGAAGGAATATTCAGATCAGATTCAAGAAATGTATTCTAAGTAAGACATGTCTGATTCAGGTAAGATATTAAGATCCTAAAAGATGTCTATGGTGTATCAGCCACTGTGGTTGAAATATTTAAATTGGGCATTCAATTATATTATAAAATAAATTAGTGTTTACTGTAGTGATTATATTTGGGTTCTAAGAAATGAAGCTTTTAAAATTACTACTGAACACTAAGCCCAGATAAAAACTGCCTTCTTGGCCATCATCACCTATGTCACCAAATAGTCATTTTATTTTTGTTTTGGATTTCTAAATAATGTGATTTATAAATAACCGTCCAAGTCTTCCACTCTCTGTGCCCACAAGAAAAGCAGTTATAAAGGCTCCTCCTAGCCGGGTCCCAGCAGCTGCTCCCAACCGCACTGCTGGTCCAGAGGGCAGAACATCCATCGGCACAGAAACCCATCTCACAACAAGCAGCCGCCTACACCGCATCTCTACCAAATGTGATGAGGCAGCTGTAGAATGGTAGTTGGAAGTTAGTTTAAACCAATCTGAAAAAAACAGTCAAACTACCCACTTTGAAGAGAAACTGAGAAAATCACATGAAAAGAGTAAAACAACCGATTGATATAAAATCAACCAAATCAGTCACAGGCACCTGTACCCACCACTGGACATTTCTGATCAGAAACACTTCTCTGTTAATTCAGAGCCTGAGGCGGGGGGCAGTGGCTGTGAGACCACCGACTTTATGTCATCAGTGGGCTTGTGGGTCTGAGCATCAACCTTGCGGCCCTTCACTAAGGGCCAAACCACTGTTGAGTTCACCAGCTGTAAAAAGGTCAAAGAGCCACATCTTCGAACCTGCTACTGCACACACACACATTTCTAAGGGTGAGAGACTGTCACACCCTGGGTTAAATGAAGGCTACGTTACCCTAGAAACCAGGCTTCTTGGCTCCATTCTGACCTCCCGTCCCCACCACTCTGGACATTCTATTAGAGGCTATGGAACCTGCCCATTGCAGTGTCACTGTTCCCACCTGGTCCCACATGTGCCCCCTCACCCTGCACAGCACTCCTGCATGTGGGGTTGAGCCAGTCCTCCCCAACATGCTAACATCTGCCTCCCTCAGTCCATGGGCTGTAGGTTAAGCCAATACGGGACAGGCATCGCCCGTCTGGAATGAGAAAGGTTCCTGGGCTGTGGGGCAGTTCCTGCCAGCTGCTGCGGTCTCAGAGCTCCGCAGCTCTGAGTTTAGCGGGCAATGCCACTCACCTCCTGGGAGTACAAGACATCAACTCTTTCTTTAAAACTGCTGATGGTTCTTTCGAGAAGGCTGAGGAGTTTCACACCTTCACACCCCCCAACCACCACTGAGATGTCATTAAAATAAATTCATAGAAGGGTGAAGAGTATCCCAAGTAACAGAGAATGGGGAAGAGGGGGAATCACTGGCCGGGCCAGGTATTGGCACATGTGGAGGCTGAGGTGGCCATGGGTGGCTTCAGCAGTGGGGTCGGGAGGGCTGGTCAGGGCCTGCAGTGAGATGGGGGCAGAACTGGGTATCACCCCACCAACCGCCTGACGCTGGAGAGCTACGCCCCCCGCCCAGCTTGTATTTGACAAGTGCAGCCCTAACAGCACATTCTGGGCAGGAGGAAAATGGCTTCCCAGTGGGGACAGGCAGGTGAGCCCACCACTGATTTAGAATTATACTGTCCTCACCTCAGGGCGAAAGCCAGGAACCATTAAAAATGGCTTGGGGGTGTGACAGGTGGGGAGAAACTTCTTTTCACCATGTCCTCTATCATCTGATTTCTGTATGTGCTGATTAATAAGGTGTGTGTTTTTAAAGAGAAAAATCATCAGCATTTCTTCTCTACTCAATAGAAAGTTTCCTTCAGTGACAGTGAACTGATCTCTGTATTTCCAATACATGTATTTACTTAATGTTAGTTACTTCTTAAACGCCCCCCCCGCCCCGCCCTGCTTTTGCGTGGTACTGAGATGACCCCTACCTCACCTGCCCAACTCAAAGTGCAAGGGTTTGCAGAAGAGCCGAGCACAGGCCTGCCTGCGCGGCAGCACCTCCCTGTCAGGAGCAGAGCTGGAGGATCTGAAGCTCAGCAAATGTGCAGGGCGGTGTGGAAAGGAAAGAGGGTTCTTAAAATGGACTGCAGGTTTGCTCCACCTGCGGAAAGCAGCAAAACCAATGTCCCGCCTCGGCCTCTTGTTTCCTCCTCCCTCACCCCATTTTTCCTGGCACCAGCTAGTGTCCCCTTCTTTACCTGCTGTATCTGAACCCTAGGGAGAAAGCCCTTCAGCTCTCCATTGCTGCCCCACATCTCGGCCTGAGAGCTGCATGCGGTCCCCTTGGCCCCCACGCCACAGGAGTCCAAGATGCTTCTCCCCGAAGTGCCTTCGGGACGCCTTTGTCCCCCAGCAATGATGCTACTAACTCTAGAATGAAACCAAGGCCTGTCCCCTTTGGCCTTCATACCTGTATGGACCCTGTATAGGGCTTCTCAGTGGAAGAGTATAGCCTCCCCAGACATTCAAACACCCTCTGTGACACATCTCAGACCTACTTAACAGCACGTCACCTCACTCCTTAGGTGCTTGTGAGACACTGCTACTCCTGCCAGGGGGCAGGGGTGGGTGCTGGGGACAAGGCAGTCCCACAGTCATGGCCCACCGGAGGCCCCGTGTGTGGAGGAAAGCCCCTACTGCAGCGACAATCAAACCAATTTGACATCAGGCCAAGTCCTCCACATGAGTAGAATTAGTGCTAAGAGGTTTAAGGTTATTCAAGGTCATATGTATACGACAGAGGTCAGGGACATTGAGAGACCGGTATTAATATTATTGTGTAATATTAATATTGTAGCAGTTCACAGCAGCATGCAGGTAGTAAATGGTAACAAGAGGAGGAGGGAAGGGAAACAAAGTGGAAACTCACATCTGGGTGCGGGATGGCGTACTGTCCCTGGATCGTGTAGGCCTAGGGAGAGAAACACTGTCAGCGAGGGAAGCAGAGGCCCTCTCCTGCAGAACAGGCTCTCTCCTGGGCGGGACTCTCATGTGAAGAGGTCCCAAGCCCTCTGGTTACAGCTGTCCCCTCCAAGAGCACATCTCCACCTGCCTCAACTGTGAAGGACAAAGGGGAGTGACCTGGAGTCAAGCCTCAGCACCACCCCTTGCTGGCTGGAGCTACAACCACACACATGAGCCAGGGAGTTGCACCCCACTTCCTAGAGGTCTGCAAGAGGGAAATGACTCGCCCCTGAATGCTTTTGACTCCCATACCCCCAGTTTCTTAAAAGAAAATACCTAAAAGAAACCTTTAAAAAGTGACCCAAAATCAACTTTGCAAAACCCAGATTAAGTACTAAATGCAACCAAATCAGTCAGAAGATTGACCAGTTCATCTTCCAGCCTCTGAGAATGGGGTGGCTGTTCTGACTCGGGGGGCAGCACACTCCTGGCACAGCTCCCAGGGGGGCCAGAGTGGGTACTGAGGCCTCATTTGGTTTCAAGATGGTGACCAGGACCAGTCACAGCAAGTGTAGGATCCTGCAGCCTCTCCTACAGGTCCCTACACAAATCCCACTGACAAGTAGAGGCCCCGCCCACACCACCCACCTCAACAGTCCATCAGCTAAGATACTTCCAGAAATTAATGGCTAAAAAACAAACCACACAGAGTCAAGGGAGAGTAAAGACCAAAGACTTGCCATCAGGCCTTGGTGACATGGAATGTGCCCACGAGCCCCAGGCCAGCCACACTTGGGCCTGCAGGCATAAGGTGGCTCAGATGCGGAGGGACATGGCTTCTAGCACCTGGCCATGTAGGGCCCCCCCATGGCATGTCCTAAGCTCACAGCTGATGCCCACCCACACAGGTTCCTGTGAATCTGAGGGAAACCGCAGGCCCGTCCAAAAGTCACTTCTGGAGACCCCAAACCGAGGGCGGTTTCCAAATGGCAGCCCAGCCTGGGAGTTAAAGACCAGCCAGCCACTGGACAGGGACCATGAGAGGAGAGGCCTGAGTATGGCACTTCACAGGAAGTAATCTTATCAGAGAGCAAGTGTCCTGGGGAAACGGCAGTGGGGTGCTGCCTGTGCTTGCGTTGTGAGTCCACAGAAGCTGTGTCCACACCTCACCTTCAGGGTTTTTGGAGGTGTCACCAGGCATGCTCCAATGTGTCACCAAACACACACGGACCTGGGACACACGTTGCCCCCACAGAGCCAGGCAGGGACGGGCCGGCCTTGCAGCAGTGCAGCCCTGCATGTCTGAGTGGAACTGCACGGGCATCCTGGCAGGGCAGGTCTTTGCTCTGACTCTTGTTTCTGGCTCACTTTCCCTGCACTTAGGTGGCTGTGGCCTTCGGTTTTGTTTAAACTATGTGCACAGCTGACCATCCCCTCTGGATCGAGGTAGAGGCAGGCAGACAGATAAAAGGTTCTACCAAAATGAAACCTGTATCATCTGTGGTCAGCTGGAGAAGCAGGGTGCCTGCCGGACAAACTGTGCCTACCCGCTGCCTCCAAGACCTCCAGGGGCATGTCACCACCGCAGGCAGGCCACCCGCAGGGAGGGGTATCTGCTCACAAGTAAGTCAGGGTGAGGTTCTCTGGCCACACATCTCTGAAGTCCAGGTTTGAAGTGTGTCCAGAGGGCAGTGTGGGGTCTGATACTGGAAGGGTCCCCTTGCTGTGCTAGGTCTCATTTACACCCTCATTTCTGAGTCCGTACTGTGGCTCCTCTGCCTGGTTATCTGCAGTGCAGTGGTGACTCTGTCTCATGTGACTCCCCCCCACCCCCCGCCCCTGCATAGATGACCAGGACTAGTCATTGGCTGGCCCGGACTGTCCCTAAGGCATAGGCACTGGGTTACGATGCTGACAGCCTGGAGATCGCCTCGGGACAGGTGCCCATGATGGTGGTGACTGAGAGGTGGGCCGACTGCCCTGCCTTACAGATAGGGAGATGAGATGGATGGCGGGTGCGGACCACAGCCCACCCCAGCCAGGGCTACCTGGGCCCCTGTTTGTGTTAATATTAATGAGCCTCCTTTCTGAATAAAGTTCCACACTTCACTGAGTGGTATAATCATGGATTTGTTCCCACCTCAGAGTCAAGACCACACAGGTAACTAACCGCTAGCTCACCACAACTGTGGGGGGGAAAAGGCAACAGACTTCCGAACAAGGCCCACTGTGACACCCCCTCTACCCTGCTCTCTGAGGCTGGTGAGAAGAGAGGAGCAGCCATGAGCCCTCAGGTCCTGGCCCCTGAGCCTCTCTTTCCTGCCCATGGCTGCTGTGGAAGACGTATGAGCGTGAAGCCTCCTGGCAAAGGTCAGGGACGTTGGGAGACCTAGTGTGAGTCGGGTTGGGGGAAACAGAGATGCCCCAAATACGGACACCTGTGGGGTCTGCCGCATCTGGCTGGGGAAGCTGGGAGAACCACGGGGGAGCTGTTGCATCCTTCAAATGCTACTGAAGATGTAGAAACACGGGCCCCATCTTTCACCTGACGTGTGAGTCAATTCTGAAGATAAGATTCCCTTACGTAGAGGAGAAAAAAATGGGAGAAATTTGTTATGTGCCTCTTTCCTTTCTTTTTTAATGATAAAGTAAAACATCATGGCCGTTCTCCCCTGACCTGGATCACCTTTGGAAAGTCTCTGTCTTAACTCTCCTTTGAACAGACACACATCACTGCCGACTGGACACAGAGCTCCTCCAGGCACCACCGGCCAGGCCTTTTCAAAATCCAACCATTTGCTGCGGCTGCGCAACCCAGAGGTGGGCAGGACAAACCCAGATTCTGGGCACAACTTCCTCTCCCCTCGCTCTCTCTAGGCCCTACTAAGTTAACTGCTGGCATTGCATAAAATTTCTCTGTGACTCCTGGCCTTCCAGGCCTGGGTAGGAGAGCAAAGAGGGCAGTGGCTCCAGCCAAAACAACAGGTGTGAGAAGTGAACGTTTCTGGCTTGCTATGACTGCGAAGGCTCTCCTCCGGCTGAGTATCTTTCCCTTCCTCAGAGGCATGACCCTTCCCTCCTGGGCTCTTAGGAACTCGTCTGTGGGAAGGTGGGAATGTGTGTTTCAGGAAAAAGGGGACTCTAGCTCTTATAGTCCTAGCTGTTTCAACTGGTAGTCATAAAGGTCACCTGTAATAATCCTGGCCCTCTTATCTGAGCTTCTTAAAAACACTTGAGAACTAGGTTTGAGCAGGCGCAGCCCAGGCAGAACTGGTGTGAGCATGGACCCACGGTCCTCCCATGCCAGGTCAGGGAGAAGACGTTTCTGGGGCCTGGACTCCACAGGGTGCCCGCCTCGGCCCTTTCTGTTTGCTGGACACCACCTAGCCTGGCCTTTCTCATGCAGCAGCCCACGTTCACCCCAACGCCTACCCCGGGGCCTGGCAGTGGGCCGAGAGAGCTCTGCATCCAGCGCTTGGGGGGCAGGAGACGTGCACGTGAGAAGGGAGAAAACCTGAGTGCACTAACGGGCAGCGGCGGGGGCTGCAGTAAAAGGCTGAGGTTGGCAGTGGAGGCCGCGAGCGGGTCGGCTCTTACCTGACCACCTGCAAAAATGACAGGGGTGGAGGCGGGCTTTGGGCGGTAGGGAATGGTGGCACCTTTCGGTGGGGACTAGGAAAAGGGACAGGAGAGGGAGAGAGAACGTTAGACAGCCTCACAGCGTGACAGTGATGAGGGTGGGGAGGCCTCCTTCCCCAGCCCGCCCACCTTTCTACCCTCATCTGCCCCAACCCCCTGGGCCAGCAGTGCCAGAGGGGTGGGGGGACGCCCCATGGTGGGAGGGTGCCTGCCTGAAACCATGACCTCACCACCTCAGTTTCCTCCAAGGGGTCACTTCTCTCCTCTTAACCTCTGCCCTAATTGCCCCACCTGGTGCCAATCACCCACATGGGTGCCAATCACCCCAGCAAGACGGTGGGGAGTGTGGGTTTGAGAATGGAGACTAAAGGAAAGCTGTGACCCTGTCCTTGCCCGTAGGACCCCGCATGCTGCGCAGATGGCCGGGTGGCTGCCTCAGGCCTGGGCACTGTTGCTCCACACGTGTGTTAGCTTGGGGTTGTCCTGAGAGAGAAACTCTCCCTTTCTCTTGGAGCATCTGGAAGAAGCTGGGCTGTGTGCAGCTCCACCACGGGTACTTCGGGCCCTGTGTCCCAAGACTTTGCTTGGCCTGTGGTGATGTCCAGCTGACATAACCACGACGAAGTTAGAAACATCCAGTTTCACTATTTAGAAAAGGAGCCTTTTTTAAAATAAAAGGCTTAGAGTCCAAATTAAATATTCTACAGTCATGATGAGCTTAGCTATAATTTCCTTTGATTATTTTGTGTCCGAAAGAATAGGATTCTCATCTTCTGGTGAACGATATTCTCCAGTATCCGAAGTCTGCCAGATTCTGATAAAGTCAGCCAGCTCCTGGGTCAGAGGCAATCAGGCCCTCCTTTGTTCCTCTGGTGGGCAGTCTTCCCCTGTTGCAGAGGCCACAGTCCAGGACGGAGATCAAGTCAGGAGCCAGAGGCAGATGGCGGGGGCCAGGGAAGCCCATCCTATTGGGAGTTCTGGAGGTCCAGCTCACAACCTGGCCAGGTGGGTATGACATCAGAGTGTCCCCACCCAAGACACACAGTCATGTGGGGACAGCAGAGTAGGTAGCAGCTTCAACTCTGCAGCCCAGGCCACATCATGAAACCCTGAACAGATTGTGCAACCTTGGCTACGCTGGGTGACCTTGACTGTGCTGTTCGACTTTGGCCATGTTGTGTGACCCTGGTCGTGCTATGAGACCTCACCATAAAGTGGAAGGGGTACCAAGAGGGCGTGTGAGCTGACTCTGGCTGGTGTCTGGGGTTCAGTGTTTCTGCAGTTATGACTGAATGCCTCTAGAAATGTTTCTGTGCTAACTGGGCTCACTATGGTCTCAGACTGGACTCAGGGCTCACTGTGGAAGAACCGTGACTAAACCGAGTGAACAAGTGACTGTTTTCACGCTTTAAGGAGAGGGCTCAGCCTGGCTGCTGCCCCTGTCCCTGAGCCGGCCATTGTACCGCTTGTACCATGAGACTCAGCCCATCACCCCCACTCCATAGTGCCCTCTGACCCCATCAATGGCAGCATCAGCAATCCCAGCACTGTGAGTTCTGGCAGGCCATCTTGCCGAGGATGACTTGGGATTCCTGATTCCCAGCTTCCTCTGATGAAGGAGAAGCCCTCTGAATACAGCCTCCTGTCTGGCTTCCCCCTGGAGCAGGTGCTGCTGTGCATGGCTTTCTGCCTAGGGCCCCACTCAACTTGCCCATGCTAAGGGGCAACCCTCTAGGTGGTCATTTCAAAGGTGTGAGGCCCACCCCATAGCCACGCCTGAAAGTCCTTTAGTCTTCTGCTTTATTTGTCTAGTTATTCTTCACTTAAAAGTGGACCCAACTATTTCCAGGAGTGATGAATCTTCCTCCCCAGGTAGGATGGCTGCTCCTGACCTTCAAGAGCTTTGTGACACCAACAAGAAGAAGGCATCACCTCAGTCCAATGCTTTTCATTCATTTTAGCTGTGTGTACTTCACCATTCACCAGCCACATGAGCCTCCAGCCATCAGGAAGGACACAGGGCAGTTCCAGTCATGGCCTGGGGGGCGCCAGTGCCCCGCAGTCAAGGAAGGTTGAGCCTGCTTCTGGGGGCTGACTGACCATGAACACGGCACAGGCGATACCATCTGGAAGGAGTTCTGAGGAGACCTCAAGTTCTGTTCTGACACTTGATTGGGGACATGGGCAGCTATGTCAATACTGGAACTGTTATTTATACCTCTTTGCCACCCTGAGGTGCCCAACGCTGCTTAACAGATGGGCATCTGCCAGCACTCAAGAGTCTTAGGCCTATTGCTATTGCTTATGTGGCCCCACTGGGGGCCTAGCAGCTGGGGACTGAAGGGAACATGGGTCAGCACCAATTGTTGCCACAACCAGTGGTTGGGGAAATGTCAGAAGAACATTTAGGAAAATATTTTTTACTTCACAAAATACACTTCAGGAAAATAAGAACTATACAATTTTTAAAAAAGAGTTGGACATGGGTTTTAATACCATGCCAAGTACAAAAGAGCGATAAGCCCACAGCTGCCCAGTGAGGCGTCGGTTCCCCTGCAAGACGGCTGTGGCAGTCACTCAAGCAGACCCTCAGGCCCAGGCTGCCTGGCCGCCAGCACAGTTGCTGGGGCCTTTAATGTGAGCCAGGATGACTTCATTTCAGCCTGAAGAAAGACAGGTGACTACTGATGGCTTCAATGATTGTTGTTGCATTTTGGGTATTGGTTGAAATTTAAATATCAGGGTTTTTTTTCCCCAAAATGTCCAGAGAGGCTTTGTCTTGCTCAGCTGTACCTTCTTTGCTTCTCCTTTGACTTTTAATCCTTTTATTTACTTTCCTGTCTTTACAATTTGGGCATTTTTGTGTGCTTTTCCTAAGTCCTGTCCTTTGTACCTTGATGGAGCTCAGACGCCTTTAGCAGGTCCAGAGCAAGGAGTCTTGCCCACAGGAAGTACCCTTCCACCTCCAGTCCCCACCTCCAGCACAGCCCATCTCCCGTGCAGACGTCCCTCCAGTGCAGACCCCTGTGCAGTGCAGACCCCTGTGCAGTGCAGACCCCTTTCTGGCGCAGACTCGTCTTCAGAGCAGACCTGTCTTCACTGCAGATCTCTTCTACCATTTTGGGGGCCGAACCCTTTAGGAGAGGCCCTCCACATTACAAGTGGTAACTTTCCACCTCAGTTCCAGGAAAAAAGGGAGGAGCACATGCCTCCCCACGTCTTCTCCACTGACAGCCCATTGAAGATGACGGACCACCCCCTATAGGTGGCAGGCACCAGTGCTGCCCCTTCACGGTGGCTGGCATGGCTTCCACTTGGGTCACCTTGGGCCTGGATCAGTGACCTGGGTCATATTTCTGATACGTGGCCCCTACACAGCCCTGACCTTGTGCAACCTCAGGGCCCCAAAGCACCAAAGCCTTTGTTGTCACCAACACTAACAAGCCACAGCCAGCATGGAAGGCAGGCTGGCCACAAGCACAGACGCAGAGACTATACCTCCAGCATGACCACACAGATCTGCTTGACACACTGGATGATAGCGTCGGGAGTTCCTGAGATGGTCACTGCCCGCTCTGTGGAGTTGGGCAGCATGTCCCCGGCCACCTGGACCTGGGCACCTGTGGACTGGAGAAACCAGACGTTGGAAGGGGCAGAGCCGGGAGAATAGGGGGCAGTGAATGCTGAAGCAGCACTTCCCGGATTCTCTCGAGGGTTTACCTAGGGCACAATGCACCAGGAAGCCACCCTGATGTTAAGCCCATGTTGTTCCCTCCATGGGCAGCCAGGCCTTCTGCATGTTCCCTGGGGAGCCCCTGTGGGCAGACCTTGTCTGTCTCAGCCCACTGCTGACCAGCACAGAGCTGGTTCAGGATGAGCATTGCTGCCTAGGAGGCGTTTTAATAGGTGGACAGGCATTCGCAGGAGACAAAGACAGAAAGGGAGTCACTTTTTTCAAATATGTGGAATTCTGTCTCCTCTGTGGAGTTTTAGGTCACAGAGAAAGATGGATTCAAGATGAGCCTAACCTTTGTGACCTATTCCCTTGAAGGAATAAAGATGGGGTGGCCACCCTCACTCTGGAAGCGAAGGATCAGGCTTTCCGTGAAATGAATGAACATAAGACTATAGAGTCCGCGGTTCCTACCAACTCCATCCCAGCTGGGATGGCTCCAGTTTCTTCTTTCAAGAAACTGAGGGCAGAGACCACAGACCCATGTGTCTGAAGTTCCTACCAACTCCATCCCAGCTGGGATGGCTCCTGTTCTTCCAGGAAACAGGGCAGAGACCACAGATCCATGTGTAGGGCCTCTGTGCCTCAGAGCCACATGACAGGGGTGGGGTACTCAATCCACCCTGTCCCAGGATGCCCCTTCCTGTCCCCAGTCCAGACACATGTAGTGCCTGGCACCTGTGCACATGCCCCCTTACCCACCCAGTGACTCAGCACCCACCAGGATGGGAATGGTCCTGTTACCTCCCTGATCTCCTTGATCTTGGAGCCACCTTTGCCAATCAGGGAACCACATTGGCTGGCTGGGACCACCAATCTCAGCGTCACTGGGGGCTTGCTGGTGGCAGGGCTGTTGCTCATGGAGTTGATGATGTCCTGGGGATGGAGGAAAGTGTGTGTGTTGGCTGACAGCCTGTGTGTGGATACCAGGAATGTAGATGTGAGGCTCTGCTTCGAGCCCTTGATGAGCCAGGGGGCAGGGAACACAGGCCAAACAGACTAGCAGCGAGGGCCCTTCCCTGAGAAGCTCCAGTCCATGGGGAAGAGGACCCAGTGGGAAGATGTGTGCACTCCCAAATGACCGAGCACACATCCAGGAAAATAGCCGAGAGTGCAGAGAGAGGGCACAGCAGCCAGGTTGGTTTGGTTACAGCAGCTTGAAGACCAAGTCAGGCTCAGAAGGACAAGGAGAGAGTGGTGGGACAAACAGAAGGGGACCCACAAAGACATGTGCCAGGGCAGCCATGGTGCTGCTATGGACAGGACAGGATGCAGACTAGAGGGTACCTGGATTTAGAGCCTGACATTTATCCTTAGGGCCTGGCAGAGCATGGGGGTTTTGGACAGAGAGGGTGACATTTTTGACAAAAAAAAAAGTATTCTCCAGCTTGATCATCCTCTGAATAAAAACATTCAATGTATCTCCAAATAATTAAAAAATTTTTTGAAACCCATAAAAACTTGAAGATGTGACTTACTGACGTAAGTACACAGGCATTCATATGACCTCACAGGGGATTCACTCCTCCACCTGCGTCCCTTTACCCGTTCACATCTAGGCCAAACTACTCTACCCAGGGTCAGGCCAGCTGCTGTAGAGAGGGCTGAGGCCCACACATGCCGGTCAGGGTCCGAGGACACAATCAGTGAGATGGGCAAGCACACCTGCTGACCAGACAAGGGAGACGCTGGTCCACTACCAGGTGGGTCAGAGCAGGGAGAGTCCTGGGAGGCAGAGGAGGGGACAGGAGCTGAGAGAGGTTGTCCTAAGCGGGCTGGGCCATGACCTTGTCCAGATGTAGGGGAAGAGATGCCTGAGAACCAGCTGGGACCAGCCCTGTCCAGCACTTGTCTCAAGTGGGTGAGTCTTACCTCCTCAAACTTGTAGGCGATCATGGCAAAGGCCTTGAAGATGGCATCAGTCGGGCCTGTGATGGTCACAATTCTTTCTGGGCAGTTTCCCTCCGAGATGTTGATCCGGGCACCACTCTAGAAGGGAGTTGAGTAAACCCCAGAAACTGGGCCAAAGCTGACCTTGCAGGGCCAGTAAATTCGGTGGCTTCTCCCCCAACAACAACCGATACAAACATATTCAACTGAACTCTGGCGGGCTAAGCTTGGCACTAGTCAGTAAAGGTCTCTCCAGTACCGCCTTCTACAGTGAGATTTTAATTAGAGAAAGGACCTGAGTGACCAGTAAGGATGCACTGTGCCCACGGCAGCCCCTGCAGGAGCCGCTGGCATCTGCATGTGGAAGAGGGGCCTCTGTGCTGCTGGGTGTCTCTCCTCCAGTGCAGTGACTGCAGCGGCCCTTCTGCCCATCGAAGACAGTACACAGCTGATGCACACAAACTCACCTCTTCACGCATCTTTTTCACAGTTTCTCCTTTCTGCAATAAAGATTTAGACAACAGGAAGAAGGGTCACTCAGGGGTCTGCTACAGGCAAACAGAGGGTTTGGTGCAGCAGCAAGAGGTGTCAGGAGCCCCCTGAAGCCCAGTGTGCCTGGGTGAGTGGGCAGCAGCTCCTCAGGAGACAGGGCTTCCTACTACCAGGTGCTGCCCAGAGCCTGACACACTCCACGACTCACTGAGCCCTTAGCACACCTGACATGTCAGCCCATGGAGGAGGAAACCCAGGTGCTTACCCAGGGGCATGTAGCCATGAAGGCGGAAGGGCTGGGACCTGGGGACCTGACTGGGTACCATACTTGGCCAGGGCACCTGCTCCATGGAGACAGGAATACACCCAGGTCATAGCTATCTGCATCTTCATCACAGGCAAACCAGGCCCAGGCCCACAAGGGGGAGGGGAGAGAGGGACCACCTGAGGCATATGTAGAAAGAGCTGAATTTGAGCACTGGAGGTGCCCCCACTGCACAGGGACCACCCACGGAATGTTTCTTCTATTCTGGAATGGAAATGCAGAGACTCACTACCATTCACAGAGGTAGGTGCCCGCTCTGAGGAATGGAAGTAAAGGAATTCTTACTGGGCTGTCATGCCCAGGAGGACAGTCTGGCTACCAGGGCAACGGGAGGTGGGCAGGGCTGCTGAGTGACCAGCTGGGAGCCGGTGAACAGGATGCTCTCAGTCCAGCCCCACAGTGGTTCATCTTGAGAGTAGGAGACTTGGAATTCCTCTGGGATCCTCACTGCACAGAGACGCTCCTGCCCTGCAGGCACCTCTCCCCCAACCAAAGCACAGAGACACCAGCAGAGGCAGAGAGTTTGCTCAATAATTACCTTCCCGATGATGCTTCCAACTTCCTGTAAGAAAGATCACAGAAAGCTGACGTCATAGAGCAGAAGGAGAAAGCAACTATGGCTTCGACAGACGCTGCAAACCTGTCTGTTCCGAATGAGGAAGGGACATTTAGATAGTCGTAAGAGGGTTTGCAGGCCCTATGTCTGGAGGGTCCCTCTGTGCCCATCTGACCACCACTGACCCTGGTCCTGCTCTGACAGACAGACAACTGAGCAGAGGGGAATGGCCAGCTGCTTTCCAGCTAGAAGAGTCAAGAGACACACCTATGCACTTAAGGCTGAAAGGAAACCCGGCAAGAAATAGGTGAACAACAGAATCTTCCTCGATTCTGTGATATACAGAAAAGTTAGCACTGCCTCTGCTACTTTACTTTTTTTAAAGGTACAATATTCAAAGACACCCTTGAACTAGTTCTAAAGCCTGGACTCCATGACAGTTTGGACATGTGGTCCCAGCCAGGTCTGCTCATCACAGCACCTCTCTGCCCTGGAGAGATCCATATAGTGCCACTGTGCATCTCACAGAGACAGGACCAGCCTGTTTCTAGCCACCGAGAATGACATCTTTCAAAATAAAACTCATTGGTATCACAAAACAAAGACCTCGACAATTGCGTTTCCACGGGTGTCCAATCTGCAGATTGGACCATGGGCCACATGCAGCCCAGAATGGCTATCAATGTGGCCTGACACAAAATTATAAATTTACTTAAAACATGAGATTTTTTTCTGTGATTACATGTCACAATATACTTAATGGGTGGCCTAAGACAACACTTCTTCCAGTGTGACCCAGAGATGCCAAAAGGTTGGACACCCCTGCCTAGGCCATGGGGAAGGATGTATGTGCACTGGGAACTGGGACAGCAAAGGACAACTAGGCATGAGATAGTGACCCCTTTGGCGGCCAGTCAGGGACTTCACCTCCCACGGGCAGGGTTTTGTGGCAGCTGCAGCTGCAGGTAGGGGCCATAAAACTGACCCCACAGACTGCCTACTATGGTGCACACCCAGCTTCCACAGCCTTGACCAAATGCCACCCCCAGCTGAGGGAAGGAAAGGCTGGTGGCCATCTCTCCATCAGAGAAAGGGATGCTCTGGGTGTTAGCACTTCCCTTTCTGGAAATAGAGGATGGGCAGAGCCACAGGCACAAGAGCAGAGCCCCTGCCAGCCCTGACAGAGGCCACACACATCCTGAGAATCAGGCTTCTTATAGCACAAATGTGGGACAGAGGAGAAGCTAGGATGGACTCTGTGCCATTGGATTAGAATTAGGGGTATAAACTGCTGGGGCCCAATCTAGAAAGATCAATATGTAAATAAATATGCAAATGTGTATATGCATGTTTGTATTATAATACAGCATTTGCACATGCACATGCACACACATTATGTACACAGGCACACATGTACGTTTCCCATCTCTATCTGGGACCCATAATAGACCAAAGGCAATGACCACCCCACATGCCCCAATGTGGGCCTCAAATACCATCCTCCCCTCAAAGAAATCAGGCTCCTTTGAAGGAATGGCTGGTACCACAACTGCAGCAGGGAAAGCACAAGATCAGTCACGAGCAGCATTTTGGGCCAGAAGCCAGGCAATGCTATAAAAATGATGGGCATGTCAAAGGGACATAAGAGCCAGCCTGGAGGGACCCCCACTGGCCAAGTGTCAGGGACAATGTGAGCATCAGAATAAATAATGACAGAATGGAGAGTACCTGGATAAAACAGCAAACCCTGAGTTGGTCCATGCAGACATGAATGAGTGAGTGGATGAATGAACACACTGAAAGCCTGCTGACAGATGGGGCATTTACACAGTGTGTATGTTCCCCCAACAGTGACTACCTGAGAACAGTGGGAGCAAAGCAGTTCTAGGTGGAGACACTTGGCAGATATTTCCCAGACTGGGTGATCAGTAATGGGACACCCTGAAATCTAGACCACCTGCTAGGAAAGCTTCTGTGATTTTCTTGCCAACAGTGAGGAAACATCAGAGAAAGCCAATGTGAGAGATTCTACAAAAAAACTGGACAGAAATATTCAAAGGTGAAAGGCCAAGGAAGATGAGGGCAAGTCCTCCAGGTTGAAAGAGGCTGGAAACACGACAAGGACATGGAGTGTGAAGCCACCTCGGAGAGCCCTGTTGGGAAGGGCAGTGCAGGGATGACGGGGACCGTCCATGGAGTCTGTGGTCAGGTGGCCAAAACAGATCAGCATCGCTGTCCTGACTTGACAGGTACAGGGTAATGGAGGAGAACGCCCAAGCATGTAGAAAATACACGCTAATGTACTCAGCGACAGGACATCAGATCTGCAACTTACTAGTTTCAAATGGCACTAGGAGAAGTGTACCTTAGGCTGGACTGCTCCTGCTCTGTACATCTGAGATTACTTAAAATTTTAGAATGCATAATACAAAACAGAGTCCCCAGCAGCAGGCAGGACCTCCCTTCCTCCCAGCTTGTCTGATGTCTTCTTAAGGGAGTGACACAGGCAGGGCTTGTGCTTCTGTACCTTTCCATGCATTAGCAGGCGGATTGTCAGGGTCACATTCAGGCCACCTTCTGAGACCTTGGATTCCATCTTTCTCCCAAAATGTGGCTGGGGGTGGTAGGTTAAGGTGCCAAGGGTGCCGTGAGGAAGGATAGATGGGGCCCAGATGGTGTCACCTGGAAAGAGAAGGCACAGATGCTGCTGAGAACACCAATGGCCAAAGCACTGGGGGAATGTCCTGGCCTCTGGGGGAGTAGGAGGCTGCTGACTAGAGGCAGAGGCTCAGGAAAAGCCTTCCTCAGCATTCATGGAATGACCTGCTAGGGCCTGGGGTACAGAGCAGTGGGGGGACAGGCCTCAGGAAAGCCCTTCAGGGACGGATCCAGCCCCACTGCTCAGTAACTATAGGACGAGCACAGGTCATCAAGCCCTCTAGCCTCAGTTTTCACCTCTGTAACAAAGAAACAGCTCTCTTAGCTTCCGGAGGGGGGCAGGGTCACCCGGTAAGCCCTGGGGCCCTCATGTGTACCCCGTGAGTGCCCAAGGTGCTATGAGTTTAATGCTGCCCATTCCTCTCACATTGGTTCCAGGAACCCCACACTCCTGCTTTGACTCCCTTTACCCTTAAAAATCAGGAAATTCCAGATACTGCTGTGCTCTTGACATACAGAGTACAGATACCTTGGTAATCCTCACTTCAGAAGTGGATTTAGTCTCTATCAACTAAACTGCTGCAGAGCCGAGCACCCCCCTTTATAAATTTCCAGAAAATGCTTTGCACCTCCATTTCATTGGTCTGTTTGCAGTTTACTTTCTGCAGACAGCTGGCTCAGAGCTTAGTGAAGGCAATGTGAAGGCTCTACTTTGTGAGTTACAGGCGAGGAGTGATTGTGGGCAGTGAGCTTCCAGGACTGGAGGGAGGAGAGCAAGGTGCCCCCAGGCTGTGTGCTGCAGCTCAGGTCCTCTGGACTTGGCCTGAATGGATGAAGCATGGAGGACAATGTCCAAGCAGTGACCTGAGCCCCCCACCCACGTCTGCATGGGGGTCCTGACTGCAGCCCCATTCTTGGGGAGGATCCAGGTCCTCTTCTGGGCTGGATTCTGAGGACAGGTTACCCCCCACCCTGGTGTATGGAGTGGCCACACGAAACCAAGATGGGCACCTGTGAGGATTTGAGCAAGGTCAGTTGAGGGCTGGAGTGGACAGTGTGGAGGGGACTCTCAGATCAGACAAGGAGAGGTCTAGGAGAACCGGGCATGCACAGCCCAGATATTGGGAGGTGGTTAGGGTACACATGACCCTGACTCTAGGGCTGGGAGTTGCTACCTCACTCTGAGGGCAGGGGTATATGTGAGTGGTGTTTGTGTAGCCTTTCTTGGAGTTGGAACAGGCAGTCTGGGCTCCTGTCTGTGCAGTGCATAAAAGGTGTGGGCGCTGGAGAGCCACCTGCCTGGGTACACAAAGGAACATGGCAGGATGTCGGAAGGTGAGGAGTGTGTACAGGGATATTGCATGATGAACAGGTAAGGGGACACATGGGTACAGAAGGGTCACAGGGGACCCACAGAAAGGAGGAGAAACGAGGACACAAGTGGCCCCAATGGGAGCAGGGGACCCACTGGTTTTGGAGAGAATGGGTGGGTAGGTAGGCAGGGGAGCAGGGGATGGGGGCCATAGGGATCTGACAGCAGAGTGTCTTTATTGGTCAGAAAGGGAGGAAGGGCTGGCTAGGGGAAGATTCTGAATGACCTACGGTGCGGGTCTAGGCCTAGGAGAGGCCCTCACCAACCACGCATGGCAGCATGGCAGGCCTCCAGGAGCCACAGCCTGCCCAAGTGCATACATGAGTGTGTGAGGACAATGACGGATGAGGCTTTGGAAGCCCTAGAGGAACCAAGGGCTGGCTCTGGAGGAGCTCCTCACATACTACCCCACGTTTAGTCCCTTCGATAATGACAATGTCACATTGCCTGTGCTGCTGCCTAAATCCTTCAGGAACAAAAGTCCTGTGAAACCTGCATGCGTCCCTCACGCACCTGCTGGGCTGTCTGGACGTTGGCCCTATGATGTAACTTGTAAAGATGAGAGGCTCTGTCCACATATCGGAGAGATTACAGGTTAAAAAGGCAAGCTTTTCCTCTAACCTTATAGGGCTTTTTTTGGGGGGGGGGGGGGCAAAAGTTGTTTTTTCTTCATCAAAATATTTCTGCTAAAAAATATGCTAAAAGGAAAAAAAATAAAGCACAGAATCAAAGCACATCCATCACTTATGTGATGAGTAACAGACACCTACAAAGAGCAGTCACGGGTGGTTGACAGGCATGGGCAAAATTGACAGCTACTAATGCATTTCTGCAATAATAAGCACTTACATTTAAAAATGTACTTATAGGCAGCTTCAACACACTCCAATTATTAGTTCTAATTATTCGCAATTAGAACATTTAAATAGCAAGGATTTTAACATGAAGGTATAACACACAGCACGAGAATTTTAAAAATCATCCTCCCATATGAATGTCCTCTATCCTCAGTGTCCAGCACAGCAGCCACTAGCTACATGGGGCTATTTATATTTAATGCAAAAAGTTCACCAGCCACATTGAAGTGTTGAGTAAAGAGCCTCATGTGGCTGCTGGCTGCAGACGGAGGAGCACAGACACAGAGAGCACTGCTGTCCCCCAGAGTTTTGGTGAAAGGCTCTGTGCACCCGGGCCCTTGGAGGAAAGACCTTGGAAAGGAAACGGGCTCTAGCTCCAGGGACTGGTGTGGCACCAGATATGAGTGCCCCATCCTACAGAGGTACCCTGCAGCAAGCCCTTTTGACTCCAGGTTGTGGAAGGCCGAATTCCCAGCACCCATACACTGGATTGCCAGGTGCCAGGTTGGGGAGCCTGCTTCACTTTCATTAGAAACACCTCCTCCTGTGTCAGGGGGACAGCAGGGCCCTGTGGCCTTCTGTTATGTAAATGTTTCCAGCCCATGGTGGAGAAAGTAGGTCAGCGAGTGCCAGGGGTGCTGCAGGCTCCAGGCTGTCAACTACCATCAGTCACACTGGCCAGCGAGCTGCTGCAGAGGCCAGTGCCTGCCTTCATCACACAAAGAGTGCGTGTCACAGAGCTCTCTGCAGACTGGTGGGAACAAGAAACAGCCCAGGGAGGTGGTTAAGGTCACCTGTGACACAGTACCCTTGACCCTGAAGAATTCACCCTGTGCCAGCTGGCGAGCGGAGAGTGGCATGGGGCAAGTGACTTCTCCAGGACAGTGGGCCTCTCAATGGGTGTGGGTCATCCTCTGGTTGTCCTGCCAGACCCCAGGACACCTGCTCATCCCGGGCAACCTGAAGAGTGCCCAGGGCCTTGCTATCACTTTAGGGGCCGCCGCTGCCCAGGAATTCAGAGGAGCAAGTGGAAGAATCCAGGGGAAGCAGCAACCAGACTCCTGTGTTCACAGTCACCCAAAAAAGTCAGAAGGGTGTTCCAAAAACTGGCAGACTCCTCTCGCCAGCTTTCTTTTGGTTAGTGTTAGTATGATTTATCTTCTTCGTCTTTGAACTTCTTTGTGTCTATGTATTTGAGTTTCTTGTAGGCAGCATAAATTTAGGCCTGCTTTTGTTTTTTTTAATCTTATTTGATAACCTCTGCCTTTTAATGGGCCATTTAGACCATTTGCAGTGGTTGCTGATATGCAGTTTAAACTGATCATTCTATTTCTTGTCTATTTTTACTGTCTATTCCTTGTTCCCCATCTCTATTGTTTATTTTCTCTGCCATCTTTTGGATTACATGCATGCATTTTATGATGCCAGTTTACCTCCTTTGTCCACTTGTTACAATTCTTTGTTTTGTTATCACAGTGGTTGCTTTAGGGTTTAACTTATTACAGGACAATGTCCAGTGGTCTCGGACACTTTACATGGAGTGCTGCAGGTCCCAGGCGGTCAACTGCCATCAAAGAACCTCGCAGCAGTCTGCTCCCGCTTATGCTCTCACTGGCACTGTTGCTGTCACACGCTTAAGTTCTACCTATGTCATAGGCCCTACAGTACATTACTATTTTTAGTTTAAACAGTGATCTTCTAAAGGGATTTGGATAACAAGAAATCTCATTCTTACCCATTCTTCACCCCTTACGGGGATCTGGATGTCCACCTGCTGCCATTCTTCCTCTACCTGAAGCACTTCCCTTAGTATATGTGGCAGTGCAAAATGGTGCACTGCCGAAGTGCATCACCGTTTTGGTGATGAATTCTCTCAGCTTATATTTGTCTGAAATATCTTTTTTTCATCTTCAGTTTTGATGGCCATTTCACCTGGCAGAGAATTCCAGGTCAACAGCGTTTTTCTTTCAGTCCTGAAGGGGTGCTGTCCTCATCTCCTCACTCATCTCGTCCCCAGAGAGGAGTCCACCGGGTCTCACCTCTGCTCCTCTACGTGTCACGTGTTTTTTCCCTAGCATAAGAGTTCTTCTCTTAATCACTGGCTTTGAGCAATTTAATTATGATGTGCCCTGTTATGGTTTTCTCATGATTTTTTGTGCTTGGGGCTTCCGTGAGCTTCGTGGACATGTGCCTTATAGTTTTCATCAAATTTGGAAAATTGCAGCCATTGCTTTTTCAAATATATGTTCTGCCCCCGCCACTCCCCCATTTTCAGGGCCTCCAAACGCACATACATTGGCTCCCTGCAGTCGTGTCACAGCTCCCTGATGCTCTGTTCATTTTTTCCTACCTTTTCCCTCTCTGTCTCTAAGCTTACTAACATTTGCTATGTGACGCTTAGCTGTGGCTCCTCCCACCCAGTATACTGTTTATTTCACACTGCAGTTCTCACCTCTAGGAATCGGTCTGGGTTCTTTTTTTCCTCTATTTTCCACATCTCCAAATGTTTAGTTATAATAATGATTTCAAAATGTTGTCATCATTTCTGAGTCTAGGTCTAGAAAGCAAACACCCAAATGGGAGAGCACAGGCCACTGACAACTTTGACAAGGGCTCTTTTGCTATGGGTCATAGAGCAAGTACTCAGCAGTACTCGGCTCTGACCTGGTCTTCCAGGGGCAGCACACCAGCACTCTCACAACTGAGTCGCTTCTTCAAGCCCACTGCTCTTTCCAATCCCGTGGGCTGGCAAATGGCTGCAGTGCAATGGCAGACACAGTACCCTTATTCAGTTCAGTTTGACCTATAATGAGATGATCTAAATCCCCTGGTTTCCTGTGTTGAGCATTTCCAGAGCCACAGTATCCACTGGTGGAAACTGGTCTCAAGTCCCCCAGGCAGAGCAGCAGTAGCCTTCAGATGGTACATCTACTTGTAAGGGCTTCCCCCCCTGGTTTTCCAAGATTTGCCCTCTAATGCCAGGCTGGAGAGAATTAGTGGGAATAGAGGCAGGTTTTGTGAGATTGTAATTCTGTGTCTAGATGAATTCTCCACATATTTAAATGTTCTTCCCACACCTGCGCCCTTAAGGCCAAGGAGCACTTAAAGCAACAAATATTTGTAGCTATTTCAAAGTAATGCCATAAGCACACAGCAGGGAGACTAAGGTATGGACTATTCAAAATCACAGAGTGACTTAAAGGGAGAGCTGGCTCGCTTCACAACACTGCAAATCCTTTCCAAGAGTAGCATTTAGAAAGGGAGAGGGAAAGGATGGCTGTGGGGCACTGGGAAGTTAAGGGGAGGGGTTGATGTGACACTGGGGTGAGCAGATGGCCCACATTCCCATGCTGCCTGTTGGGAGTGCTGAGTCTGCCTGTGATAATGACCAGATTTTCTGCTCTGTGGCCCTTCTGCAAGCCAGTCTGTGGCTGGAGGAGCCCCTCTGAACTAGGTCTTCAGGGAGCCAGGCACTCAGACTCCTGTTCCTATCTGGGCCATGTCTTTGCAAATGAATCAAGAGAGAGGTGGGGAGAAAAATCTTTACAATTTCTAAAGATACCCCAGGCTTTATGTGACTTAATAATTCTACTCCAGTCAAAGGAAACAAAACAGAAGGCACTGATATCTGCTGCTGTCCCTAGCAGCACTTGGGAGCTGGCCCCAAAGCCACTTGGAGCTTTTCTGCCCACACTCTGCCTCTCCCAACTCCACCACCACTCTGGTTCCAGAGATGAAGAAGACTCACAAAGGTACATTTAGGAAGCAAACATACAAGGGTGATTTGACATGCACACTTTGTAATCAACACATATATACATTCTTTCTTTCCCCATATGTAAAACACATTCGTTTAAATTTCACTTAAAACTAGTGACAGATTTAAGGAGTCAGCTTCAATGGGTGGTTCTGTGAAAGGGCTGAAACTGAAGTTAGGAGGCAGCAGGAGGGTGCAAGTCACTGCACAGGAAACTTCTGTTGCCGAGCAGACATTTGTAGGTGGAAGACACCTGAGAATGCTTGCTGATGGCCCCTCCCGGGAGGCTCAGTGGAACCACATAGCCTGCCTCGATGTGGCACAGCCCACCTGGATGTGGCATGGCCAGCCCTACTGTGACACAGCCCATCCCAGTGTGGCACAGGCAGTCCTGCTGAGGCACAGGAGTCAGGTATCAAAGACCAGGGCCTGAGCCTGCACTGGCTGCTCTCACCCCAGCTCCTTCCTTCAGGAACACATAAAGGCAAGAAGCAGATTGAAATTTGCCTCATAGGCAATTGGTAATTAGTAACTTTGTCAATTTGAAAAGTATTTCCTTGGCAATTATTAAGCTGCAGGCAGTGTGCTGTCCTATAGGCAGGGATAAACAGGACAGGCCTGTCAAAAAATCATTATAACAGTGACAGGAGACAGAACAGGAAGAGGGCCCGTAGTGCAGGGCTGTCATAGGAGAAACCTCCCTCCCCGCAATGTAAAGCCATCTGGGAGTGAGTCATAGGCCAGGATGAGTCCTCAGGCAGTAGCACTTGGGGACTTTGAGGGCTCCTGGGGGAAGCTCTGAGAAGGACTGTCACCCTTACTTTCCAGAACTGCTTCCAGGGCAGCAGTCACGCAGGCATCCTGTCCTAGGAGGGCGGTGCAGCTGTGAGATTCCACTTTGGGAAAGGAGGCCCTGCCCCACCTTAAACCCTAGTGCTCACTTGGTGGTCCAGTGCCTATCTTGTGGCCCAGTGCCTCACCTGGTAGTGCAGTACTCACCTGGAAATCCAGTGCCTCTCCTTGTGGCCCAGTGCCTACCTGGGGGCCCAATGCCCACCTTATACCTCAGTGCTCACCTGGTGACCTGGTGCCCACCTTGTACCCCTGTGCTCACATGACCAACCTGCCATGACAGAGAAGGAAGGCCTATGCATTGGAGTTACCTGGATGGGGTATGCTGCCCCTTAGGGCATGATCCAGGAGACCCAGGTGGCCCTGGGAGCAGCATTTTGAGGTTGTTCTGATTCCTCTTGAGTGAAGCTGCACGAGGGAACCATTGATCCTAATTCCCACCCCAGATTTTCCCCCACTCTACCTATTAGGAATTCCATAGGCTGCCATTAACAGGAACCAACAACCACCTAACCAAGTGACCTGGCATTCAGGCCTGCTTTCCTCCTTGAAAAAGAAACTGGCAGGGGGCAGTGAGCTCATGGAGAGGGACTGCAGACTGTGGGAAGTGAGGATGTGGGGAGACAGGGAGACTTGTGGCCACATGGCCCAGGGCAGAGAAGGGGAGATGTTTTTATAATGGAACACCACTTGGCCATAAAATGGAACAAACTATTTATGTACTTAACAACCAGGGTGAATCTCCAGAGAATTAGGCCAAGAGAAAAAGTCAATCCCCAAAGGTTACAAACTGTGTAATTCCACTTATGTAACATTCTTTAAGTGAAAAAATTCTAGAAACAGAGAACAGATTAGTGGTTGCCAGGGGCTGGGGAGGGGGTGTGGGCAAGAACAAAATGCTTGTGGCTATGAAAGGGCAGCATGGAGACCCTGTGGGGATGGAATGTTCTGTGTCTTATCTGTATTGGTGTCAACTTCCTGGTTCTAATATTCCCACTGTTGTATTCTACATGTTACGACTGAGGGAAGCTGTATTATTCCTTACAACTGCATGTGAATATAGTTACCTCAAATACATTTATTTGAAAGCAGCTGCTATGAATTGAGATTGTACCAGATAACTCTCAATTCACGACAGATTAAGGGGACCAAATATTTCCTCTGATAACTGAACAAAATAACCAGCTGGACACTGGACATCTAGACACTGTATGAAGTCATAAAAAATTAATATCAGAGATAAAAAATCACCAGCTCCTCCTAGGGGGAGCATTTAGACCAAGTTCCTGGCTTTGATGCTAAGTCAGAGGGCCTATCTCCTTCCTTCACCAGCCTACCACCCACACATCTACTTATCCACTCATCCATTCACACATGCACCCACTCACACATATATACACTCACACACTCACACGCTTACACACTAATCCACTCACTCATGCAGCCACTCACTCACCCACTCACACATGCACATTCAAGCACCCACTCACATATGTACTCACCCATTCACGCTCACCCAAGCACATATACACCCACCCACCTATACACCACCCACTCGCACTCACCCACTCACACATGTTCACCTCATTTGCACACTCATATATAAAATCACAACCATCCCTACTCACCCATTCACATATGTGCACTTAAACAAGCACCCATTCACACCCATTTGCATACATGCAAACTCATATATGCACTCACTCAGACTCAGCCCTCACACTCACCCACTTATGCATGCACACTCAAACACCCACTGACACCCACATACTCACTGGCACACGTACTCCCCACTTACACGTGCATACACTCACACCCACCCACACATTACCTACTTTAGCACACATACCCACCTGCACATGCACACATTCAACTATTCACACATGCACTCACAAGTGCTCACTCAGCCACTAACTTGTCCACCCACTCACCTACTTGCACATGCACACTCACACATTCTTGCACGTGGATGTTTCCCCGGCACCTACTTCAGTATGTATTGGTACTGGGCATGCAGGGGCTGTGGCAGACATGTCCCTTGAGAACCTCTACAAACAACTTGGGTTCAGACTGTCCAGGAAGATACAGATCATTCTGGGGCCCAGCAGTACTTGGAGATGTGTACAGTCTTCGCACAGGGCTGGCCTGGTGAGAGTACATTGTGTGACACTAGCCACTCTGCACAGCTCAGGGGCCATGGGTGTAGGCAGGATGTTTGGGGATGCATAGAGAGGTTACCCATTACTCTGAAGATTGTACAAGCCTGTGTCGTTTTGTCCCAGTTTGTAGGGACAATGTGATGGTGACTCCAAACATCACAAACACAAGAGAAAAGGACTTCTAGTCCTCCCTGTAAGTACTAGGCCAAGGCCAGTCCTTGCAAGGTGGGTCTTGCATGTACCAGGGAGGCTCTGAGACTCTGCACCCACTCCCTCCAGGGCAGGCAGAGAAGTGCATGCCCGGTGCCTGATGGCCCTAGTTGCTGTTCTCAGAGGACACAGCCTCTCTACAGTCACACTCTGTGGCCATCAGCTCTTGTATTGGAACTTACAGAGATACATCTTGCCTTTTATCACCAGTGACCTTTCAGGACCTCAAATCAGGCTGTCCTCCCCTCGCTGACACCCTTGGGCATCTTCCCATTGCCTCTGTAATTCAAGCCAGGCTCCTTTCCTGACAGAGCGCTGCCCCCAGGCCTATGGGTACCATCCCCCACCAACCCTGCAGAACCCTACCCAGCTCCACTGGCCTCCCTTCCAGCCTGCTGCCTGAGGCCTTCTGCTGAGGACAGTCCCTGCCGGGCCTCTACCTACACTCCCTAACTGCCAGTGTCCCATCTTTCGTGGGCCCCGTCCTCCTCCACAGCTCTGGCCCTATTGCGCTGGGGCAGCATACATGCTTATCTCCTTCATTCAACACTGAATGCCCAGTTCCTAGCACAGCTCCAGGCCTACAGGAGAGCAGGAGCGAATCCAGTACAGATTTAAAGGTTGGGTGAGTACATACAATGAGCACCGAACTCCGTTTCCACAGTTTCACAGGCCATTCTGAATCAGAACTTAGTGACTTTTACACTCATGAAACAGCCAAGATTATATTTCCTTTTCTCCGAGATAACATTTCCATTTCTCTTCTCCTTATTCACTCACTTGGTCACTGAGGGTTTGCTGGGGGCTTCTGTGTGCTAGAGTGGGAGGGGGTGCCTGGGGGACACACTCAGCTGGGGCAGCAGGCTGCCCAGCTAGCCAGGAAGAGCTGGAGACCCCTAGGCCTTCTGAGGAAAATGGGACCTGTTTGCACATCCAAGCTAGATGACCTTCCTCTCCATCCCAGGCTCAGAGTAATTTGCAATTCCACCAGTTCCCAGTAGAGGGCGGAGGAAACACGCGTCTTATTAAGGCCAATAAAAGGGTGTAGAAAAATACCAAAAAATAAAAAATAAAAATACAAACAAACAAGTCCCACCCCCCACCCCCCCGGAACAAAACAAAGAACTGTCATACCTTCTAAATTCTCAGGATACGGGACTGTGTTTGTCTGTCTGTATTTGAGGTGATGCCATTTAAAGAGGCTTACAGTTCATTTTCAGTTTCACTGGTTTCTGTTACTTTATTATTTCCTCCCTCTACTTTTTTTCTTTTCGTTTTTTTATGGTGGAAGCTTAGATTGTTTGGAGACCTTTCCTTATGTTAGTACTTAGAACTATAAATTTCACTAGGGGCATTGATTTATTTGCATCTTACAAATGCATGTATATGAGTTCAAAATATTTACTAATTTTCTTTGAAAGTTCCTCTTTGACCAGCACATTATTTAGAGGTGCCTGTTTTAATTTTCAAGTATTTGGAAATTTTCTAGTTATCTTTGGTTATTGATTTCTAGTTTAATTCTACACTGGACAGAAAACATACTTTTTATTATTTCAATCATTTTAAACTCTTTAGGCTTTCATTCTTTTGCACAGAATATGTCCTACCTTGGCCAATATCCTGTGTGCACATGAAGGCTATGTTGTGCTCTTCTGTTGTTGGTGGGCGACCTATAGACTCTACCTGGTGGGCTATTCTGTTCAGTACTTCTCCGTCCTGACTCTGTCTTCTTGGTCCATCAGTTACCGAGAGAGCAGAGCTGAAACTTCTAACTATAATTGTGAATTTGTTCTTTTCTTTCTATTCTATCGGTTTTTGTTACGTATATTTTGAGACTCTGTTATTTGATATATATGCACATCTCAGACTGATATGTCCACTTGGTGAACTGATTGTTTTCTAATTATGCAATGCCCTTCCTTATCCCTGGTCATTTTCCCTGTCCTAAAGCCTACTTCATCTGACATGCTTTTGACCAGTGTTCATCTCTGCCCTTTAACTTTTAACTTGCCAATAGTATTGTATTTCACATTGGTGTCTTGTTGACCGCACAGAGATTGATCTTGCTTTTTTTATCCACTCTGATATTTTCTCACTTTTAAAAAATTATTTATTTTTTAAAAATTTTATTGTATTTTTCCATTACTGTTTATCCCTCTTAACTCACTCACTCACTTTTATCTCTCACTTTTCATTGGTCTATTTACATAATCTACTTTTGTATATTTTCAGATTTAATAATTATCAACTCTAATGCATGTGTATATAGGTATGTGCACAACTTTGAAATAATTTTAGCTCCATGAGAAATTGCAGAAATCATACAGTTTCTGGGTACCCTTACCAGCTTCTACTCAACATAACTGTAGGACTTTATCAAAACCAGTGCCGGATGTGGGTAAGACTCTATTAATAAACTGCCCCAGTCTTTCTATACCCCTCGTTTGTTTGTCTGTCTGTCACATACGGGACTGTATCACATGTACAGATTTGCCTACCCACCTGCACAAGCAGGATCACCAGGGAGACTCCTGTATGCTCTCCCTTTGTGGTCACTCATTCTCCCGAACCCAAACCCCAGGCAACCACTGATCTGTTCTGCTTTACTATACTTTTGTCATGACTAGAACTTTACATAAATTGAATCAAACAAATGTAATTATTTCAAAGTAGCCTTTTTTCACTCCACATAATAATGTTCTTTAGAGCTGCCAAGTTGTTGGACATAACAGAGACTTGTTCCTCTTTGCTGCCCAGTAGCATTCCACTACATGATTGTACCACAAGTTGTATGTCCAGTTACCAGGAAGGACACCTGGGTCAATTCCAGTTTTTGTCAATTACAAATGAAGCAGCTAAGAACAACAGTGTGCATGGCTTTGTATAAACATGTTTTCATTTTTCTGTGATAAATACCCATGATTGTGATCACTGGATAGTATATTAAGTATATGTTCAACTTTATAAAAAACTGTCAAACTGTGTGTCCAAGCAGCCACACCATTTTCTATTCCCACCAGGACAGACAGTCCTGGGAGCTCTGCGTCTGTGTCAGTACTTGGGACTGTCAGTGTTGCCACTGTAGCCATGTTGACAGATGACAGTCAGATCTGGCAGTGGTTTAGTTTGTCTTCCCCTAACAGGGAAGGATGTTACACCTATTCATGTGCTATTTCCCTCCACTTGTCCTGTTTGGACAAGTCTTATGTCCATTTTCTAACTGGAGTGTTTGTTTTCTCACTGTGGAATTTAAGAAGTTCTCTACAGATCAGGGGCACATCCCTTGTTGGAATCTCTGGTTTGTCCTTTCAGATCTTAACAGGGTCTTTCACTGATCAAATGTTTTTGTGACCAAGTGCAACTTCTCAGTTTTATCTTTTACGGCTTTCGTTTAAAAATCTTTATGGGTGTTCCTAACCCTTTCTCCTGGTTTCCTATTAAATAGCTTATTGTTTTACACTTTACATTTAGACATTTGATCCATTTTGAGTTAATTTTTGTACAAGGCATGAAGTTTAAATCAAGAGGGTTTTTTGGGGGGGGTTATTTTTTGTATAGAGGTAGCCAACTATTTCAACATTTCTTGAAAAGACTGTCCTTTCTGTATTAAACTGCTTTATTACCTCTGTCAAAAATCAGTTGTCCATACTTGCATGGGTGAATCCTGGGCTCTGTTCTGTTTCATCTATGTATGTGCTTGTCTATGCACCAATACACAATGTCTCTGTTACTACAGTGTCACAGTGCCTTAAAATTACTCTAACTTTACTCTTTTCAAAATTCTCTTGGAATAGCTAGTTCCTATGTGTTTTCATGTAAATTTTAAAGTCATCTTGTTTATATCTACAATGACCCCTGCTAGGATTTTGATAGGAATAGCATTAAACTTATAGATCTATTTGGGAAGAATTAGCATCTTTACTATGTTGAGTGGCCCAATCTATGGAAACAGGATGTCTCTTATTTAAGTCTTCCTGTTTTCTGTCATTAGTGTTCTGTTGTTTTCAGCATACAAATTCTGTGCATACTTTTTTAGATGTATAGCAAGTATACCACTTTTGGAATTCCTATAAATGGTGATGTGTTTTGAATTCTGGTTTCTGACTATTCATTGATAGCATATAGAATATTATTGATCTTTGTATGTTGACCTCTCATTCTTAAACAAGCGAACTTGCTTATTAGTGCTAGGAGGTTTTAGTAGCCTTAATGGGATTTTTGATGTAGGTAATCATTTTATTTGTGAACACAGACAGGCTTATTTCCTCCTTCCAAATCCATCTACCTTTTATTTCCTTTTCTTGTCATATTGAACTGGCTAGAATTTACAACATGCTGTCCAACAGGAGTAGTGAAAGCAGACACCATTGTCTTGTTAATGATTTTAGGAATAAAGCATTAGTCTTCCACCATTAAGTATGATGTTAGTTTATAGGGGTAGCTTGCTCCATTTTGACCAGAACCAAAACCACACTGATCTTTTATAATGATTAAAATGGCAAAATCTATTTATAACCCATATTAAGTGAAATGCTGATAAAATAAATTTTCCAACCATTCTTTTTTGTTTTTACAAAGGAATCAACAGAATTCTAGTAAAATACTGTCATTATAAGCTGCATAGCTGTAACAGCAGTAGGAGCAGTAAATGGTGCCCATGTCCCAGGTGCTGTTACATAGGCTCACCCCTCTGTCCTAAGGCAGGAGGGCCATGGTCATCTCCATTTACATATGAGAAAGCAGGGCTGTGAACTGAGCAACAACCAGCTGGTTCCAGATCTCATACTCCTGACCTCCAGATAGGTAAACTCTACATATTTTCATGCTAGTCAAATATAAAGACCAATGACAGTATTTGTTGCAGAATTGAAGGAAAGAGTCTCACGGTTGAAAGTGGCATGTAACTTCCAAGTTTTAAGGCTTTTTCTGGGGGTGGGAGCAGCAAGTAGATTTGGATATTAAAGTAGAAGTAGTTTAAGGTGTCTGGGATTTACAACAGCATCACACTCATAGCAAATGCACTCACCTGTCCTCTGCAACATGAGATTTCTTGCCCAGAGAAGGGAGCAGAGGTCCTGCCAGCAAACTGCCACCCAAAGCCCACATGGCTGCATTGAGTGCCAGTCAGGGCTCCCATCAGCTGTGCTTTGTCCAGGGCTGTATCTGGGCCTCAGCTGTCAGGGGAGGTGGCTATGATCAGAACCTCAGGGAACGAGCACAGACTTGATTTATTGTGTTTAACAGCTCAGTGCCCCATCAGGCTGCAGGAGCCAGTATAGCAGAAACCGACAGAGCTTATTAGCTGCTTTCTGCTCCTTAAGAGACTCACAATGCAGATTGTGTCCTTGGGGCCACGGAGGGGAGGGGAGTTCTGTCCTGTAATGATCTTGCCAGGCATGGTTAGCACTGGAAAGACAGTCAGGGTTTACACAACCTGACTTCAGCAAGCATTCTGTACAGCCTGCTGGTTTGTCACTTGCATTCACACAGACAAATGTGATGGGGCTGGGGAGTCAGTGGCCTGCCCCCCTTCCTTCCCGTGTAGAGGCCATGGCATGCTGGCCTTGTATCAGTAGTGGTGTGGAGATTTTCTCTTTCTGGCAAGGTGTGGGCTTCCGCCAGTCCTAGCTCTGAGAAAGTGCGCAGGGTCCAAGGTGTGACCTGCCTCAGAGTGTCTCTAACAGACATTTCAGGTATTTCAACCATGTGTTCAAGGTGAATAACAGTGTCTCTGCTGTGGAGACAGGGCAGGCCCCTCTAGACCTGGGTCTGGTCCTGGTTCTGCCATCCCTGCCTGCCCCTGCGGTGACTAGCTCATGTGCCCTGCACCCGCACACAGCATGTGCACAGTCTATCTTCCCACGGACCTTCTGGCCACAGTGGGAGGCCAGCCACAGCAGAGACATTTGACTAAAACACTCAGTTATTACCAGGAGCCTGGCACTAGTCACTGGATAAAGGTGCCACCACCCTCAAGTGGCTCTGAGTTTGGTGGAAAAATCAGACTGCAGCCTGGGACAGCTGGCAATTCCAAAGGGTGAAAACTCACCATCCCTACTTCAGCCCTCAAACATGTGCTCCAGGTAGGTCAGGGGTCCAAAAGTCCCTCTTCTGGAAGGAAGGAAGGAAGGGAGAGCTGCTTATGGCATCAGAGTCAATGAGACACTGAGTGGGAAAGGCTGGGGAACAGTCTCCATGCTTCTCCTGTACTGGGAAGCACTGCACACCCCTCCCTCCTACCTCCATCATGGACTGAAGGCACTGCCCAGGCCATTGCTGGCAGACATCTGAGGCCATACGGAGAAAAGAAGGTAGGTGTGGGCAAGTGGTGGCCAGAGAGTCGGGATGGCAGATGTGTGCGGCCTGCCCGATTTGGCACTGTGCAGGCCCCAGTCAATGAACAACCTGAGCTTTCTGACGTTCTGCAACAGGGCTCAGTGCAGCTCGGTGGACACCAGCGGTAAGAGCAACAGCAGGAACAAAACCATGCTGAGCCCATGGCTGTACAAGGTCAGGGCCTGACCCGATTTACAAAGGTGTCTGTGTGGGCCACACAGATGTCACAGTGGGCCAGATATGCAGCACAATGGGGAAGGGGGCTGCCCAGGGACAGGTGCCCCAAATGCTCCTGTAACCTCTCATGCAGGGACACACACACTCCACTCTGGGTCTGTGCTTCCTGAATTTCAGGGCCTTGGCAGGCCCTTGGCAGGTGAGTGCCCCCATGACACAGAGACAGACCAGCAAGACAGGTACAGATGACAAGACTGGGCACATATGATTCAGAAAAATCTACAAATAATTATAGGAAGGGATGGGTTGCACTGGGTGACTAGAACAATACCTCTCTATACAAGCAAACCTAAAAAATACAATTTTTAAAAAAATTTCAATTTATAAGAACCTACTAAAAAATCAGAGTTGGGATAATTCTAAGAAAATGTATATAAAATCTCTATGTAGAAATCTATAAAACACTAGTAGGAGAAATTAAAGACTTAGAATTAGAGAGATGCATTATAATCATGAACTCAAACACTCGATAATTCGTCAATTCTCCCTAAACTGATCTGAAGATTCACTCCAACAGACAAGCTGATTTTAAAATGTATGTGAAAAATTGATCAGGCCAAGTGTAGGCAAGACAGTCCTGAAAGAAAGGACCAAGTGAGAACCCCTATTTGGCAGAAAGTGTGGGCAGTCCAGTCTGTGTGACGGGGCACAGGAACAGATGACTAACCGAAGTGCCATGGCAAGACTCAGGGACAGGAACACACAATGCGAGAAAGCAGAAGACAGTCTTTCCAATCAGCGGCACTGGTCAGCAGGGTCAGCAGGTACAGAAGGAAACCTTGCCTTATTGGCCCCACCTCCAAATAAATTCCAGGTGGACTGTGGCTTGAGATGAGGAAAACCCCAAGGATACTATCTACATGAAATGAGGACAAGGACGGGCCACTTAGACATGACAGCTCAGTGGTTCCAAAAAGACTGATATAATGGACCACATTACAGTGAAGGTCTCTTTGTCAACAGACACAATTAGAAGAGAAAAAGGGGGCCCACAGAGTGCTCAAAGATGTTTTCACTTCACTTCATCACTCAGGGCTCCTAGTCAGAAAATACTTATAGAGTGCCTATAGAGAAGGGGGCAAAGCCTTGACCAGCCACCTCCCAAATGGCCGATGAGTACGTCAGAAGGCAGCGAATCTCATCAGTGATGAAGGAAATGCAGGTTATAGTCATAGGCTGGACACCAGGATGGCTGACACTCAACACAACACAACACGGATCCCCACACCAAGCCCTGGGGTGCACGGCCTGTGCTGCAAGGCTCAGCTGCTGCTCACACTCTCACACCAGCCCCACCCCTGTGTTGGCCACAGGTCTGTACTGTGACCCAGCACATCCAGCTTCTGAGCAGCAGAAATTCTAACATTCTGATCGAACACTAACAGAATCAGCATGTATAAAGAGTGATAATAATATAAGGCCAAAAGGAGGTTTATTCTTGGAATGCATGGATGATTAATATCAGGAATTCTGTGCACGTCATGAGTAAATGAAAGGAGAAACTCAATAACCATACAAATAACAATGAACAACACCTAATGCTGACATTATGTTTACCATGTGCCAGGTACACTCCTCGCTGCAGTCCTGCAAGGAGGTGTGTCCTCACTTCACCCCCAACATAGGGCCAGGGGTCACAGCTGGGAGGTGGGGGACCAGGACTCAGCCCAGGGGCAGGTTTCAGATCCCGGCTGAACATACATGTGTTGATTCTCAACAGCAGCTGGAAAAGCATTTAATAAAACTTCACAGCCACCAATAATAAAATGAAATAAAATAGGGAAAGGAGAAATGTCTTACGTAGGGTAAAGATCGTTTACTCCCTCCCCTGAAAAAACAAAACATTGATTTTGTGTCTGTGTCCTTGCGACTCTTTTACACGGGGAAGGGGGTGGAGCATAGAGCTTTTATTACAACAAAGGGACACAGATGTTAATTTATACCAAAAGAAATGTGAAAATCAGGAAGTATTTTAGTTAAGTAAAAGAAAGGGTGCCATGCTATAGCACAAAAAGCAAAGGAGGCTAAGATTAGTTGAGCACATGAGATTTTTAAGGAAATATAAAGCCCAGCCAGTTACAAAGGAAAATGCTGGGACAGGGGTGCTCTGGTCCACGTGGACCCTGTTCAGAGGCCGACCTCGCCTGAGGCTACTCCCCACAGCCACGTAGGATCCGAGCACTGCTTCCTGTTAGGAACACGTCACTAGAGGCACACACTGCCATGCCCCCACAGGAACAAAGCTCTTCATTACTTTCTGGCACTGATTTGCCCACTGACTAATGTGGCACCGCAAGTAGACATCTCAACCCCTCCTCCTGGGGCACCCTGAGCCAGCCCCACGTGCAGTGCTGCTGAGATCACAGCCCCTCCATTCCCTGGCAGGGAACACAGACCAACGGCAAATGTTATCTGGAAATGTCTTTCCTCTTACCAGACGCAGAGATCTGAGCAGTGGAGTGAGCCCAGGGTCTGCACACAAGAAGTGACCACAAGAAGGCCAGCTACTGTCTGGGCCCATGGGATTGATCAGGGCAACAGTGCCCCAGCCTTATGACCGGTCAGGGGCGGGGAACCTACGCACATCCCCAGCACTGTCCTGGAGCGCAGGAGTGAGGCAAGCTCTCGGCCTGCCCTCCTGCACTCAGTCACCTCTGCAGCAGAGGGTCTTCTCACCTGAGGGGACTCTGAGTGCAGGAGGCAGAGGCCTGACCTGGTCACAGGCACCTGCCCTCCCAGGAAGTGGCCAGTACTGTGCTGCTGCCTCAGGGCCCTGTCCTTGGTGGGTGTCTTCACAGGATGTGCACAAGTCAGGGCACCTCAGGGCCACAGGGGTTCTCCCTATCGAGAGGACTGGCTGCTCTTTCCTAAAGGACACAGGGTCACCCTCCAGAATGAGAGCAGTGCCATGGGCACAGAGATGTGGTGATGCTACTTAACAGAACAGTCAACCATATGGTATGCAGACTAGACACAGGGACCAGAGGCAGTGAGTGGCTTGTCCATGTCACTGAGAGGGTGGGCTGTTGGCAGGCAGTGAGCTGTGGGTTGGGGACATGCTAGCAGCCCTAGGCAGCCTGGCCCAGGCCCCAGCCTCACTTTCTACCTTGCCATGTGCAACAGAAGGGCCTGGGACCTAGTGGTCCAGCCTGTGACCACAGGGCCCAGGATCTTTCAGCCAAAACACACTGCTCCCAGGCCAGCCCTTGTGCAACTGCCCAAGGCAGAGGCATCAAGTCTGTAGGTCACCTATGCCTTTGTGGGGCCCCAGTAAAACAGGAGAGGACCATATCATTAGCCCCACTTCACCAGCCCAAGCTCCTGGTTGCCTGCTGTCAAGTCTCCTGGATGCACAGGCTCATGTTCTTACAAGATTCCTGCAGCATCACAGACGAAATCACAAATACTCTTAGCTGTGCCAGAGGAGTAAGCTAACATGAGTTTATTTCTGTCAGTGTTGTAATGTTTTAATAATAATATCATTACAACACTGTCAAATAGCGTTGGCTAAAAATAACATATATTTTTTAAAAAGGTATGTGCTAAAGAAACTAAAACCATTAATAATCTTTCCAAATGAAGGAAAAGAAAATTCAGGAAGAAAAGGAAAAGAAATAGACAGCAAATGTGAGTAAAACTCTAAGGAGAATAAAAATGAGAGCAATACAAGAAAAATAAATGATTCAAGTAGTTAAAAGTAGACAAGATTTATAAAGGTTAAGAAGGTAGACACAGCACCAGAGAGCTAAAAATTAAAAATAATTTCAGAAACAAAACCCACACAAAACAACTTAGATAAGAAAGTCCAAAGACAAAAAAATCAAGTTTAAAATATGGCTAAAGGCTACAAAAAAAAAAAAAAAAAAAAAAAAACAGAGTAAAAAACTAAGAATAACATGAGTTGGAAATTGAGCCTGGCACCCCTGATTTGAAAGTGACTTTGATAAAAGGGGGCACCAGCTCTGGGCCCTGCCCAAGGATGGAGCTGAGCCACGAAGATCCACAAAGACCCAGCGTGCAGACACAGGGGCAGCAGCCTAGGCATGGGCTCTAGAAATGCACACACACGTTCGAGCCTGTGGCCCAGCTGGGAAAACTCGCTCCCAAGAAGCTCTGGCCTGTGTTTCCGGCTGGGCGTGAACTGTTCTGTCCACTGAGGATGCACTGACCCTGTCCTGAGAGGGAAGTTGAGAGCAGGAGGGGAACAGCCAGGGGACCTGAAGGGGGCAGTGGTGGGCCCATCCCCATGTGCCCTGTACTGTGCTAAGGGGTTTGAACGTGTAGTCAGGTCCCACCCTTCGGGAAATCCACCCTGTGGGGAGCCAACTGAGGGTCTCATAGGAGGGGGCCCTAAGCACATTCTCAGACCTCTGGCTGTCCCCTCCCCCTCTCTGCCAAACTCTCTCTGGGGGAGAGAGGAGAAAGCTGGAGATGACCCCTGGGCACCTGAGGGGTCCTGGCAGCTTCCAGGGGTGGGGCAGCCTTAGCATAGGAGATTGGGGGCCAGTGAAACCATGACCTTCCCGCAGCGGTGACTGCACTGTCCATGGGCTATTGCGGGAGAGGGCGGGGGCAGGGGTGTCTGGTGCTCCTGACAAGATTTAATCCCCTGATTTCAATCTGCTGATGGGCCCTTAATCTGAAAACTGTATAGTAGCCAACACATTTAATTTACTTGTAATGGGTTTGGTTGTTTTTATCTGCGTGTGTGTTGGAGGAAGATACAGACAGTGTGTGGACAGCGGAGCTCGGTACTGCCACGGGACAAGACACAAAGGCAGAAATGCTGCACGGGCGAAGCCAACAGGGCAACCAGACAGCGATCTACATTCTCAGATTTAGTCCTACTGTAAACAAGGGCTTTGCTGCAGCAGGACCTGAAATGTATCAGAAGACAGGTTTCCACTGACCTGCCCATAGCCAATCCCAGCATTCCACCACCAGGCCAGGCAGCAGTCCAGGCTCCAGTGATGACATGCTGCCTGGGCTTCCTCCGGTTTCCTCCTGAGCTAGCCACCGTGTCCCAGCATGCCTCTCCAGTTCCTCAGCACCATAGGCCAGGTCTTTGCCAACTGGGGCTGCAAATGGGGGGTGAGGATGGGGATGGGGATAGTGGCGATGCTCAGGAAAGCCCAGCCAGGAGATGGGCTCTCTGTGCTTCTGGAAGTCTGGCCAGGCAGCTGTGCTGGAGGCACTATATATGTAGCCAGGGGACAGGCCAGCATTCCTGTTGTGCTCTCTCCCTGTGCACCCCAGCCCAATCTGAGGTAGGGAGCTCTAGAGCCCAGGGTGTCACCTATTGAAACCATCTGTCCACCCCAGATGCTACTCTGTAGGTTCTTTGGCAATTTCAAACTAAGAAAGTAAAAAATATTCATTTCTTGGTCACCCAGATTAGTGGCTTTTAAAAGATTTGATTATAACAGCCACAAAATCTTTTAAAACAAGTTCAAAGCACAAAATAAAAGCAAAACAAATGCAGGCAGAACTGCTCTGGCTAGGTGAATGAGCAGCCCCCTTGCAGCTAAGCAGACAGGACCCCAGAGGCTCTGAAAAACATGCAGATAGAGGGACAGAGCCATTCTGAATTTTCTTCCAACCCTACCAGAGCAGGAGTTGATGTCACTGGAACGTTTTCTCCAAACAGATCACACACTATCTTCTTGTTTTGCACAGATACCACAGTATATGCATGTTCTGTGACTAGATTTTAAAACTCAGGTCTAATTTATAGGCAGAAAAATGCACAGATCGTAGGTGTGCAGGTTGATTTTCACATACGCATTTACCCACATAATCAGTTCATGACGTGGAACATTCTGTACCCAGAGAGAAGTGCCTGTGGCCTGTCCTGCAGCCCAGCCAGCCCCACGCAGCGCTGCTTGCTGCTGTCACTCGGTTCCTATGACTGCTGATCTGCTTTGTGCAGTTGCCACTTTCCTGCCTGGCTTCTTTCACCCAGAACAATATTCCTGAAACCCACCTATGCTGCGCGGCAGAGTCAGCCTCTCTAGCACTACTGACTGCCCTGCTGACTGGGGCTCCATGGTGGGAGCAGGGCCACAGAGGTGACCCTTGTCCTGTCAACGAGCATCGGCTGAGGAGCAAAGTCTGTGCCGTGTATGTGTTGGCATGGGGCCACGGGATGTGCCATCTTCACAAGTCTCCATGTGAGATACTCCTCTCACTTCCAGGCCCAAACAGAGCCCACACATCCTAACAGGTGCACGGAGGGTCCCCCTTCTCCCTTACAAACATTGTGGACACACGTGCAGTGAGGCAGATTCCCAAGCTGTGTGGGAGATCTGCATAGATGCTGTGCCACGAGGCCCCGTGCACACCTTGCTGCCCCCTAAGCAGGTTTCCTTCAGGTGCTGCCATCTTGGATGCCTGGTTTGCTCCCATTCAACATTTCTTAGAACTGCAGGTTTATGTCTGTAGGCTGAGGTTTCCATGGTGCCCACAGCACCCACGTCCTCACAGCACCCATGTCCCTATAGTACCTATGGGTCTGCAGCACTGTGGACCTGTGCCCTAAGCTGCTGCTGTCCAGCTGACAGGTCTCCTCGCTCTAGGCCCAAACAGTGCCATCAAGAGCAGGGTGCAGCATCGCAGGCTGCTGCCTTCAGGATGCGTGCTTTGCCGGGGGTGCCCTACCCCAAAAAAGGCTATTTTAAAAACTCAACACAAGTTTTCTATGAATCCTTGAGCTCATCACTTTGTCTCACATACACTGGTGTTTGGTGGGAGGGAAGGTTCTAAATTAAGTGTTTTTTTTAATAGATACCTAACTGACCCCATACCATTCATTGAATAGTCTGCCTATTCCTCCTACTGATTTAAATACACACCAAGTTTATGCAAGCAAAACAGAATAAAACAAACCAAAGCCATCTCCTTGCAAGTCCATTTCCCCACTCATCCAGGACTTCTGTCTGATGGTCCCATCTCTCACTCAGGAGCATGTTGGGTTGTTTTAATGACAGCCCCCCCCGCCCACATAAGTGTGGGGGTTGTACCCTCAGGGAACAGGGCTCAGAGCGCAGCAGGTATGAGCAGCTGGCTATGGAGCTGGCTGCCCTCTTGCTCTGGAATGGGACTCCTTCCCCCAGCTAGGTCTCCAGAGATGTCCAGACATGACAGTGGCTCCTGCCAGTCCCCTTGCTTCCCAACAGAAAACCTGTGGTCACTCGCTTCCTAGGCAAGGGTGTCATGAGGCATGGCCTCCTGCCTGCCTGAGTCCCAGTGAGAAGGACCACAGTCTCTCCATGGTCCCTTCTGGTTTTCCATGAGCCTCCTGCTCAGCAATGGGGAAGATGGGCACTGCTTAGCAATGGAGTCTTGCTGTGTGGCACAGACGCAGATGGACCAAGCCCTGTCAGGCCTCAGCCCCACAGATGAACCTATACACCAAGTCACATGCAATGGAAAACCCATGAGACCATACCACATCCTTTCCCTGGCTCATATCTGACCTGAATGGTCATTAGACGGCTATGCTTAAGAGCACAGTCACTTGCCTAGGACACTCTCTGTCTCACCACAGCAACGGGTCACATGCCTACTACACCAGGAGTGCCACGTGACCATAGTCTACACTTTTACTTCTTTGTAACTGATCCACTGGCTCTCACACTTACATGGACATCAGTACCACCAGGAAGGTTTGGTAAATCAACCAGACCCCACCCCAGAGTTTCTGATTCAGGCTGTCTGGGGGAAGGGGTAGCTGAGAACCTGCCACTCCAGAAAGCTCTCAGGTGATGGTGATTGTTCGGGACCGTCTGGAGAACTACTGCTCTATACTATTCATAAAATGATGCAGCCAACTTGCCCTGGTGTGGCTCAGAGGACTGAGTGCTGGCCAGTGAGCCAAAGGGTTGTCAGTTTGATTCCCAGTCAGGGCACATGCATGGGTTGTGGGGGTGTGCATGAGACAACCACACATTGATGTTTCTCTCCCTTCCTCTTTCTCTGAAAATGTATAAATAAATCTTTAAATAAAAATACATAAATAATGAGGCCAACACTCAGAAAGAAGGAAGCCCAGTACCGTTCCTGCAGGCACACCATACCAGCCCTGCTGAAGGACGGCCCCAGGTCAGATGCTGGTCCTCAGTCCCTGTCCTCTGAGGCTCCCACCTTGGCCAGAATGAAGATATGTTCTTCAAGAGCTCCAGCTCTAAGGTGTTCAAGACACCAAACCTTCCTGAGACTTCCTCATATGGTGACAATCTGCTTAATGGTGGGTTTCTGCCACTCATGAAGAGCCTGGAAATCTTACAGAAATGGATGGCACACACCACCAACATGTGAAGCATTCAAGGTCAAAGGGCGCCTGAAGAGCGGACCCAACTCTATCACATGCCCTTTTCAGTTCCCAGGTGAGTTAAGACCAAAAGCAATGAGCATGTTGTTAGGACACCAGCCCCGTGTTTTCCCTTCCCAGGTCAGTGTGAAAGGGAAGGACGTGCACACTAGAGACAGGAGGAGCCAGAGACCAGCTATGAGGGCCAGCGTGCCCCCTCTTCCTGATTTATGTTAGGATAGTCTTCTTCCAAGAAACACAAAGGGATCATAGCCAGTTACTTCTGCATTGTTGTATTTATGTTACTTCTGGAAAAAAATGGTCTATTCTGCCATGAGAAAAAATCAGCATCCCATAACACTTGTGGGGCACAGACAGCAGCTCTCATTTCCCCCTAAAGGCAATAATATGAGGGTGTAACTTTGTAATTTTATTAACATAAACATACATGGTTGTCACACCAGAGTGTCTCAGTCTCGTTACCACATGAGATGACTAAGTGGTCACATTATCCTAGACAATGGGGACACATCTCAGGTGTGGTAGGAAAAGGAGACTGTTAAAAGCTGAATCAAAATATGTGGGACCTCCCCAGGATTAAAAAAATTTTTATAATCATCAATACAAAAAACACTGAAATTTTCTGCCCTATCTTACTAAAAGAATAGAAAGATTTCCCTTTCTTCAAGATTGGAAAATGGGTAAGAAAGAGTCCTTTAGAAATATTCCATGAGACTGCTTCAAAGGCTGCAGCTGGAAGGAAATGGACATCACTCCAATAAAGGGTATTTGCACAAGGCATTACTTTCAGGAAGAGAAAAGCTTCTTTTTTTATCAAGGGTGCAAATGCTCTTTTTTACATCTAAAAGGTAGAATTCATGATCTGAAGTGTTTACATTTACTTCTATGAACTTGGCCATAGACCCATGGTTCCCAGGAAGTTAGTTAAAATACAAATAAAATATTAAATATTTTATCTATGAAAGGCAAAAAACATGTTTTTCTATAAAATATAAATCAAATACCATTATGACTTTGGTTCCGATAAACTATTTCTGGAAACATTTTTTCTCAGCAAATACAAACAGGAGATATAATTTGTCTCAGTGAGGCACCAACGATCTATATACATCTTGAGGATATTTTATTCTACTCATTATTTGCCAAAATATGTTCACTGAAGGATCCTGAACTAATGGAATACCTTAGTTCATTTATAGGACAGGCAAAACCCCCAAATTTGGTTATTTATAAGCTGTAAAATTCAGGTTATTTTACAAACACTTTTAAACTATTATACATTCTACATCTGCTTATCACAAAGGAATCACATTCACTGGCCTTACCAGAAATAAAAGAATTATGTTATTTCTCAAGATTAGTATCAAACTCTAAAGCTGTACGTTCTCCACCCAATACTAACATACAAGCCTTAACCTTGTTCTGATACGCAGATCGCACTCTCCATTCACACTAGTGGAAGCCAACGGCTCACCTGTTTCCTTGAGAGGCCGGCGTTCCCAAACAAAGGCGCTCACCACACCGAGAGCGCAGAGCCCCGCTCCACAGGGGTGGCTGATGTTTTGAGCATAAGAATCATATTCCCAAACCTACTCCAGCATCACTGATGACAAACATCTGTAAAATTACACGTTCACTTTTCTACACATTAACGCTTTAACGTTAGACTGCTAATAGTTGACCCTGATCCTTAAAAACGAACCAGATTTTTGAAACAAAGGACCCAATATGAATACTCTCATCAGAATGTCTAGAACTATCTATAAGCTAGACACCCTGTCCACTCTCCTGGTCCTGAGCAAAACACAACACTGCTGCAGCAGGGCCTCCCGACACTTCCTGATGACCTGCACCCACCCTGCTCCTCACCCAGGTCTCCGTGGGCTCCGGGTGGATGAGCCCGTCCTCCTCACTAGGGTGGCCTTCGCTAGACCCCAGTACCCGCTTACCTCTGAACAGAGCAGCTATAAGGTCGGGCAGGGCTCAGTGGATGTGGCTATCGGACAGATGGTCACTCTTCCCGTTTAGAGAAGGAGAAAATTAGAGTGGTGTTTTGTTCTAAACCAAAGGAGGCTACAAATCCCATTGGCCTCAGGTTGGAGACCTCGTGACATGGGACGAGGCACATGTGACCTACTTTTTGCCCAACTCCCCTCATTCTGTTGGAGGGGTGCGCCTGGCACAAATGTGCTGTCATTTCAATGACTCTTTCCCCCAAACAGGGGCCACCGCACAAATGCCTGCAGGACATCCAGTGCAGCAGCTAAACCCTTGGAAAGGAAAGGGTGGGTGGGGGGATCTCGTGACCCAATATTAATCAAAATGCAGCTCTTAAGACTTGGGCTGTCACTGCCACTGTCAGCTGTCTGCCGTGGGAAGGCCTCACAAGAAGCCAGTCCTACCAATGCACAGCGGGCTTGGCCCTGGGACTGCAGGCTGAGGCTCTTCTTCAGCAGGGTGAGGGGCCTGAAATGGCACCAAGTGCAAATCCTTACCTTCCTAATTTTTCTTCATTGTCATCTAGAGCTTCCAGGTCCAGCTCTAAAAGCTGCACTTGGAAGCTCAGCAATAGATGAGCCCTGTGCATCCTTCAAAGCCACCCAGATGTGAGGGCTCTGATGCGGGCAGTGAAGGGTGGAAGGGTAGACCAGGACCCCAGGAGAGAACATGGAGAATGCATGCTGGTCTACCCATCAGGACGGGCGCCCACCAAGCAGGAGAAAGTTGCCCTCTAGCTCCAACTTTTACTGAGTTATTATCTATATCTCATCATCTCACACAAAATCAGGTGTGGGTGAATAAATGACAAAATATGCATCAGCCTGACCGGTGTGACTCAGTTGGTTGAGCAACCTCCCACAAAGTCAAAGGTCACCTGGTTTGATTCCCAATCAGGACACATTACTGGGTTGTGGGCTGGTCCCTGGTTTGGGTGTGTGCAAGAGGCAACCTATCGATGTTTCTCTCTCACGTCAATGTTTCTCTCCTTCTCTTTCTCCCTCCCTTCCCCTCTCTTTAAAATATATATAAATAAAATCTCAAAAAAAAAAACCCCCAACAACAACAACATGTATCGGGTAGTAGTAAAAACAGGGATACTGAGTGGCTGTAAGGATGGTTGTGCATTTGGCCAGGGAGGCTGAGCTGGCCACTGTGTGCACCCACAATCTCTGTGATGGCTTTCTAACACCAGCAGAGGTGTACAGAGAGAAAGGGGGGACATGCAGGTATCGCTGACCAAGCTCAGCCTGATCATTCCTTGCAGGATAAAAAATTTAAAATAACATGAGTACTCAATACAATATACAGATGATATATTATCAAATTGTACACCTGAAACATATATAATTCTATTAACTGATGTCACCCCAATAGACTCAATGAAATTTTTAAATAGATAAAATAATACAATGTATGCTCATTACAGAAAAACAATAAAAAATGCATACATGTAAAAAAAAACCCATAGTTATCCAGAAAGACCACCAGTGGTAGTGATATATTTTTGAAGTCTAACTATTTATACTTTTTTTCCAATAGGTGTGTGTTGATATATTTTTAACAAAAATAGGATCAAACCACCCATGACTGTCCTGTTTTTCTCACTTACCACTATATATAAAACATTTTCTTATGTCAATATATTTAAATCTACATAACAGTGATCAAGTTCCCATGGCATTCTATTTTATACATAAGATTTCATGTATTTTTATGCATAAGAATGTAACCAATCTACTATAATTGTGTATCCAGGTTTATTAATTGTTGCATTATACAATGTTTTAATAATAATCTTCGGGTGTAACTCTTCATATCCTTCTCTTATTTCCTTGGAATACATATTTATAGATATAATTTCTGGGTCAAAGGATACATGTGATTGAAGCTCTGACAAACAGTGACACACTGTCTCGGCCAGCTGCACTCCACGTGTATCCCACCCTCCTGCACCAGGGCAGGCTTTGTCATTGGTGCCTGATTTCGCCGAATCCTGGGGACATTGACATTCAGTGTCCAGGCAGAGGAGGAAAATGCTAACAGCGAACATTAATACAAGCCCTGCTGTGTGTCTGGCACTGTAGGCTAACTCACTCCTCCCAGCAGCTCTCCACATAAGATCTGCCCTTAATCCTCCACAGACAGCAGTGCAGTCACTCAGGGCTTGCTCACAGTCAGAATGCTGGGCCTTGGAGGGCCCACACCCTTGCCTACGGGAAGTCTAACAGCATCAAGTATCACTGAGGGAATGTGGGGAGGGTCTGGATACTGACCTTAGGGTCTGGCAGGGGCAGCTCTGTGGACCTTGACAAGGCAGGTCTGGTGTAAGACTGAGTGGTGACAGCAAGGACAGTTGTCAAAGGGACAGATTTGGGTGGTTACTGCAAGTGGATGTGCTGCCAAAGGGCGTGCCCGCCTGCTCATGTGCAGTGGAAGCAGAGTCGGGCAGCAAAGCAGAAGTCAAACCCTTGAAGCGATGAGAGGAAAGAAAGCAACATGCAGAAGGGACATGAAGGACCGGGGACACCAGCTGAAGAGGAGGGGCTGAGGGTGCAGGGACTACAAAGGAGAAGAGGAGGCATGGCCCAGAGATTGAGGAAAAATGGGCGATGGTGGCATCCAGGGCACAAGGGGCGGAAAAGCTACCACTAAGTAAGCTGAATGCTGCTAAAAGGCACAAGGCCAGGGGGAGAACTGAGGATGTGAGTGCAAGTAATTTCAAAGGTAGAGGGGGCATCGCCAGTGGAGAGGGGAGGGGAGGAGGGGCAGTGGTAGGATGCGGGGGCAGAGGAAGCACATTGGGAACACCACTCCCCTGGGGGGTCAGCCAGCTCAGTGGCTTTGTGTCCATTGGAATGAGTTGGGCTAATGGTTGGTCATCTCCTCCATAGCTGTGGGTTTTCTGTCTTAGAGGATCCCACCCATTACTTCTGTAGCCAGTCCTGTACATACATGGAGTGATACGTTTAGAGAAGAGCACATGGGTATCTGCCAAATGTGGCCAGGCCAAAAGCAGGCAACAAGCAATACAGGTCTTATGGATGTGGGCAGGCTGTAAAAGAGACAGAGACCAGCAGGGGCCCCCTTTGGCTCCTGGCTCCTAGCCTGGGGGTATTCCCAGCCCATCCTCTACCATGTACCTAAAGAACTCTGGTCAGTCCCAGCTCTAGTTTACATAACCAGCCTTGCTCTTGACCACAGCCTGGGACATGCCAGTCGTGTGAAAGGAGCCATTTCCTTAGGCTCCTCTCCAAACCCAGAACAGACTGGCAATCTGCTGTGACCAGTCACTGACGTACAGCCGACACGGACACCTGGAGGCTGAAATGGTTTTAACCTTCCTCCATGGAAAGAAGAACAAAGCAAAGATCAAAACAGCACAGGACACAGGCTTACAGAATTGGGTCAAGTACGATGGGATTAAAAATGCTGAACTGCAATTCAAAAAACACCAAAACCGGACAGGCAGCATCTAGGCAAGGTGGGCAAGGAAGCTGGTACTGAGAGGAATGGTGACCTTCAGAGAGTTGACAAGGAGGTCCTTATTAAGTCTTGTGACTTTTTAAAGTATTTTTATTGATTATGCTATTACATTTTCCCAATTTTTTCCCCTTTATCCCCCCATCTTCCCTGCAGCTCCCAATCTCCCAGCATATCCTCCCCTTAGTTCATGTCCATGGGTTGCACATATAAGTTCTTTGAGTCCTGTTTCCTATACCATTTTTATCTCTCCCTGTCTATTTTATGCCTACTAATTATGCTGCTTCTTCCCTGTACTTTCCCCCCACTATTCCTCCCTTCTCTCTCCCTACTGAACTCCCTCCACGTGATGTGCATTTCTCTGATTCTATTCCTGTCCTGCTTGTTTGCTTAGTTTTTGTTTTGTTTTTCTTTTCTTTTAGGTTCAGTGAGTTTGCTATCATTTTACTGTTCATATTTTTTATCTTCTTTTTCTTAGATAAGTCCCTTTAACATTTCATATAATAATAGCTTGGTGATGATGAACTCCTTTCACTTGACCTTATCTGGGAAGCACTTTATCTGCCCTTCCATTCCAAAGGAAAGCTTTGCTGGCTAGAGTCAACTTGGATGTAGGTCCTTGCCTTTCATGGCTTCAAATACTTCTTTCCAGCCCCTTCTTGCCTGCAAGGTTTCTTTTGAGAAACCAGCTGATAGCCTTAAGGGCACTCCTTTGTAGGTAACTCTGTCCTTTTCTCTTGCTTCTTTTAGGATTCTCTTTTTATATTTAATCTTGGGTAACTTAAAGATGATGTGCCTCGGTGTGTTCCTCTTTGGGTCCAGCTTCTTTGGGACTCTCTGGGCTTCCTGTACTTCCTGGAAGTCTATTTCCTTCGCCAGACTGGGGAAATTCTCCTTCATTATTTGTTCAAGTAAGTTTTCAATTTCTTGCTATTGTTCTTCTCCTTCTGGCACCCCTATGATTTGGATACTGGAACACTTCAGGTGGTCCCAGAGGTTTGTAAGATTCTCTTCACTTTTTTGAATTCTTGTTTCTTCAATCTGTTTTGGTTGGATGTTTATTTTTTCCTTTTGTTCTATCATTGCTTTGAGTCCTGCTTTCCTTCCTGTCACTGTCAGATCCCTGAATATTTTGCTTTATTTCATTTTGGGTATCTTTCATTTGCTTTTTCATTTTCAACCAAGCTCAATCAGATCTTTTAAGATGCACATGCACCTGGGAGGTATGTTAACTCAGAACCTATTGAACGTGTGTTGGGAATCTGGATTAACACATGGAACAGCTTGAAGGAGACTCCCTGTGGCTGCTATTGTGGCTGTAGGTAAATAAGACATCCTTGAGTGTATTCTTAAGGTTTTGGCAGTGCCTCTTAATGTAAAACACATGGGGGAATAATCTAGAACTGGGTTGGAGAGGGCTAAGGCATGTGAGCTGCAGAAGGAACCTGTGAGGCCCGATTTACAGGTAGAAACTGGCCAGAGAAAGTCAGTCCTGCAGGCTCAGAACTTTTAAGGCCCATCAGAGAGAATGTGGACCTCAGGTTGGAGCATACAGCAGCATGCAGAACACATGCTGCTGCATACACACACGCTGACATAGAGACACACACGCTCCTGCACACACACTCCTGTGCAAATATACACACATTCCTATACTGGAACACACATGCACATACACTCCTGCAAACATGCACTCATGCTTCTACATGTGTTTCTGACACATTCTCATAGGCACTGGCACACATGTTCCTGAACACACAATACTGCACACACGCTTACAAGCTTCTACACACACACAAACTATACACACATACGTTCCTACACCCATACACATGTGGATGGAGAACACTGTGTGTGCTCTCCTACACACACTGTTTTGCACCCCTCCCCCCACACACACACTCATGCACACCACACACATGCTAGGACTGTCAGCAGAGCCAGGCCAGTGTGCAGTGCTTAGCACAGGACCATGCATGAGGCTGGTGCTCACTCACAGGGAACCAGTAAAGAAGCTGACAACAGACCCAGCTCTTCAGATTCCCCACCCAGCATTCTTTACAAAATGGCAGGATGAAGATCTTTGGGAGTAAAAACAGGGAACACTTAGAGGAAAACAGTTCTAAGGGTTGCTGTGCTTGACAAAAATTCAAAGCAAAGAGAAACATTTCTGCCTCAGCGTTGACCTGCTCCTGCAAGCACAGACCAGCTTCTTCAAATGCCAGCTCAGCACAAAGTGACGTCTCAAGAGTCAGCAAGGCAAGAGGTCCCCACATTATCACATTATTGCATCGACTGCCTTTCTTTGTCAAATATCCCCTCTCCTGGTCTGACTCGCTTCCAGGCACTGCTTCCCAGCTGACACCCTGTCATGGACTAAAGACAGTGAAATGCAGGTGGGCCACATGGAACATACTTCACTTTTAAAGGTGAGTCTGACTTTGTTACATACATTCTTGGTAAACAAAAAAATGAGCAAACGAAAGATACTTTACAGCAACTCACCTTCCCCCATAAGCGGCTCTAAGAGTCAGAGCAGATCCATAGACACAAATGTTCAGACTTGTCGTAACTTAGAGCATCATAACTGGAACTGGTGATTTACAGAAGGCCTGACTTTTGTCTTGAAGCACAACTACCTAAAACACAAAAACACAGGGCATATGAGCTTACAAATTTATGACCCTACCCACTAGGTTCAAGAGAATGGCTTTCTTGCATTCAACAGAGCAGCAAACGTGTCTTAAGCATTCAGGTACCAGGAAGGTACAGAGTATGGAAATGCAGTGCCAGTGAGGACTTACCCTGGAGCACTGCCCTATCATAACCCTAATGAGGCAGCTCAAAACATGAGGAGGCTTCCATTTTATAAATGAAAAGTCCAAAAGAAGTTTTTTGGTAAAGCTGTGCAAACTTTTGAGAATGTAAATAAAACACTCAACTTTTTATTTATAATATTTAGTATATTTCTATGTATTTATACTGATTTAAAAATAACATTTATGAAATTATGTATTAATTTAAACACATAGCTGGTTTCCGCTTTCATGGCTAGTATAAATAATTTAATTCAAACTCTTCCATTTCAGCATGCAATTTTGTCTAAATAGAGCCACCTTCTGTACCATCTGATGTTTTTCTAGAGTGTCTCATTTTTGCCTTGGTCTATCTAAGGTTCTTGACTTTCTACATTTTGAATTCATGTTTATAACTCAAATTGGAAATTTAATCCTTAGTCACAAGTACCCATTTTTATAAAATTATCCTCTTTGCTGAGTTTTCCAATCTATTCCATAGGTATATATTTATGACCTTTACAAATTATTGCTTTACATATCTTAAAAGGCTTGTTTAAAACAGTGTCTCAACATTTGGAATTGTGAGATCATAGCACCAAAAGTAATTAGAAAGCTATGTTAAACATCTTTGCATTTCTCTGAGTCAATCAGGTAACCACTGTAGGCAATAAACCACAGCAATGACTAAATTTGTCTAAAGCTAAAATGTCATATCCATATACTTTGTTGAGGTTCAAATGGAATGTGAGAAAATACCACATGTAAGAAAATTCCATGTAAGATAACATTGAGTAAAAAAACCTCCCTTTCATATAGTCACACAGCATCTCACTTGAGAAGACAGTCACACACAAGTGCAGTCCAAGGTTTAACGTGTTACTGATCAGAGAATCGGAGGGGCCTGATTGTTGAGTTAGGCTTAAGGCCAAAGAGTGAGAATTCATCAGAAAGCAATGGAAGACTTTTTAACAGGGGGCTAAGAAAATTCAAAGGGGAAAGAATAGTCTATGTAACATATGGAGCTAGAAAAACTGTGTATCCACATGCAAATGAATGAACTTGGACCCTAACCTTATACCATATATGAAAATTAACTAAAAATGGATGAAAAACCTAGACTCATGAGCTAAAACTTATAAAACCTTTAGAAGAAAACATTGGGAAAAATCTTTATGATACTGGATTTGGCAATGATTTCATGGATATGATACCAAAAAGCACAGGCAACAAATGAACAACAACAACAACAACAACAACAAAAAACAGATGAATTAGATTTCCTCAAAATTAAAAACTTTTATGTATCAAAGGGCACTAATCAGAAAGTGAAAATATAACCTACAGAACAGGAAAAATCATTTGCAAATCATACAGCTGAGAAGGGATTAATATTCATACTACATAGAGAACTCTCACAATTCAACAATTTTTTAAAGACAACAAAAAATGTGCAAAGGAGTTGAATACATATTTCTCTAAGGAAGATATACAAATGTCTGGTAAGCACATGAAAAGTAGCTCAACATCATTAGTCATTAGAAAAATGCAAATCAAAACCACAATGAAATACCATTTCACACCTGCTTAGGATGGCAATAATAGTAGTAAGAAAAAGGAGAGGAGGAGGGAAGAAGAGAAGAGGAGGAGAAGGAAGAGAAAGAAAAAAAAGCAGAAAGTAGTGTCAGCAAGGATATGGAGAATCTAGAATCACCATACATCACTGGTACAAATATAAAATGGTATGGCCACTTTGGAAAACAGTCTGGAAGTACCACAAAAATTAAATGGAGAGTTACCATATGACCTAAGAATTCTACTCCTAAGTATAGAACCATGAGAACTGAAGACATGTTCACACAAAAACTTGTACATAAATGTTCACAGCAGCATTATTCATAATGGCCAAAAGGTGGAAAAACCCAGACATTCACCAATTGATAAATAAGTAAACAAAATGTGGCATATTCATACAATGAAATATTATTCAGCTGCAAAAAAGAAACGAAGAACTGATAGATGCAACATGGATGAACCTACAAAACATTATGTTGAGGGAAAGAAGCCAGACACAGAAAGCCACATAATGTCACATCCCATTTACATGAACTGTGCAGAGCAGGCAATCCAGAGACAAAAAGTGGACCAGTGGTTTCCAGGGCTGAGGAAAGAGGGGAATGGGAGTGCCTAATAATGAGCGTGAGGTTTCTTTCTGGGGGATGAACGTGTTTGTAATTAGTGGTGATGGGTGCACAATTTTGTAAATATTCTAGAAACTACTAAAATGTATACTTTAAAAGTGTGGATTTTATGGTATGTGAATAATACTCAACTAAAAGAACAAAGGTAATAAAAACTCGAAAGTTTTTTTAAAGCGATGGAAGAAAGCTCCCATTAAACATGACAAAATTAACATGTGTTTATTTCTACCTTACAGGAACTGCACTAAAATGGCACAAGATAAAAAGGCCCAAACTCACAAGCACTAATAAGTCAGGAGAATCGAGAACAACCAACAAGCAGTGTCAACACCTCTGGAATCTGGACAGTGAATGAAAAAGTGGTGACTAATACAGCCAAGCAAAGAGCGCTGAACCTAAGCCTATAAAAGAGAAGCCACTAGGAAACTCTGGTTCACACAACAGATTCTAGAAGGTTGCCACATGGCTCCCAAGGTAAGACATGGAAGCCAGGGATAGAAACAGAAATCATAATTTATATTTTCTGGAAGGAAGCTTCGGGCCCCCATAAATCCTAATCAATAGGTAAATATTCTTCTCTTCCCATGGACAACTGAAGAGAGTTACCCACTCAGGGTATGACAACTAGCGGTTCTGAAGGTAGGGAAATGCTGAAATTAAAACTGCAGTATTACATGTTAGAAAACAGATGAACAATGAAACTCTTGCCGCCCTGCTCCATAAGAAGCTCTCAGAATGCCAGCAGACAAGGATTATTCCCTCAATAAGTTCTACACAACAGAAATAGTATAGGCAAAAATCTCTGATACAAATGCAATCAAACCAGAAATTAATGAACTTTAACCAAAGGACAATTTACACTGTTTTAAAAATATCTAAAGGAAACTAGTTTACTAAATATAAACAGCCCTGTGACACTAAATTGGTAAGGAATACCATGAGACCAGCAATCTGGACAATGACATGACAGACACATTCATGCAATGCCTCACTTCTTACATCACTAACATGTGCCAAGGAGCCAGGGCCACCCAGCACCCTGTGCAGTTAGATAAAATAATGATGAGATCTCAGAGAGGAAAGGCTCTGCTATTCCTTTTCAAAGCACAACTGGTATTAGGGAGGGAGACATCAAATGAAGGACGTGACCCCTTTCCTCACCTCTGTGGCCTTTGCTACACGACCCACTTAGGAACAGCCGAAGCCACAGTTTTTAATGCCTTGCTGGATAGGCTGCCACAACAAATCAGTGTCAAAGGCTAGTCCCTTGGTCTTTCCCTATGCCTTCGTCTTGCCAGGGAGGGTGAGTGAGGGGAGGGCAGCTGAAGATGGTGTGGAGATAGAGAGGGGTTGTGTGGGGTGGGGTGTTTTAGGCCATTTTAAGAAAGGGTGCAGGTGAAATCTGCGGGAAACCAGATTCTGAGAATGTTTTGAGAGAAAAAAAAGGCAATGAGAAATCATGATATTTTAACACAAGCAACTTGGTTGCTGGTGTGGAAAACAGGCTGAATATAAAGAGGGGCAGGAGAAGAAGTCAGGAGAAAAATCTAAGAAATTAAGCAATAATCCAGTCAATAGATGCTATCACTCACTGTATGTGCACTGAGGAAGCATGCAGTGGCTGAGAATTCAATCTGATGAGCTATACCCAAGCCAAGCCAGCAAACGGCCCACCCAGCAGAAGATGCCAACATGCCATTCTGCTACAGTTCACACAGTCTAGTGACAAGGTAATGAAGAGGAAGAATACATGAAAACAACAGACATGATAGTGTGTGTGCATCAAATGTAGCACCTGCCATTTAGAGGTTACTCCTCCTCCAGCTCTCCGAGAACAACAACAAAAAAAATTGGCCATGTTCTGACTCACCATGCAAGTTTTAGCAAACGGAAGACAGGAAATCAACAGAAAGGCTTTCCACCCACTTGGCAATTAAATTAGAAATCATTAGCAAAAGATAACTTTGTAATCCCCCTAGACAGAACATCTTTTTCCATGCTTCTCAATAAGAAATGAACAGCACAACATAGTAATGAAATTAGAAAATAATTAGACCACAACAATAATAAAATTACTGCATGCCCGAATTTGAGGCAAGCAACTAAGAAAAAGCTAACAGGAAAAGTTACAGCTTTAAAAGTGTATATTCTGAATAAAGAAAGGCAAAAATTAGTGAGAAAAAAAGTCTAAATTAAAAGTTAGAAAAATTACAAGATATCCCCAGAAAGTAGAAGGTAATAAAGAATAAAGAATAGATCAGAAAAGAAACAAGATCGAACTGAGAAAATTAACAAATATAAAATTTATTTCTTAAAAAAAAGGTCTAAAAACACACAACCTGCTGATGACACTGATCAGGAAAAATAATCCAGAAGGTATGGATGATTTAGTAATTTAAAGGAAGACAATGATTTAGTAATTTAAAGGGAGACTAGACTATTTCTCTTTAGTCTTCCTGCTGAGTCTACTAAAACTCTGAACATTAAACATGAAAGAAACATGAAAGAAAAAAAATCAACAAATGCTAAACACTGAGAGAACAGGGATGTTAAAATTCTCTGACAAACATGGTAAAGCACCCATCACAAAAATGCTTCAAAGATCATTTATGAGCATGCTTGAAGCAAATCTCTAAGAGCCTTCACAGAGACAGAGAGGTGAGGAACAACCTACACACTACCAAAAGTCAATCAAAATAAAATAAACAATCTCCATATCCCTATAGAAATGTAAAGAAATTGCATTTATAATAAAAAGCTCCAGAAAAAGAAATCTCCAGGCCCAGATGGCTTCACTGGAGAATTCCAACAAACATTTACAGAAGAGTGAGCACCAACCTTAGACGATCTTTTAGAGGAAGTAGAATACTTTCCCACTCGTTTTGTGAGGCTCCTCTCACTCTGATACTAAAACCAGAGATAAAGACAGTACAGAAAAAGAAAACTACAGACCAATCTCTCTCATGAACAGAGACACAAATGTTTTTAAAATTTAAATTAGCAAAACGATCCCAGCAATGTGTAAAAGAACCATATGCCACAACCAAGTAGGATTTATCCAAACATGCAAGAATGGTTCCATGTCAAAAATCATTCAATATAACCTACCGTACCTACAAGCTAAGCTAGCATTGAGCCGAACAAAGGTCAGAGGGTCTGTGAAACATTCAACAACGTTCTTGATTCCTCTCTGGTCAAAGTTCCCTAGCCCACTGTGTCACACATGGCCAAACACTTGCTCTACCCAACTAAATGTGGGCACAGGCGACACAGGTCATTTCATTGCCCTGGTGACAAGCATCCTGAAGATGTACAGCAGGACTTCAACTGACCCAAGACTGATGGGTGTGACATGGCAAGCCACAGAGACCTAGGCCATGCTGACAGTATCGAAGCCACTGGCAGTGGAGGGTGGTCTCCATACAGCAGGCTGGGCAATGACATCAGAGGTTGGGATGACAACAGTCATAAAAGCAAAAATTACTGCCTGCCAGAGCAGGAGCAGACAGATTTCTGACAGTTAGGGGGTGTCTTCATTTTGAGAGGCCATACTGAAGAGGTACTCGAAGGAGAAGAACCCAGGAGAGACAGGGCGTGGGCTGGTGGCAGCACAGGTGGAAGACCCCGACGGGAGGCCTGGAGGGCAGATGGTGCAGCTTCCCTACATCCAAGAGGGCAGACACCCTCAAAACTTCTGATCTCAAGACCCTTTACTCTCTTAAGAATCACCGGGGACACCAAAGTGCTTTTGTTTGTGTGGGTTCTATCACTATTTGCCTTATTAGAAATGAAAATAGGAGTTTTAAATATTTTATGTAATAATTTTAAAATAATAATATACCCAATACAAGTTAACAAATGTAGTATTTTAAGAGCAGTATTTTCCAAAAATTAGTGAGGAAATGTGACACTGGTTTCTATTTTTGTAAGTTTCCTAAAGTCTGTCTTAATAGAAGACAGGAGGGTTACCATATCTGCTTCTGCAGTTAATTGGCTGAGATGTGTGTGTCTGCATTGAAGTATGTGAAGACAACTGGCCTCAAATGGACATGCAGTTGAAAAAGGAGAGAGACTTCCATGACCTTTTCAGATAATTGGCCACATTCTTCTTTGCCACAACACCAAAACTCGACAGTGGTGATTTCTTAAAGTCTAGTTGCAGAGTGCACTCTAAAACCACAGAAAAATCACATCAGTGACCTTTCTAAATCATCACATTTTAAAAGCCATTGGTCCACCTAAACCCAGAATACACCTTTTACCAAGGCCTGGTTTTTACAACATGGTATATTGGTCATTGGAAAATACTGGTTCTCCCTTATGCCAATCTCCTCATGTCACATATTTTACTAAACAATATTAAACATCGCCATCAAACTCATCAGAAAAGTCTTGAGGTGTTCTGGATCTGTACACAGTAACAGATACACATTTTAGAAAATTCTAATTTTTCCTTGAGAGCTTTCAAAGGTCATTGGGGCAACGCTACAGGCTAATGTCAATCATTTCTGAGAAACTGTTGGTCAAATACCCAAGTCCAATAGCTGTTCACCAGTCATTCCACCAAGTGGAAGCAGTGTCCCGATGGGTGTGGTCTCCTGCTCACCAGCCATACCAGTGCGCTTCCTGGATGGCCCTGTGCTCAGGGGCCAGCAGAACTCCCTGTCACCCACAATGCTGAAAGCTCACAACCTGATACAAGAAATACATTGACTCTTCATCAAGGCCATTATCAAGTGTGGCTGGAGGTTTCTTTCGGTCATGAATGAGTCTAGGTAGGAATATAGTGACCATTAGAGGAGCCAGGGTCCATGGCCTTAATGGTGCCTCAGGCAGCAGTTTAAACTGCCATCAGCTTCAATGGCAAATGATGAGAAGGAAAAGTCACAATGCAGCATCACTATGAAAACTAATGTTTGACCCTGAAGTCCCCAGAAAGGATCCTCGAACCATGCGCTGAGGACCAGAGTAGTTGAGGATAAAACTGAATGAGAATGCATTTGAGTGACAAACACTTGTTAAAATTCAACTTCATGACAAGGATCTAATTAAGGTTGTGGCCAACACATCTGCAGTCAGCCTGGGTGGCCATAACAAAATACCACAGGCTGGTGTCTTAAAAGAAGTTTACTGTCTAACAGTCCCGGAGGCTGGAAGTCCAAGATCAAGGTATCATAAGGCTAATTCCTCTAAGGCCTCTCTCCTTGGCATGTAGATGGCCATCTCCTCCCAGTGTCCTCACATGACTATCCCTCTGTAACTGGCCCTATTCCAATCTGACTAGTGTCTCTGATCTCCTCTTCTCATAGGGACACCAGTCAGGTTGGAGTAGAGCCCACCCTAAAGACCTCATTTACTCCCTTAAAGGCCCTGACTCCAAATATAGCCACAGGGGAGGTTAGGGCTTCAGCCTGTGAATTTTGAGGTATACAATTCAGTCCACAGCACCCTCCATCCAAACTGCTAATGTAACACTTCCAGATGGTAATGGGGGAGACCTAAAGCTGGAGCTTCCCTACAGAACTTTCTAGACTCCAAAGCCCAGCAATTCAGTCTAGAGAGAGGTGAGAGAAAGTTCAGAAAGAACTGGGGTTATGACCTCCAGTACACAGCACAGGCTGCCATTCAAGAAAATGAAAAGCTAAGTCTGTGAGGGTCCTGCATTGGCAAAGGTGCTACTAAAGAGAAATGCTGTCAGACCTGGGAGGAAAAGCGCCAGGCCTCTAGGGTCCCCTTCACTGTGGACCATGGAGGAAATGGAGTATAGGGACCTCAGGAGCAGGGGTCTCCAAACTACAGAAATCCATCCCAGCCCACTGGCGCTTTTAAATAAAGTTTTGTAAATAAAGTCTTGTAAGTAAAGTTTTACTGGCACACAGCCATGGTCATGCAGTTGCTTTCTCACACTGATGTTTCTCTCTCTCTTCTTCTCTAAAACCAATAAACATATCCTCAGACGAGGATTTTTTTTTTAAGGTACAGAAGAACCTCCAATGCATATTGTGAAGTAAAAGAAGCCAACCTGAGAAGGCTGCACACTATATGATTCCAACTCTGTGACATTCTGGAAAAGGAAAACTATGGAGACAGTAAAAAGATCAGCAGTGGTCAGGGTTGGGGGAGGGATGAATAAGCAGAGCACTGAGGATTCTTAGAGCAATGAAACTACTCTGTACGTTATGATGATAGACACAGGTCATTATACATTTGTCCAAACCCAGAGAATATACACCACCAAGAGTGAGCTCTAGTGCAAATTATCAACTCCGGGAGATCATGATGTGTCAATGTAGGTTCATCAATTGTAACTAATGTGCCCTCTGGTGGGGGCTGTTGGCATGCAGGAGGCTGTGTTTGTTGTGGGGGCAGGGATAAGGAATATACGGAAAATCTCTAAACCTTCCCCCAAATTTTGCTATGAACCTAAAACTGCTCTAAAAAAGTCTAAACTCTTCATTTAAAAACCATTTGGTTCTTCCTCACATTTACTTCTTTGCTAAGATTTTCCAGTGTTTCATGTATTTCAAGTGTGCTTGTAACTGCCTTTGAAGCCTTTTTATGAAGGCTTTTAAAGAAGCCTTCATAACTTTACCACCTGTGTCACCTCAGTGCTGGTGTCTGCTGTCTTTTTTCATTCAAATTGAATCTTCTTGGTTCTTAGCATGTTAACTGACTTTCAGTTGAAATCTGGCCACTGTGATATTATGCTATGAAACCTGGGTCTTATTTAAAGGTTTGCTCTGGCCTCCTCAGACCCCATTCTTGCAAAGAAAAGGGTGAGATGTTGCCTTGTTGCTGCCTGGTTGGGTAGAGGCCCGGCTTCTCCTATCTCCACTGACACCTTGGTGGGGGACCTATCATGGCTAGGCAGGTGGGGGAGTGCTGGCTCCCTTTTGGCCCCCACTGAGGGGGGCTTCTTTAGAGCATGGCAGGGATGAAAGCGTGGGACTCCCACCCAGTCTTCTCCAATGCCAGTGTGGCTTGGGCTGGAGCACCTTGTTACAGCCTGGTGTTCTCCACTGGGCCTTTCCTAGAGAGGGTGCGTCTGGAGGTGGGGCTTTAGGGGAATGTGTGGCCAGAGTAGAATGCTTCTCATCTGATGTCTCTATCTGGCTAAGCCCTTTTGCTTAGAGAGAGATCTGTTTGGATTTTCTTTGTTTTGGGTCTACACCCACTGGCATTGCAGTTTCTGACTTGTGCAGCCCCCAGTCCAGGACAAGTGAGGCAAAAGGAATTCCCAGGGGCACCACTGGGTCTTACCTCAGGTCCCCAGGGCCCTTGGCTAGTCTGTCTTTGTCTCTCCACTTAAAAGAGTTCCACGCCTTTCCCCCATGTAATGCCCAGGGTTTTAGTGGCACTCAGTTGGAGGAACAGGAAAGTAGCTCCTCTTTGTTGCCCTGGGAGCAGAAGCCCGCGGACCCCCTTTCCATCCTCACGGACGAGTCTGTACTTAGAGGACATTGTGGAAGTGCCATCACAGAGTGGGCATGCTCTGACGTCTGCTTCTTTTGCTTCTCCACAGTGCTGCCCAGTAGTTTACTTGTCTGTCTTTGCCCAGCAAAATTCAACTGTTCAGATAGATTGCTGTAATTGATGATGCTGGGATTTGTCTCACTCGTATTTTTTTTGTGTCTTCTGTTGTGTAATTTTGTTTCATAGCTAGTAATTTGGAAGTAACTGTATCTTAATACTAGTGGTTAAAATATGAAGAAAAAAAAGCCTATATTTGAATCTATTTCTCTGGCAAGGTCAGAGTGCTGCTGCGAAATGGAAGATTCCACACGCACCCCCACATCCCATCACTGATCCCCCTGTTGAAATGACCTCACTGTCACGCCTGACGGAGGCCTGAGCAGACACCCACAACTGGCTGCTTCAGTCAAGGTGCCTCAGACAAGATGAGGTCAGGGGTCTGAGCTTTCCTTCCTTCCAGTTCCTGCCATCTCAGGCTTCTGTCTGAAGTCCTTCTGAAATATGAGTATAAATGTACACATGGGAATGGTCCGCATAGCCCTGAAAAATAAGATAGGGCCCCCCCACTCCCATTCCCCAAACAAGCCACAACCTCAAGGACTCTTGTCCAGTGACACTGGGCTGCAGTCTACCCAGATGGGCCAGTCATCCTCTCACTCCTCTTCAACCCCCAGCCCTGGACTGGCCCCCCTCCACATGGGCTCTCCAAAGGGCAGTGTGCCCTCCTGCTCTGGCTGTCCTTTACTGTCACCTCCTGAGGGTTTGTCATCTACAGGAGGCTCAACTGAAGTAGCTGAACCAGAGGAGTGACTGCAGTCCCAAGGAGTTGGTATCCCAGGGAACCTGCCCCACAAAGCATCTTCATCTAGACTCTGAAGGAACTTGCTTTCCCCTTTAGAGCCTGCTGGGGGTTGGCATTCAGACTGTTGGGAGACCCCACAAGAACCACATCAATGAGCAATGAGCCAAGGCCCAAGGCTTGTGTTTGTAAAGCTGCCTGGAACCTACTGTGTGTAGCCCCAGGTGGAGCACGCAGGCTGCTTCATGGACCATGTGACTGAGAGATGCTGGCCTGGCCTCAGGGACCAGAGGTGTCTTCTCTTCAGTTGCCTACCTGTGAAATGAGGGGCTTCAAGGTTGGCAAATATCCTTTGCTAAGCAATTGTACTCAGACCCCCTATATGCCACCATGAAGGGGGAGGCTCCTCAGGAAGTTCAGACCTCTATTGCTGGTGAAAAAGTCCCATCTCTTTTGATGGCCCCTAATTCCTGTGCAAATTTCTTGGGCCCCTCCTACATAAACGTTCTTGTCAAAGTAACAGTATGAACACAAGAGAAAGACTTGACAGGTGTGAAATGATGAAGCAGCAGACCAACCTGGGGGCCAACCCTAGGACTTCACCATAAGAAACCACCATTGCTACCAGTACCCCTCAGAAATCCCCCCTCCTGCAGAAATCCCCCCTCCCACCCACATGCCTTGAAGACAAAGTTGCGACAGGAGGGTGAGAGCTCGTGGCTTGGTTGTGAAAGTGAATATGGCGTCACTGCATGATCCCAGGCCTGCCCAGAGCCACATGGCTGTAGACAGGCAAACCCGACGAAGGGGTGTAGGGAACACAACATCACTGTGGCCCTCTGCTTCCATGAATGAATGTGGGGACTTCGGGTGAGACTCTGAGAGCACCTTTTCTGTTATGATTTGGCTTTAGTGCCTTAAGAAAACAAACATACTGTACAAAGAAAAAAAACAAAAAAAACAAAACTAGAGATCCAAAAGTCATAGCAAGAAGTTGAGTGTTTTAAAAACCCCAGGTGCCCTGTAAACTAATTTGCAGTTCAGTGCAGACTTTTCTCTGGAATGGCCTAAGGTGTTGCAGAGAAATAAGGAGGGAGGTAGGACTTCTGGGAGGCAGAGTGAAGGCACAGCAAATTCTCTCCCCCGAAAACAATGATAAAATTACACAAAACAGTCCAAAAAATAATCATTTTAGGATGCTGGAAATCAACCAAAGCCATGTAACAAACTGAGAAGCATTTATTCCAGAAAACCTACTGAATCTCGTGTCTTACAGCAAAGAGTGGAGGCCTTCCTGTTGCACGTGTCTAAGCACGACTGAGGCATGGGTGAAGACAGACTTGCCCACACAGGCACAGTCCCTAGGAAGTCAGCCTTGAAAATAAACATAGGACACTGAGCAGAGAGCTCATGCTGTGGAGAAGACAGGTTCCACAATTTTTCAGGCAGCAGGAAACCGAAAAGCATTTCATTGGTAAAGAAGAGTTATCATAGTTCTGTTGCTCCTGACAGACCAACACTGCTCAGCGACACAGAGAGACATCACCAGGGATTCTGGACCACGGGCGTCCGTGTTGAACTGCTCTGGTTTGCATGTGCATGCATGTATGTGTGCTTACAGGCGAGTGTGGCATGTGCATGTGGTGGCTGTACAATCAAACCTATAGAGAAACCAGAGGCCAAGAGAGGTGCCTGGTGTGCTAGAGCTGCTCCGCAGAGGCAACACCAGGAGAGGACACTTCTGGATGCAAGCACTGAGGGCATGGCACAGCCACAGATGGCAGAGGAGAGGTGTAGGTGGAAGGACAGCACGAGGAAGCCAGAGGTCAGTCCTGGGCATGCAGAGTGAGAGGCTGGACCCACTCTTGGGCAAGAGCAAGAGCTGGACACTCGAGCTGGGGCTCAGAGCGAGCTGGGTTGGAGATATTACCAAAGTTGTTGTGCCTAGATGAGACTGAGTTCCTCAGCCCCAAGCAGAGCTGAGGACCAAGTGACAGGACAATGTGGCTAGAAAGGAAAGGAAAGGGGGACACAACCAGCGCTTACCAACAACCCAAGAGAGTAGTAAGGTAGAAGGACAGGCCATGTATGAAATACACACTCATTCTGAGGCCAGGTTCTGCTTCTAACAGTATCAAACCCACCGAGTTCACCTGGAAGGGATGGCCTGCCAGCTCTGGACATGAGGATTCTTTCTCAGGAAAGAAATGGCTGGACAAAGGACAAGTGGGGGATTTTAATTCCCCCTTACGACATACTCTGGATACAGGGTGATGTGGGACATTCCCTCCAGCCTGTTGACTAACTGTCCCCACACAAGTCTCCTCAGTATCCTATGTGCAACAGTGTCACCCTGAGCAGGGTCCTCTCCAAAGAGGCTAAGGATGTTGGTCAACAGAACCTCCCCAATTCAAAGGGGCAATACTTTCATTCTGGATATTGCTAAAAGCCCTTGGCTTGCTGTCACAGAGAAGCAAGAACTGAGTAGTAAAAGCTACCCTGGTGACAAGACTGACCACTAAGTGGCAGCAGAGCTCTGCGGTCTAATGACAGTCTTTCTAAAGAACATACAGAGTATGTCCCTCTCTCAGGTGTGGTTTCTCCATCAGGGGCCTGCAGACTGCAGTCTTTCTCGTTCTATCAACTTGCTTTATTCAGGAGGTGTATTTACACACAGTACCCCTCACCCAAGACCCCAAGGGGGATGGAGCCACAGGTAGCACCAAACACACCATGTACTAGGTTTTCTCCTATGCACACTTACAATAAAGATTAATTTATAAATTAAGGCAATGTAAGAGATTAACAGTAATTAACAATAAAATAGAATAATAGCACTATGCTATAATAAAAGTCATGCAAATGTGATCTCTCGATCTCTCTCTAGTAATTTTTATATTTTTTAGTCCCTACCTATTTCTGAATCTGTGTGACCATCCCTTACTTGCAATAAGTGGCTTGGTTCACCTGTTTCAGGGGATCACTTGCTGAAGTCCTCGTAGAGGCTCAGTGTTTTCTGGAACAACATTTGCCATCAATTAGAACATGTTTTTGGTTCATGTCTTCTACCCACAAATTTAATACCTTTTTCATCTTAACTAAGCATTATGAAACACTGTGGCCATAACTTCTGCAGTTTGAGGTGTGACAGTAAAACTAACATGAATTCCTTTTTCCTTCTTCACAAGAGCTAGGAAGCACCGACAGACAGGCCACAGGCCCAGCAGCAGTAGCCATACAGCCTCTACACAAAGCCTTGTGCGGCCCCGGCCTGGCCACGCACGCTGCTATCTGCCTCTCATCTCTCCACTCCCAGAGGCACTGCACAGAGCCTGTTTTCCAATCTCTGTACCTTGTGTTCCTCCTTCCCTGCCTGTGTTTTAGAGGAGCACAAATGGCCCCTAACTCTCATCCCCAGACAAACCTGGCTATTGACTAGTCCTCTTTAAGTCCCCTGTGTCTTCAATCAATTCAGGAATCTGGCAATAAGCAACCTACTGTTACCACAGACAGTCAGCTGGAGTGCCAGGGAGTGTCCCCCACTGGCCAAGATGGTGGCAGGGGGAGGTTCTTACACTGAGCACCACCAAAAACCAGAAATATGAATGGATAGGTCCCAAGTATGCCAAAAGCTAGAAATATGAGTGGATAGGGCCTAAGTGCACCAAAAGCTAGGAATATGAATGAATAGGGCTTGAACATGCCAAAAGCTAGAGAGATGAATGGAAAGGGCCCCAAGTGCACCAAAAACTAGTAAGATAATTGGGTAGAAAAAATAGCCCTCTCCTCCCTATTCCCATTGAGAATGGAGGCCTTGAGCAGTGAAAGGAGATGGCCTTTGAAACAGGAGTCCACCATTCTCCCAGGTTGCAAGGCATCTGAATAAAACCTCTTTCCTTTTGCACCAGCACCTGCCTCACAAATTTGGCTTTTGTTGCAGCAGGCAGCTGAACATCTGTTTTATTCAGTTATACTTCCAGCAGTTCCTCTTGTAGTGCTATTTGAAAAAAAAATCTAAAGCCTATCTCTGAAAGTAGAGGAAAAGCTGTAGATTAACAATTGAGTAAAAAAAAAAAAAAAAAAAAAGAGAGAGAGAGAAAGAAATGAAAAGCAGATTGCCAAGGTTCAATCTACTTTAACAGAAATGCCACAGATGAGAGCACATATGAATCAGCAGCAATAATGAGTCAGTCAAACAAGGATGGCTATTTCCTATTGATACAATGATCATGTTTCCACAGAAGAGCAAGCATGGAAATATGTACGGCCAGATGGAGTAGAAATAAAAGGAAAAATGAACACAGCATTGCTAGCCTGGCATCCCAGTGTGTTCCGAACAATGTAACATGATCATCAAAGTGTGCAAGTGTGCTGTCTTGAGTTCAACTTATTAGTGTCACCTCATCCGTCCTTTTCTCTTCTGTGACCTATGACAGTTTAGACGACTGCTCCCAACCTCATTCTCCCTTTGCCAACGGAATCACTCAGCACAAACATGCTCTAGACCCTCTAGCACTTCTGACACTAGGCAGTCACATGACTTGTTTGGGACAGTGGGACTTTAATGGGCAGAGGAGGCAGGCCACAGGCCCCAAGGGTTCCTGTCCAGGTGGTTTGACCTGTGTGCTCCTGTGACCCAAGAGAGGAGAACTGTGTTGCTGCCCCTCCAGCCTAGGCCTGGAATGAATGCAGAGCAGACCTGAACCAAGGGACAAGTCTGGGTCCCGCCTGGTTAGCCAAGCAGGTCAATTCAGATAGCATGCCATTTCACCAGTAAGTCTCTAATGTGCATTTAGTCTAGGAATATCTCTCACAGCCACCATACAGTTCCCACATACGATAAAATAAAAAATTCTTTAATGTCACCTAATACCTAGTCTATATTCAAATTTCCAATCGTCTCTAACATGTCTTTTTACAATTGCTCTTTTCAATAATAATCCAAATCAGGTTTACAGAATGACTTTTCTTATGATATATATTTTATTCTGTACCTGCCCCTTCTCTTTTTACAAGCATTTAATTTGTTGAACATACAAATCCTCTCAGAATCTTCCAAATTCTACATTTGGCTGAGTGCCTGCTTATTACATCTTGACATGTCCTTTGGCCTTGAATTTCTAAAAACTAGTAGTTCTAGAGGTTTGCTTCAATCTCAGATTCAGTCCCTCCTTTGTGCTGGGCTATGACCTTCCCACAGGGTCAAAGCACAAGGCAGAACAGAACTTGGTTCAGCCTATGGAGAGCAAGACTAATAAAATGGCATTGGTCTGGTCAAGATACCATAAAGTATGTAAAGTGGAGTCACTTATGTCAACTAAGATGGCTGCCAGTCAGCTATGACACTGGTTCAAGAGGAAAACTGCTTAAGTCATGCTAGACACATTTGGCAAGGAGACACGCTTAAGATATCTACACATGTGGTCAGAATAGCCATGTCTGCAGAGAAGGACCACCCATAGATAGGTTCCTGGAGAAATCCCCACCTGCCATCAGTGGCGCCAAGATAAGGGTAGATAGAGTACATCACTTTCAAGCTATAACTGAGGCAGGCCCTAGACCACTGCTGAGACTGCTGAGATCCACACCAGACTGCTGTTGGTCTATGCCATCATGATCTCCCTTAGCATCGGCTGCCAGAAACTCTGCCCTGCTGGACTGAGGACTTCGTCGGCCCTCCTGCCCAACTGGCTCTGGAGATCCTTCCTTGCAAGACGCTGATGACTCCCTTGCCCACTGTGCTGTCTCCTGGACCTGCAGACTGAGACTCTGGGACTCGGGTTCGTTATTCCCCACTGATTGTTCTGTGTGTGTGTGTTGTATTTCTCTTAGATTGTTAAAGTGTGAGTAGGATATTAATATATGTGGGTCTACTTTGAGTGAACCTGCATTCAATAAAAGCTGAGCGAATAGCATAGTTACTATCTATGACTTCTGTCTATTCCTTGGTGCCAGGATGCTCAGCAGGCAGCTAGTGGAGCAGTCGCCTGGTTGACATAGGAAAGATTATATTGAGAACATATGCTTACAACACGGCCCCCTCTCTTGATGCTGCAGTTGGCAGTGAGGCTGGTGGTCTCTCTGAAACAATATGAATCCAAGTAGAAACTAAGTAGAAACTACTTCATCCACTGCTTGATACACTGTTTAAAATACAGTCTTCACAGCAAAAGAAGGATGCTTGCTGGATTCTATCATTTACTGATGATAAATGATGATTAAAACATTGATTAGGTTTCACCTAACAACCTTCAGGGAACAATGACATTTCTGTTCTCGTGATTCAGATTCATTATGACTCATGGACTATTATGTATTTGCTATATTTCAGTCCACTGCAGTCCCTAGTATTTTGATGTTCACAGTGTTACATCTCTGGCACCCAGAGCCTTTCAAGGTAGCTCATGTGTAATTTTGAAATACCTCATTAGTCGTGTGAGTTTCTTCCCTTTTATTTCAAACCAGATTATTTCAGGCCTATCTTATACATTTACTTGTTTGTACAACATAATAAACCACTCCTCCAAGAAATCTGTCCTTTTAGACGCTACAATCCAGACAGCAGAAGTGTTCATAACTCCTAGAATTGTTCCCACAAAATATGCTAGAATACTTTTTTTTAGAAAAAGTAAATCCTGCCCTGGCCAGTGTGACTCAGTTGGTTGAAACATTGTCCCATAAACCAAAAGGTAGTGGGTTCAATTCCTGGTAAGGGCACATGCCTAGCTGTGGGTTCAATCTCCAGTGAGGGCACTTAAGGGAGGCAAACAATTGATGCTTCTCTCTCATGTCAATGTTTCTTTCTCTCTCACCCTCTCTCTCCTCTCTCTCTCTCTCCTTCCCTCCCTTGCCCTCTCTAAAATCAATAAGCATGTCCTTGGGTGAGGATTATAAAAAAAGAAAAAAAAAAGTAAATCCTGTGATTCATCCAGACAATGGAATACTATTCAGTGACAAGAAGAAATGAGTCATCAAGCTATGAAAAGTCGTGAAGGAACCTGAAGTGGGTGATGTTAAATGACAGAATCCAATCTGAAAAGGCTGCGTGCTGTAGTAGTCTACCAGCTCAGAAAATAACATGATAATTTAGAAAGACTAAAACCACACGAGGTATATCTGTGGCCACCAAAGAATTAAATGAAAAATAACTAACGAAAGGATACCATGAACTCCCCCAAATATCTGAAAATTAAGCAATACATTCTAAACAACTCATGGGTCAAGAAAATAAACTGCAAGGTAAATTACAACTTTTGATAATAAAATGATTAAAAAAACAATAGATCACCATCTGTGGGATGCAGCTAAAACAGAGTTGAAAAAATGTGGAATTGAATTAGAAAAGATGAAAGTTCTAAAATCAATGATAGAATCTTCTACTTTAAGGAGCTAGAGAAAGTAGAGCTAATTAAGTCCCAAGTAAAGAAGGCAGGTGTGGCAGGCGCAGTGATGCCCCTGCCCTGGGATCCTGTGAACATGCCACCTCACCTGGTCGCTGATGAGGCTAAGGGTGATGTGGCTAAGGGTACAGAGGTTTGAGATGGAAAATTTTCCTGGGTTTATAGGGAGGGCCCAATATAATCACAGGAGTACCTTAAAGTGGAGAACCTTTCTGAGCTGAGTTGAGAGAAAAGGGGTGATGGATGGAGGGTCAGAGAGACATGCTGCCTTGCTGAGATGGGAGGCAGAGGAAGGGGTCACGACCCAGGGGGTACGGGAAACCTCTTGACACTGGGAAAGACAATGAAAAAAGATTCTCCCACTGTACCCTCCTCAGAGACATCTTTTGGAGACCCTGATCCAGTCTGGACCCCAAGAAAGGGAAGAACTCAGTGAGGAGGGTCCAGGCAGCTCAGTGACTCATACACTATTAGGCCAGGGAAAGGAGACTTGGGGGAAGGGCGCCCAGGCCTGGCTGAGTAAGGCCCGCAGGGTGTTCCTGGTGAATTATCCTCAATCCACAACCATGGTCACAGTCCACATCTCAGTCCAGGGGACAGGGTTCTGCATATCCTGTGGGACCTAATGAGCAGTCTGAACTGTGACCCTCAAGCCCAAGGACATACAGGGCCAGATGCCCGCTGAGTAAGGGGGCAAGTTTGAAGACAAAGCACCCACCATCTGTAAGAGAGATCACTGGCTTTACCATTTGAAAAAATAGTTTTGATTTCTCACTATGAACTATTTCAAACCTAGAAACACTAGAGCTATGAGACACCAGTGTACCTGATATTAAGGATTAACAAATGTTAACACCATGCTATATTTGCTTCAGCTTATTTTTTAATGAATAAAACATTAAAAAGACTAAAGAAAAATGGCCCAGTAGCCTTTTCTCTGCTCTTGTGCCCCCCAGGCCCTGCCCATGGAAACGGGCATTTACACCCCGCCCCCCCCGTTCAGTCGCACTGTCTGTGGTGTGTGAGCTCCACACAAGATGTCCCGTTATGGCGTGTGTTCAGAAGGTCAGCATCCGTGGCACGACGCTGCACATGTCCCACTGCGGCTCACATTCAAGACTTATCCACACGAATCTAACTCTTCATTTCACAGGTGTATTTACACACAGTACCCCTCATCCAAGACCCCAAGGGGGTTGAAATACAGGTAGCACCAAACACTGCATATACTAGGTTTTCTCCTATACACACACACCTATGATAAAGGTTAATTTGTAAGTTAGTCACTATAAGAGATTAACAACAGTAACTAATAAAATAGAACAATAATAACAATATACTGTAATAAAATTTATGCAAATGTGGTCTCTCTCTCTCTAGCCATTTTTGTATTTTTCAGTCCCCACTTATTTCTGAGTCTGTGTGACCATCCCTCATTTGCAGTAAATGGCTTGGTTTCATCTGTTTTAGGGAATCCCTTGCTGAAATCCTCATTGCCCTCAATCAGAACTGTTCTTGGTTCATGTCTCCTACCCACAAATTTAATGCCTTTTTCATCTTAACTAAGCATTATCACACACTGTGGCTATAACCTTTGCATTCTGAGGTGTGACAGCAAAAGTAGCACAAATATTTTTTTCCTTCTTCACAATTTCACAGATAGAATAGTCGTTCTTACCATAGATCTCAGCAACCTCAGCATACAATTTTTTTCTTTCCTTATTGAGAGTGTTTAGCTTTCACTTAACGGAAGCACTTTACAGCATCTCTTTGGCATCTCTGAATTGTCCACATCACTGCTCTGGCACTTTGGAGCCATTATTAAGTAAAATAAGGGCGACTTGAACACCGGCCCTGAGATCTGATAACCCAGACTGCTAATGGGCAGAGAATATGTCCAGTGTGGAGATGCAGGACAGAGGAATAATTCACATCCCTGGTGGGATGGAGCGAATGATGTGAGAGTTTAACATATGCTGCTCAGAATGATGTGAAATTTAAACCTTATGAAAACTTGTGAAATTAAAAACTTATAAATCCCATAACTTACTTCTGGAATTTTCCACTTAATATGTTTGGACTGTGGTTGACTGTAATGGCAGATCAGTGAAAATTGGCATTTGAGTATTTGCACAGGAACCTGCTCGGGTGTGTCTCCTTGTACACATGTGCCTGGTGTTTCTTGTGTATATTCCAAGGAGTGGGAATGCTGGATCCTGGGACGTGGCAGTCTTCCACCTCCCTAAACACTGCCAGGCTGCTCTCCCAGGCAGAAGTCCTGGCTTAGCTGCCCCAGCCACATCTGAGGGCCCTCCAGCATGCTAGTCAACCTTTGGTATCTTCAACCCATGTTTATGGAAAGTCAGACAGCAGTCTCTCCCTGCCCTAGTCCTCATTCCTGGGGCTGAGGGAGGCTGGACCCCTCAGTGGACACTGGCCAGATATTTCCTCCTCCACAGTTCTAGTACATTCTCTGTCTTGTTTCCTAAGAACTATTTGCACTTTGCTTCCCTGATCTGTAGCCTTCCTTGCACAGTCTGCATGCAGGCTGAACCCCTCAGTGCATAAGAAGGTACTCAGAGTACATTGAGGACTCTGGGCTCATGTTGGGATGTATTAAGGGAAGGTGAGGCAAGAGAACAAGGCTGCAGGGTGGGTGGTGCATGGCAGTCAGGAGAACAGGAGCAGGTTCCGGGGTCAGGCTCCTGTTGGGTACCCAAGAAGACACCATGGGAGGATAGCCGGTCAGGCCCAGAATGTGTCCTGGGAGAGAGGTGCCCATGTCCACATCCCTGTCTGTGAGCAGAAGGCCTCAGAGAACAGGCAAAATAACTGAGCTTCCAAGCGCTGCACCATTTAGTGACAGACAAGAAAAAGAACAAGTGTGGTCAGGAAAGACGCATTCCCAGGGGCGAGGAGGGCAGGGTTGGTGTGGCAACAACCACAGAAAGGGAGGTTTTCAGAAAGGAACACAAGAATGGTCAATAATTCATTGACTTTAAAAATCGGCAGGCCATGTATTAGTTGCCTCCACAGCTTCAAGGCATAGAGAGATGAAAAGCTGACCAAATGTGGACAAGACCGGCTACAGCTCAATGTTTTCTCTAAAAATTTGGGCAAGTTAGTTAATTAAAGATAACTGACTATAGATACTTAAAAAGGAAGGCATTAATGTTACTATTTGTGATAATCTGATTCTCCACCTAATATATCCTGACTTGTAAGACCCAAGAGGATATAGTTTACTGATGACAGATTATAAACTAAAGATGCAAAATAAATATCTTTGCTATATATCAGTCATAATTACAATAGAAACCAAGAATACAAAATATAAAATGATAAAGGATAACTTAAATAATGAGTGTGCAAGATCTACACAAGAAAATTACAAAACCTCACTGACTGCTTTGGATGAAACATGGGCAGACAGCCTTGGCATTTATGTCCCAACATAAATGGGTAATTTTAATGGGATGCCAACCAAAATCCAACTAGGTTTTTTATGGGGGTGGGGGAAGAATAAGATAGGTCATAACACAACTTTTTTCAGAGAAACAGACAAAATAGCCATGAGACAGAATACATCTGAACACTCTAAAGGGGCAAGCACAGACTGTTAAGTTACTGATACAAGTGGCACTTCTTATCAATATGGAAATTTTGATTAATTGTAAAATGGCTCTGAGATGACTGGCTAGTCCTTTAAAAACAAAATATAACAAAGCACAGTTACCATTTGGCTTTGTGACACTGTCTCCTGGCCCCAAACCCACTCCCTCTGTGCTGCTGGGCTGAGTCTGCAAACAGCACCTTATCAGTTTGCAGTCCTGAAGGGCATAGGTCTGGACACAGGGCAGTTGGCTCTCTGGGGCAAAGGCTCACACATGCGGGAGTCAGCTGGCTGCATTCCTGCCTAGAGGTGGGGCCTCTTCCTGGCTGCGCAGTTGAGGTGAGGCCCAGGGCGGCTTCCTGAGGCTATAGGACTGACTTCCTCAATGGCCATCAGCTCCCAGGGCTGCTTACATTCCCTAGAGCACAGCTCCCAGGGCTGCTTACATTCCCTAGAGCACAGCCCTCATGGGGAATTTTCTTGTGCTTCCGATCTTCAGCTGACTTCTTACCAAGACTTAAAGGCTCATGTCACTGGATCAGGCCACCTGAATCACCTGCCCTCTGATTCACTCCAAGTCAACTGACTAGAAGTCTTAATTACATGTACAAAATCCCTTTGCCAGGCAAAACAATATAATAGGGGAACGTGTCCCACGTCCCACACACTCTCAAGGGGAAATTAAACAAGGCCTGCACACCAGGTGAAAATTTGGGGGAGACTACCCTAGATTTAGGCCCACCATACCTCTAAGGCTGGCTTTATGTCAGGTTCTCTAGCAGGAGGTCCTGGAGGGAGGGATGGAGGCAAGAGGGCAGGCAGGGTCCTCCTCTGGCTCCTCAGGCAGTGGGAGGAGGAAGTCCTGGCAGAGGCAGCTCCTTTTCCAAAACTCAGCCCCTTCAGCATCTCCACCAGCACTAGAGCTGTGGTAGCTCCCCAAGGTGAAGGGCACTCCCTGGAACATGGGGACTCCCAGCCTGTGACCCTAGCCTTGGGGCCCCGCTCTACAGAAACCACTGGGCTAACCCGTATGACTCAGCAGTTCTCAGCCTCAGCTCCTCATTCCAAACAGAAACAAGAAAACGCCCACCTTTGAGCATTTCGAAAAGTACTCTGTAATTTGCAAAGTGCTATACAGATGGAGAATTTTAGGCCTTATATTCCCAGGATGATTCTAGAGTAAGAATAGGAGCTACAAGAGCAAAGTGTGAAGAAAGCATTTTCTGTATTATATCTGAAGGTGTCTGGGTCCAAACAACATCAAGATCTGACTATTTGCTGTAGGGTTTGGGAAGAAAGGAAGACCTGTGCCATGTGCTCTGGGGAGGACATGTCTCCTGACCACTCCCATGTGCAGGGCCAGGAGCCTGCATCAGGCTCAGTGCATCCCCCGCAAAATGCCCTTACCTGCTCATGCAGGAGACCAAAGGGGAACCAGAGAGCATTATCTCCCAGGTTAGCAGCTCAGCTTTAGCTGCTTCTGTGTGCCCTTCTCCACAGTGCTGCCCCAAGAGGCCTCAAGCACCCAATCCAGAAGGTCCCACATGGCTGGGAGGCAGCAAAATGAGGGAGGGCATGGGGGTTCCCTAAGGAAGGGAGGAAAGATAGGACTCTCTACTCACAATGGGAACTGGCCAAAGATCCTGACCTTGGCTTCCTCCAGACTACCAGCTCTGGGTGAGAAGGTGAGGGGGTGGTTTGCAACCCCAGCAACAACCCCAGTCGCACAAAAAGAACCCCTAGGCATCCTTAGACCCTCCGCTGCCAAAGGCACAGAAGCATCCTGAAACAGCTCTGTGCACGTCCAAAGCCACAGCTAAGAGAGTGCCATCCAACTTGCCACAACCAGAGATAGAGGACAGCTCACTCCATGCCTTGCTCCGTGGACACCTGAACATCAGGTGCACCAGCCTGAGAGATCTCGGGATGAAACTCAAAGTCAGGTACTCTGAGTGCCTGGCTGTGCAGCCCCCAGAATCCTGACCTCGTCTGATTCATCGAACCTCTGGGAAAAGGGCAATGGCAATGGGCACCTTGCTCCTTGCACTCCGAGGATAAAACCAACCAGAAGGACCCACAGGAGCCCCAGGGACAGCATCACCCTACTGAAACCCCAGGCTCCCCTTAGCTGCAATAAGTGACCAGAGGAACTGCTCACACAGCAACCCAGGCTCAGGCTGAAGGGACAGGACCAGGTTATAAAGGAAAGGAAAATTCAACGCAGTCTCCATTTTGAAGGGGCTCTGCAAGGGATTTTCAGTGACTCTCCTTAATGAACTAAAGAATCAGAAAAAAAAGTGTTCACAACAAAATAATTTTTATTTCAAATTACAATTCTGCCCAATACAAATTAAAGATTTTACTTTTTATTGAAAACAAGAAAAACAGTTACAAAGAATTATAGGTGTTCAAGAGCAATATCTGAGTATCAATTAAAAGCACAGGAAAACCTAATCCACCCAAGATATGTGTGAAGGGCGAAACCCTTTTCTTCATGTAGCCCACACCCAGTGTCCCTGTGGTTGGTGGCCCTGGCACCGTCAGACCTACCCCCACTGTGTTCTCATACCCCCAGCAGCCCTCTCCTGGGGTTCTCACACTGTCCTGCTCCCACCTCCCTGCAGGCTTTTGTACCCTCTGCAACCAGAGGGACATTCCGAGAACACAAGCTGACCTGCCTGCTTACAAGCCCCAGGCCTCTCAGTACCCAGGAGAAAGTGTAAGTCCCCAGCTACACCTCCCCACATCATTCTAGCTCCACGTCCCCTCCCCTCACCCTGCTGACCTCACCCTCAGAGCCCAACCTCAATAGCCAGGGCCATCACAGCCCTGAACTCTCACAGCCCAGGAGACACTACAGATACTTGTAAATGTAATTATCTTTCATGACCATTAAGCCAAGAAGAGACAAGAAAGGGAGGCTAAGTCATCAGAGCTGTTTTATGTTTTGAAAGATCATCCTGACCACTGATGACAGGTCCTTGGCTCCGATGAGGCTTTGCGACCTGCTGGAACACCTTGGGCCCTAGCCAACCTGTAGGACTGGACAGGAAGGGCCCCCCTGGTGGAGCCGCTAGGAGGAGGGGGAGCGTCGTGAGACTTAAGCAGCATGCGCATCCCTGTCAGAAGGCACCCCAAGACAAGGACCCCTCTGGCAACCCAGCTGAGAGGCCACAGCTAGCTCATGAAGAGGTCCTTGAGAAATAGTAGGCGGGGAGCTTGCGGAGGGATGGTAAGCACTGCAGGGCAACTAAATGGACGGTTCGGTAATGTCATTAAGAGACACTGGAGCGACATGTGAATTACAAAGGTGATTCATGTTTTGTTTTGTTTTTTAAGATTTTATTTATTTACTTTTAGAGAGAGGGCAAGGAAGGAAGAAAGAGAGGGAGAGAACATCAGTGTGTGGCTGCCTCTCAAGCGGCCCCCATTGGGGACCTGGCTTGCAACCTAGGCATGTGCCCTGACTGGGAATGGAACTGGCGACTCTCCAGTTCGCAGCCCGCGCTCAATTCACTGAGCTACACCAACTCGGCATAGTTGATTCGTTTTTATAATTTAATTAGTTTAAATTTTGGTAGATCACGGAGAACAATTGTACAGGTTTGAATCTTCACATGCTGTTTTGCTGTTTCCCTCCTATACTATCTGACCTTGTCTTGCCGGTACAAGCCAAGTATTTACTAATGTGACAGATCAGCAGATGCAGTGAGGGCCCCGATTAGCGCATACTATCTAGAATTCCTTCCAAACAAACAGGAAGTCCAAAGCAGAAATTGGGCAGGAAGCATACAGTAGTGAGATAAAAGGCATGGTTTTCAAGTTGGAGAAGTGAAGAAAACAAAGTGACCAGTGCAATGCCAGATGTGGGTCACCTCCCTGTGAAGCCTCCCAGAGAAGAGCAGAGGCTGTAAGGAAGGAGGTGGAGCACGTTTGTGTGCTATCCTGACTGGGCTGATTCCCTTTCCCTGCGGTTACCTCCTTCAACATCGAGAGGTCACTGCAGCCAGCAGGGTAGGCTGGTCTGGGACACAGATGTCCTCAGAAATGGCAGCCAGTGCTGTGGGGGAGAGAGAAGCTGGTACGGTCAGTCTGGGAGGTGGGGCTGCATGAGGGCTCACACAGGTTGGGTGTCACAGATATATCAGTCCGCACAGCTCTCCTCCACAGTTAGGTCCAGGATGAGACTTCCACAAGGCAGGCGTAAAAAAAAAAAGACAGAAGATGACGAAAACAACACTGTGGGCAGATCTGGAGAACTTTCCAGGGTCAGGACTTTCCAGGGTCACTCGGTCATGGCAACCAGAATGCAGGAAGTCTGGGACTTCCAAGTTTAGTGGTCCCAGCTCCCAGAAGGGCACCAGTGTGGGGAGTGGAGAGGTACAAAAGCCTAGATAGGGGGGGCATGGGGAGAACAGAAGCCTGGTGTCTCCTTCCCTCACCCTACTAACCCCACCCTCAGGGAAAAGGTGAGACCCCCTCCTGGGAATTGGCCTAAGACTGAGGCTGTGTGGGAGGACACAGGTGTGCACAGGGCAGCATAGGTGATGGGCCTTGGACACAGTGCAGGCAGCCAGCTGGTGACCATGATGAGCAGCAGAGAGCCAGGATGGGAGGTGGCCTGGGGTGGCTGTGTGGGTGGAGCAGAGACCTGGCAAGGACTGGGCCTTGAGATCAAGATAAGCCCAAACCCACATCTCAACATGCCCATGCCAGTGCAGTCAGGCCTGAGGCCTGTCTCAGGAGCATCTCTCAGACAGAAAAATGTGCACAGTGCCACCAACACACTTGGTACATAATCCACTTGATGCTCGGCTGGCTGAAACTACAGCTTCCTTGGTTTTAATGGGTGTCTCCCTTCACCATAGCCTCTATCTATAAAAGGGGACATTGTCTCCACTACACAGGGAACTGGTCCAAGGTCACCACCAGGACATGGTCCAGAAGGCTTGGAGCCCACAGGCCAGCTCCTGTGTCCTGCTTGGGTTGTAAGCAGAAAGCTCTACATGAGAAGCAGCTGTGTGCCCAGCACCTGGCCAATCTAAGGGCTTCTCTTTGTTATTGGTCTTCCGCACTTACCACCACCCAGCGGTTGGCACTGTTCCTGACTGCTTGTAAACCATGAGTCCACAGAGAACTGTGGGGCCATGGCTGGTTTACACTTGACACTGAAGAAAAGTAACCACAGTGACAGGACGAGGCACTGCAATAGGAAAGGCTGCCCACCCCAGATGCCAAACAGGGAAGTAAGCTCAATGCCAACTCCCCTCCGGCGTCTCCTGCACTCAGAACCCAATGTCACTTCAAAAGGCTACTTGTCCTCTTTTCATCAGATTTTTAAAATTATATTCTGAGGTATTTATTTGTTTTAATTAAAATTCCAGTTTGAGGAAAATACTGAGAAACTAAAACAAAAAGCCTGGCTCCAGCAGCCATAGCTCACCTTTGAGTCCCCACCCAGCACATCCAAGTGTCACCTCATCCTCCCAAAGTCTCCCAGGACATCTGTCTGAAGAAGAATCATCACATTTTCCACTGAGGAATAGTGTACTTATGTATTGGACAATGATTTATTGTGATACAATTTCAAATCTTGAGGAAATCATATGACTATTACAAAGACCTTCTATGTATACTTAATTGTTCCTCCAACTGTTTACTTTTGGGCATATTGTCTGTCATGCATACATTCATTCAATTCAATTCATTCATTCATTCATTCTCCCTAATGATCTACACCTTCTGAGAGTGATTAGCAGACATCATGCACCTTGACCCCAGATACATTAGTGTGTATTTCCTAAAAACAGGGACATCCAGATAAACAAAATACATCAATGCAATACAATTACATAATTCCCTGGTCACCCAGTCACTGTGTCCCCCCACCAGGGCTAATTCATTTTAGCCCGTCTTAAACATTCTAGAGCTATGAAATTAGAAATGCTATTATTAACCATGTCTCCCTTCTAAGAAATTCAGGAAAACGAACTCCATGTGAGGCCAAACCCCATGCAAGGTTTTTTTAAAGACAAAAGAAAGTAAGAAACAAAGTAACATCCCTACTGACAATAACACAAACCATAATGACATGAGAACAAAAATAGAAAAACCATAATCCAATGTCTTTAAATTGATTAAAAGACATTAAGATAATATTGCAAGAGCTAAAAAAAAAGAATAAATCAGAATTAGAAAAACTCAAGAATGAGGTCATAGAACTCAGGAAAGAATCTGGAACAAAAGAAAAATATTTCAAAAATCAAGATGAAATTAAAAGACACCTAAGATCAAATAAACACAGCAAAGGAAAATAGAAAACTTTTAAAAATCAAAAAGAAAACAAAGCAATGAGAATTCATGAAATATGAAGAAGACAGAAAGAGCAAATACAGAGAGGACTAACTCGGGGGCTGGGTGGCTTCCAAACCATCAACTCTTAAGTTGAAAACATATTTAAGGCTAAATGCTTTGTTGGAGTCCATCTGCTAACATTTTATTTATAGTTTGCACATCTGTCTTTGGAAAGGTAGTTACCTACAGGTCATTTTAAGATTACTTGCACAACCTTTGTGTCTCAATATTGCTAATCTCAAAAACTGATTAAGGGCCTTTCCCCTTAGACCTGGGGTCTAGTGAGTTACAGATTTCTGAGCACAGTTTCAGTCACTTCCCCAGTGACAGGTTATTCGGGCTTTTTATGCTTCAATCATATGGAATCAATTTGGCTGATTTACATTTTTCTAGAAAGTTATTCATTTCACCTAGATGTTTCAATTATTTTGCATTAAGTTGTGAATAGCAATCTCTGAAAGTTTTAACAGCCACCACATACACAGTTTTTACTACTTTCTGGTTACCCAAGTTTTAAGTTTTGCCTTTTCCCCCTTGATCAAAGTTGCTGACAGTTTGAAGTATTTCATAGTCCTCTTCCAGAATTTATTGCACCAAGTAACAAGTTTTCAGATTCTACTGTATTCATCTCTAATTTGTCTTAAATCATTTTTTAATTTTCTCTAACATTTGGAGTCACAGGGCACTCATTTATTTTAAATGTTTCTGGTTTTCTAACATTTTTCTCCTAAGAATTGTTTTGGCAGCATCCTTCATGTTTTGATATGCAGTATTATCTCATTTTCATTATTTTAAATAGTTTATGCTTTATTTAAAAACATTCCAAAATCTCTACAGATATAATGGAGTCTGGGTTATTTGGGAGTATCATTTTGTGATTATTTTCTACTTTTACTGTACTTAGTGACCTGCTGCTGAAAAATAAAATTTTCTTTAAAATCAAATTAATAGTAAATATATATATATATATATATATATATATATATATATATTTTAAAAGCCTCATTTTTTCAAACCAGGGTGAATGGATGGTCCTGGTGTGTTTTAAAAAAAGAAAGGAGGGAGGGAGAGAGAGGGGAGGAAAAACAAGAGAAAGAAAAGAATGTTTATGTTTGGAACAGAGTTCATCAAGAATGCTATGAAAATCCTTCATAACTGTATGTTTTTCTTTATTTTTTATTTTTTTAAAATTAAAGTTTCCCATTATGGTACTAGATTTGTCCATTTCCTGTCCTACAAGTTCTTCCTTCATAAATTTTACAGCTATTATAATTATGTACATAAAAGTTCATGAATGCCAACTCTTCTTAGGGGATTATAGCTTCTCAAAATGAAGTATCTTTGTCCCATTTAATGCTTTTTTATCTTTTTCTTGAAAATAACATTGTTAGTCCTGCTTTCCAGTGACTAGAATTTGCTTAGTACAGCCCTGGCTGGTGTGACTCAGTGGAGTGAGTGCCAGCCTGCGAACCACAGGGTCACCAGTTCAATTCCTAGTCAGGGCACGTGCCTGGGTTGCATGCCAGGTCCGTGGTGGGGATCATGTGAGAGGCAACTACACATTCATGTTTTTCTTTCTCCCTCCCTTCCCCTTTCTCTAAAAATAAATAATCTTTTTTAAAAAAGAATTTGCTTAGCATACTTCCCATGAATAAATTGTTTCTATATCACTTTTAAGACTGAGTTTCATCTCTTAATAGAGAAAATGAATACACATTTGAACTAATACCTACACGATGTCTTGCCTTATATATTTTCTATGATTTCTACATTTTTTCCCTTCTGTACTACCTTTTGGTGACTTAATCAGATTTTCTTTGTTCTAGAGTTTTTCCTCTACAATATTGAAACTGTACCATCTATGCCTCTGACTGGCAACTTGTCATAAATTGTTACTGTGTTTAAATGCATAGTTACATACCATAGGCTATATAGGAGTAGTATCTACACATCCCTTGGAAAAGACTGAAGTTTAAGGAACTTTCATTTTTTTCTTTCTCATCACTATATAAATATATGTACATATGATTTTTTAACTATTACTTTAATTTTCACCCCAATGTGCATCAACAATTATTTCATAACTGGACTCTTTCCCTACTATTATTAGTGTGATCAAACATCACCCTCTTTTATAGATGACTGCCTTTTTTTTCACTCTGTCAAGTGTCTTAAGGGTGAGGCTGGTAAGTTCTGAGCCCTTGACTGTCCGGAAACATCCTTCCTTTGCCCTTCAATTTGAATTCAAGTCCAGTTGTGTATAAGATTTCCAGTTTGGAATAATTTTCCCCCAAATACTTTGAAAATATTGATCCAATTAATTCTAAAATAAAACTTTGTCACTGAGAAATTTGATGCCAATTGCTAGCCAGACCTTTGCTCCTGCTGGCCACTTTTGGCAGTTTTCTTGTATTTGGTAGTATCCTGAAAATGTGTCCTAATATGTCAGGGCAGTTGTGGTTTCTCACTTCCCCTGCTCAATATTTAGTCCCCTGACAGGTCCTGTGCCCCGAGAAGGGTCCTTCTAGTAGCTTCTCATCATCCTTCCTTAGCCTTTTACATTCTCTCCTTTTTAGACTCCTACACAACAGAAAATGGAACTTTTCAGACTTGCTTTGGCCTCAGACTCTCCACCTCTCGGTCCTTGATCTTTACTCTAGAATAGCTCCAGATCCTCCGGGTCTGCATTTTGGAATATATCTGGGTCCTCTAAGTCTGTATTCTGGAAAAGTTTCATGTCCTCTGGTTTGCATTCTGAAACAGCACTGGGACCTCTAGGTCTGCATTCTGGAAGAGCTCTGGGACTTCTAAATCTTCATTCTGGAATAACTCTGGGTCCCCCCCTCCAGGTCTGCATTTTGGAATAATCACTGACTCATTTGTCCAATCACTGTTTCCGTCTTCATTCTGCCTGTACTGTGATTTTAAGCCACCCTGATTGTTCCATTTTGACTAAGTTTTCCTCCCAAAATCTTTGGTTGTTTCTTTTGAAGGAGCAATGTGCGTGTGTGTAATTTTTTTTTTAATGAGTGTTCTTCTCTTTATGTCATTAACTCTTCCCTTGAGCATCTTCTTTTGTTGTATTTGGTGATTCTTTCTCCTGTTGTTAGTTCTCCTCAAACCCATGACCGTTCTTGGCTATGCCCACAACTCTACTATTGAGAGGTCTGATTTGCCTGCCATGGATATAAGTTCCATTCACTCTGATCTGCCCTGGTACTTGGGGGAAGAAGAGGTGAGTATCTTTGGACTGTATCTGCCAAGATTTTATTTTCTGGAGTAATTCTCTGCTCATCTCTGGAGTTGGTTGCTGTCAGGACACAATGCCTGCTGCCCTGGTCCAAAAAATACATGGGCAGTGGTAGTCCAGGCACAGGGCAGGAGTGGGAGGGGCTTCCAACCAATCTTCTTAAAGTCCTGATGTCCACTAACCCTGAGCTGGGTGTCCAAATTCTCATTCCTAGGACACCAGGGGTCTCTACATGTCTTCTGGGATATTTTGATTTTGTAAACACTATCTGTTTCTATACTTTAATAATTAATTAAAACATCTGACCCTCTACCTGCACTTATCAGTGTTTCTACAAATGTCAAAAGTTACTTTTGTTGTGGCTGTCTTAGAATGTCTGCCTTTTGGGGGCTTCTGGTACAGGTGACAGCGGATGAATGCTCTCTCAGGTAACCATCCTGTTCAATCTGCAGAAGACTAATTTGTGTACTGATTTGTACTGTCTTTCTGAAAAAAACAAAACAAAACAAAAAAAACAGAAACAAACCCTATTTAGGTTTTCTTTTAACAGCCAGTTCATGAACTACCCAAAGTCTAAAAATACCCATTTTAAAGTTCTGGTTGATAAAATGAATCTCAAAAGCCACAGCCTGTAGCCCTGTGTGAGGCCTCCACCTGCTTCCCAGCCTAGTCCTAGGAAGGGTACCCCACAGCAGCATAGGGCGAGGGTTGGGGAAACTTGAGGACAACCTGCCTGAGGTCCCAGTGAAGAAAGGAGAGAAGAAGCAGGACTCACATCTAAACAACTGGCTGTTGGCCCAAGAGTAGGCACTGTGTCTGGGCTGAGGACAGGTTATAAGGTAGAGGTCAGAGCAGATGAGGCCAGAGATGAACCACAGACTTGCTTTCAGAAGCAGAATTCAACCACATAGTCACTTTGTATTTAAGACTTACCCTGCAATTTCCCCGTTGTCTAATTACCCTGTGTCACCTCATAACACTTACTATATAGTTAAATGGTTGGCAGTTACCATGGAAACCAAGTACTTTTCTCTAACTTGAAAAGGTAGTTGTATTTTTAAAAAATTCTTAGTTGTATTGTACTTTGATAGAGATTAATTCACAACTGCTGCCAACTTAAAAACAAAGTTAGCTATGGACAGCTGCCTTATCTGCTGTCCCACCTCTTCCCTGGGGAAGTATGTCCATCCCTCTCCCAGATTACACCTAGAGTCACCATCCTCTGCTGTTTGCATGAGTGCTTGTCTCCCTTTGTCCTCAACTTGCTTCCTTATTGCTTGGCAAACGCAACAACCTGTTAAAATGTCACTCTCTACCAGTCCCTGCCTATACCCAGACAGTTGCATGGAACTGGAGAAAATACAAACCACTTCCACTCACACCACAGACCACAAGACAGCCGCTGCACCGCAGTCAGCATACCACACACCCGTCAGCAGACCATGCTCCCTGTTCCAGCCACACTCCCAGTTCTCCAGCATTCAGGCACAAACCTTAAATTGAACCTTATGAAATTACCTTTCACTATATGGCAAAAACATGTGAATTGTCCCCCTCACAGGAAGGTTTCCTGGGATGAAACCCCTCTGGGCAATGACCTACTGCCCTAGTCTGCTGCTCCAGACAGCCATCTTCCCAACCCCTGCAGCTCAGCTGGCGACCCCATCCACACAGAAACCAGTCACTGTTGCTCCCACTGGGGAATAAACCTTCCCTGGGCCCTGCCCTAGTGCTTGCACATCAGTTTTACCCTCGTCCCCTTCAGTCAACAAAACTGCTCAAGCTGCCAGTGACCTGCACGAACCTCAGTTCTCTCTCCCAAACTGCGGCAGGGCTAGAGTCAGACCTCACTCCTGACCTGTGTGGTATCCTCTGGGCCTCCTCAGCTCCCTCACGGGTCCTGGCTTAGCCCTAATCCATTCCCTGTTCTACTGCAGCCTGTCAGGTCGGGGCACCCAAACCCATCCCTGATCCTCTTCCCTCTCTGATGCTCCCTTGATGAGCCTCTATTTCCTGCATGGAATTGGCACGAGTCCCCACTTCCAGCCCATCCTCATCTTAGCTACAGTCTCATCTGTCCAGCTGTTGATTCAGCAGTCACCTGAATGTCAAAGTGTCTCACCGTAACATGTCTGAAGGCTGACACTCCCACTACGCTCTCCGCAGCCTTAGTCTCAAGAGCTCGAGAGGATGCCGTTCTTTATCAGCCTAAAACCTTGCCATATCCTTGCCCCCCTCACATCACAGCCACTTTGCTGGGAATCCACACTGGCTCTGCCTTCCAAATTCCAAATCTGACCAGCTTTCACTGCCTCCTCAGCATTACCTCTCACCCGACTCATGTAACACCTCCTAATTGGTCCCTACTTCTACCCTGGGTCCCCTGAGCACCTACTCCCCACCCAGAAGTCAGAGCAATTCTGCAAGAACCTCCTTCTGCTCCGGCCTCTCTGCCCTTACAAAGCAAAAGCTCTCATAGGCCGTAGTGACCCACTCGCACCTCTCCCACTTCCTCACCAACCTACCTCACTGGCCCATGGCTGTTCTCCAGCCATCCTCACACTGAGGTCTCATAATGGCTGTTCCCTCTGCCTGGAATGCTATTCTCTCTCCATTACTCATGCACTCACCTTTACTTCAATGTCACCTTCTCAGTGAAGCCAACCCTGATGGCCCTGTTGACCACTAACAACCTCCAACACAACCATGCATGTGCACACACACATGCGGAAACATGCACACACATACACACACGCACTCCCTCACTGTTGTTCTCCCTTTTCCTTTATCAATGGAGCCCATCACTTGCTTTCTCAGGTGTACAGTCTACCTTTTAGGACTGTCTCTGGGGACAGAGCCTATCAGTGTGTTTGCTGATAGGCCTGACCCAGCCTAGAACCAGGACCTGCATAAAGCATGTCTGCAAAAGGAATCTGTTGAATCTGAGTTCGCAATTAAATTTTCCCAGCTTCATTAGAATTACTCCTAAAATCAGTTCTGATTCTGAAGTGTCTCATTACCTTCACTATGTTTCTAACCCAAAGGGAATCACCTGTAGTCAGTGAAAGCATTAACATTCTGTATAGATGAAGAGTAACATCACCACACACTCCGCGTCGCATCACTGAAGGAACAGGACGTTCTTTCTCATTTCACTACAAATGACCCTGTTAAAGGAAACGAACAGCCAAGAAGCATCCGAGAGGCATGAACACCAGCAGGTTGTGCTCACCCATTAGGAGGTTAATGTAAGCCAGGGCGCAATTCAGGGTTAAGAACCTTAAAAGAAGTGGACAAGCAAAGGAAGCAACCAGAAGTGAGGACCAGGCCCCGAGTTGGGGTGGGAGAAGGGAAGGTCAAGATCTGGGCTTAGGTGGGTCAACCAACAGGCACTGAGGTTGGGCACAGGCAGGGCACAGGTGGGCAAAGCAGACCAGGAGAGGCAGGGGTCACAGGTGAGTCATTGTTTGCAACAGGATGGGGCCGGGCAGGTAGGTCACCAGCAGGGGTAGATGAGAGTACCTGGGAGTGTCTCCTTCTCCCGGCCTGTGGACGCCTGTCCTGCCAGCCCACCTGCTTCCCCCGAGGGTGAGGACACTGTCCATCTACCAAAAAGCAAGGGAAAAGTGTCACGTTACCCGATGAACTCAGCAAGGCCAATGTTATGGCACACCTTGAAATCCCACTTGGCCCCAATTACTTATCATTCTCATATCTGGGGGTTCATGAACACCTGATATATTTGAAATTTGATTTGTGCCTATCAGCAGTTGTTAGACACAATTTCATAGGTCAAGGCACTGCTTCCTGGTGAAGGGACACTGTGTGCCCCTGTGTGTTCCTGTCCATGCCCCGTATGGGTGCTCCCACTGTCTCCAAGGTGCCCTCCCTGCCTCTGCTCTGATCTATTCAAAGTCCTTTACCCTGTCCTTGCAGCCTGTATAGCCTGAACCGCACCTCAAAGCTTCAACTGCTTACTGTGGCTTCTGACTTACAACACATTGTTGGAACAGCAAGTGCCCTCAGATACAGCAGAATGTGTTTTTACAAATCTGGCAACACATTTGGAAGAGTTCAGAGGTACCTGGCGTGCTGTGGACCGCAGCCAAGCACCTATGCCTACTTCAATGGAGCAAAGCAACTGAGGAGGAGGAGGCCCTGCTTGTGGGCACTGTCACCCTCCTGGGAGGTCTTTCCTGAAACTCCATGTGCAGTAACCCAGGGCCACCAACCCCAGCCCCCCCCAGGGAATGGCTGGGGTCTCAGGAGGCTCCTCAATAGAGTGCGGGCAGCAGGAACATGCTTCTAAAAAAACTTAGATAAAACTTCAAGATGCAGTCATTATCCTACTCATACCCAAAGAATTATGTTCCAGAAATAGGCATTGGATTAAAAAGACATGCCAAATCCCTAAAAGGGGGAGAAACTAACAATACTTAAGCACTTTATTTTTTATAAGCATTTTCATTATTATTATCCTATACCTAATATTTGCCAGATTAGGAAGCAGGTATGATTATCACCACTTTTACAGAGTGGGCATAAGGCTCAGAGAGGGAAGGCAGCTGTCAGGGTCACAGGGAGGGAAGATCCCACTCCATCAGCATACTGCGGGCCTCTGGGATGCGCTCCTGTGCAAGGAGCAGGACAGACAATTCCTTCAGAGGGTGAGGGTAAATTCAGGACACGGTGCTATTTACGGCATTTTAATGACTGTTATTCTGTGTCCCTTCTATGTAGGAGCCATAATGGTGCCAGAACATTCTCTGCTCTGTGTGTTCCCAAAGTGGTAGGTGAATTACTTCACTTCGTGTTTCAGGTTTCTCAGTGATTAAATAATAGTAACCAACCATGAGTCTGAAATAAGGTTGGCAATACGTGTAGATTCTTTTAACAATAGTAACAATTAAAACTCTTCCTGGTCTTAGGTAGTTTTCATAGTTCTTCAAAACTGTAGATATTTAAGTATAAAGAGTAAAAACATAAACAAAGAAAAGTCAGACTCTCTCCTACTTCGCTGAGCTCACAGTCACTGGCACCATCCCTGTGTGCCCATCCACGATGTTGTGTGTGTGGCAGGAGACACACATGCCTGCTCTACACCTGGCATAGTATTCTTTACCTCCATACATCTTAGAGTTTTCTTCAGTCAGCACATTCAGAGGTACCTTGGCATGAGAAGTAAAATACTGTACATTTTTTAATTTCAGAGAAGCTAACCAAAACCTTCTACACATAGGTCTAGGCAAATTATATCCCGTCGAGTTCATGAGTACTATCCTTCCAGCCACTGCCCACACGATTCACTGTTCACATTCTGATCTCTGACAAATTGAGAGGTGAAATGTTACCATATCAGTTTAATTGTTCAAGACTTTAAGCTCTTGTTTATGTTCACTGAACATCTGGACCTTGTGTGTGAAAGGCCTGCTCATGGCCTTTGTCCACGAAGCAGAATAATTAATGATTCACCATGGACGGCATGGGAATTACCACATTCACATGGTGTGAGTCCTTATTAACTATTTTTGGTCCTTTTACTGATAATCTCTATGTGATGCTCTTAAATGCCTCATGCATTGGTCAATTGGCCTGGAAGAGCAGGAAGCAAAGAGACTGTGCCCTTGGTCCCCTCCGCCTGCTCACTCCTCATTGTGTTCCTCCATCACTGCCATGCACACTGCTACTGCTTCTCGTGAGGTCTGCAATATGAACAACCTGTTCTCCACACTCCCTGTATATTGTGCACGTGGGGTCCCCACCAGACTTTCTCTGACCTTTCACACCCTCACTCCATGGCTCTGTATGGTGTCTGGTCCCATCTTCAAGGAGCTCTTTCAGCATGGGTGCGTGAGCATTGCTTTTCCCTACGTGCTCACATGTTTGAAATATATTATTGAGAAAATTCTATCTCTCCTAAAGATTTCCTATACTTCGCTACACTTTTATCTAAGCATTGAAAATCACTGTGGAAACATCTGGGGCCAGTAGACATAAATAGAAAAATGGGTAAAACTGAGAAAAGCATTTCACAAAAGAGATCCAAATGGCCAATAAGCACATGAAAAGGTACTTAAGTCTCATTAGTAATCAAAGATATGCAAATTAAAAACAAAAATAGATGTAAATACTCACCCACTAGACTGCCTAAAATATAACAGTCTGGCAATTCCTTGCCAAGTGCTGGCAAGAACAAGGAGTAATGGGAACGCTGAAACACCTTCCCTTCACTTAGGCTGTTATTTTGTTCTGAAAACCCTTCTACTATAGAGGGAAACAACGTACCCACTGATTGTAATGGAAAAATTATGATGTGTTCAATCCCAACCAAAGATAACCAAACAATTTTCACAGGTAGAAAAAATATGACTTGGATGGTAAAAACAAACTTATAAAAGTAATAAATAATTTAAAAGCAAATAAACACAATTTGCATTTGTTCAAAATGCAATATGAGGAAGGCTGACAGTATGCCTCAGAGGAAGAGGACAGGACTTCCCAGTGGTCTGGCTGGAGGAGAATGGTACAAGAGAGTCACTCTTTGGAAGGCATAATTCTAATTTCTACACTATTTTCCTCACCAATTTATATGCCTTTTGAGGTTCATGGTTATTCTGCACTGTGAGTGCATTTACAAGTTGTAGCACAGCATAGCACCATTAGGACAGGATGATGACACACAGAAACAGACTCATAACAGAAGAGAGTATGATGGGAGATGTGACCGCTGTGGCAGGTCTCACATGATGCACACATGAACCTATTGTTGTTCATCCAAACACTGCATGCAGTGACATTCATTCCATATCTTCTGGTGGAAAAGGATAATGGGGGAAAATGGGAGAAGGTCCATCAAGGAACATGTATAAAGAACACGTGCACAAAGCCAAAGGGGGTAGGTTCAAGGGTGGGAGGTGGGGATGGGTGGGGTGGGGTGGGGTGGGCTGACGTGGGGTGAAAATGGAGACAACTCTACTTGAACAATAAAAAATAAGAAGAAGAAGAAGAGTAAGAAAATTTTAAATATTAAAATTCATAATAGTAAAATTTAAATACTTTGCATTAAATCTAATAAAATACTTGTAAGAAAAAAGAAATTGGTATATGCTTCTTTTTTAAAACCATAATGCTATAATATAACTCCATACAGTTTGTTTATTTAATCTGTTTTGGGTAAAGAGGTCATTGTATGGAGGGGAAAAGATGGTGCTCCAAAATTTGGTGTAGTTTGGGAAGAGCAACTGTGGAGAAAAGTGCTTGCCTGATCCATCACTACATGAGGCACTTCTGTATTTTGCTGGTCTGAGTACAAACTATGAAAAAAAAGAACGGATCAGATAAGAAGACAGATGTGCATGAGCAGGGGAGCCGCAGCTCCACTCGGAGAGGCGTGGCCATGAGAGTTGTGCCAGGTGCAGGCCGTGGCTCCTGGGAGAGCAATGGGCCATCTTGAAATCCGGTTGCTTTTCAGACTGTCTTTGTCTCTAGTTGTCAACAACAGTGTGCTTAGATGTGAGAAGGGTGATTCTTGTTTGTTTCCTTTTTAACTTACACATTTTAGCGTAGGCTGTTTCATGAATCTAGCATTGATATCTTTCAATGGTTTGGAAAAACCTGTGGCCTTTACCTATTCAGATATTTTTATTTATTTATTTTTAGAGAGAGGAGAAGGGAGGAAGAAAATGAGGGAGAGAAACATCAATGTGTGGTTGCCTCTCACATGCCTCCTACTGGGGACCTGGCCCACAACCCAGGCATGTGCCCTGACTGGGAATTGAACCAGCAGTGACCCTTTGGTTTGCAGGCTGGCACTCAATCCACTGAGCCTTACCAGCCAGGGCACCTATTCAAATATTTTTTAATGCATTGCCCCCCACCAAAACTCATTCCATTCCATTAGACTTTTGACTCTGCCCACAGGTCACTCACATTCTATTTTGTATTCTCTGTTCTCTTGCGCTTCAATACAGATACCCTGCACTGAACTACTGCCCACTCACTAAGCCTGCTTTCTGTTATGTCCAGTCTTCTATCCAGTGAATTATTCATTTTAGATCTGGTATTTTTCATTTGTAGAAAATGTATGATTCTTTTCATAGATGTTAATTCACTCTGGATCCCTTAGTTTCTACCACAGGTCACAGTTATGTTGCATATGGCTGAGCTGTCTGTCCTGCTCTTGGTCCTGCCTCCCATCACCCACCCACCCACCCACACTCTGTAGTGTCTGAGCCACATAAGAACTTGTGACCTGGGAAATAATGTTTCATAGGACCCGGTATGTTGGCTTTTCCCAATTCTTATTGTTCTGCTCTGAGCATGGCTACAGTGGATAGATGCTGTAGTGATCATGTTTGTTATTATGGGCACACTCTTCTAGTGACATTGCTCCCACCCCTTGGTCAGGCCAATATGCTGCTCAGAAAGAGCTCAAGATTAAAATTTACTTTTTAACCACCCATCACACTACACTGTTACATTTACAATCAACCAAAACCCCTAAGTCTTTACTGAATACCAACCAAATTTTAATGAATTCACTCAACACATCATCTGTGTAGAATTTTAGGTAGCCCACTGTCCTGGCCTCAAAATGTATCATGTATTGGACATGAGCACGGGAAGCTTAATGTTACAAAATCCACAGCTTGGTTCAAGGCAACAAGAGCAGCAGGGTCATAACAAAGGTGTGATTCTGTCAAGGACAGTGATGCAGACTCCTGACTAAGGGAGAGGGAAGAAGCAAGCACTGTGAGGTAGGATGGGAGGACTGGTAGAAGAAGGCCATTGGCCCAGCCATGCCCATTTCCCTCTCCATCTCCCTAATTGCCAATGAGTCATGCAAAGAAGTCAGAAAAACAAACCACTCCTGGCCACAAATGTGGAAGGCTTTCAGTAAGCTCCAATATGACAGCATGGATGGCTGGGAACCTTGTGGCCCCTCTGAAAACCTTCCAGAAAAGGAGTGTGCCCTGGAGAGAGACTCAGGTCCCAGCCAAATGGGGTACCATGTAGGAGCCAGAGGTCATGAAGCCTCCTGTCAACATCCTTCATGAGCTGCTAGCTTCTAAAGTGGCATGAGGCCCAGCCCAAGTGAGCTGTCTGTCACCCAGCTCAAAGTACAAGGCCCTAAGAGAGATGAGGGCCTCACATACTATGCTCACACACTTTAGGGCCCAGATAGGACCAAAATGGGCTTCTCTTTCAAGAAACACCAAAGCCATGAAAACATCCTACCACGTTAAAAAAAGCACACACATACAAAACACAGCAGAAGATAGAAGAAGAACATATGTTCAGAAATATGTACAAAAAGAAACATGACTGGTTTCAGTCATCAGCCTGTCACGTGCTTTCAGAGGAGAAAGAAAACAAAAACTCACAAGAGATTTTAAAACTGTAAACCGGCCATCTAAAAAGAAAGGGAAATAGGCTATCATGAAACAAAGTTATATTAGAATTTAAACAGCCTTAGATGAAGTAAAGTCTAGACAAACTGGAAAAGAAATGTAGGGCTTTGGGACCTAAAGGAGAACTATGATGAGGGGTGACACTGAGCCAGGCCAGCCTGCATTTCACTTGGGCACTAGTGTTTTCTAGCATTAGAAAAATTACTGTAATAAGCCCAATGCCAGTTCCCTTTCTGTTGATGGGAATGCATAGATGCCTTGGGAGGCAGTTACAGAATGGGAGTGAGGCACTCCCTGGGGACCCACCAATCCCTCAGTTCGCACAGGGAAGTGCTCTCAACAGGCCATCAAGGGCAGTTCTAGCCTGCAGGCACACCAGATTCCAACAAATAGCACACTGTCACCTGGTCTCAACCAGGGTTGCAAATGCCATCTTCCTCCCACCTTCCAAGGAGCAAGTTTTACTTACAGCACTGTCAATGGTGGAAACTTTTCCTGTAGATTCAAACCACAGAAGAGATTCAGGAGAGCACTGTGGGAATAAGTACCAGCAACCCTGGTGGCCCCAGCACTTCATGGGCCCAGAAACTCAGCTGGGCTGCAGGCAGTGAATGAACTCAAGGAGCTAGTGAGGGCGAATGAAGGAGGGAGGGAGATTGTGCACAAGTCAGTCTAGGAGCCCTCGGGCCTGTGGCGATGTCATCCAAAACCTGGAATGCTGCCACTGGTGACAAATCCCCTGAGCTTGAGAGGCAAGTGGAGTCCTGTGTTCTGGAACAGCCCACTGCTGCTGCTGCCTCCCGCAGATCTGTGCTCCCACAGGACAGTGCAGTGGTGTTCTCACACCTGGGTGAGAGGGGCAGCGGCAGAGGGGAGGAGGCAATGGGTGGCTGGGTCCACACCAGTGACTTCCACCTGCTTCTGTCCTCTGGACAAAAGGAATGAAAGTTTCCAGGAGGTAAAACCATCAGATTCTCATGCAATGAACACATTAAACAGGAGTTTTGAGCTGTCTTCAATGTTTTCTTTGCTAAACAAATTTAAATCTCCACAACTTGTAAAGAAAAGTCATGCTGATATATTAAACTAAATCAAGTTGAATTACCAGGAAACTATCACACAAGAATGTGATAATGATATTCTGGGAAATCTGAATAAGTCTCCCTTCAGATATATTTGCTTTGCCACCCATAAGAAACCACGATTAAATCCCACAGTCTGATGCTAAGTAACAAGAATTCTGCTAATGATTTTCACTGTGTAATTGAAGTGCCTTAAGCAATTTACTGTCAGTAAAAGCAAAGCCAAGTAACACCATATCTAAAAGTGAGTGTCTCTAATGGCAGAAATCTTCATCTTGTGGAAGGATTGTTGCTGGGGAGCATGAGGGGGCCTCTGAGGGGAAAGACAGCAATAGCCTTTCTCTCAAAGGCCTCTGCCTCTGCCAGGGCTGCCACACAGAGGGTGGTCCCACAGCCCAGAGGTCTCCCCTTAAAAAGGTTAGAAGACAATCCCACCAGGGTAAGCATCAGGGAACAGCTTGAAAGACAGAAGCTCACACATCCTGCCAAGCAAGGACATTGCTGGTGGCTTTGGCCAACCTGGGTAGCAGCAGGGACTAAAAACTACAGGTACCTTATCAAACCATCAAACAAAATCCCAAACCATGAGAGCTCATTAACTCACTGAGACTCTGTGCCCTCTTTCACACTGTCCATCCCTTGGAGGGCCCTTCCTTCTCCTACTCCAGAAAAGGCCCAGCATGGACACCCTTCCTCTCTGAGCCCATCACTACCCTGTCTCACTGCTCTGGCCTGGGCATGCCCAGCCAGAGTCTGACATACAGGGCAGGGAGCCAGGGCCTGGTGGTGGCTTCCCAAGGACAGGCCAACGGAGACCTGCCTTTGTCACCAGAGTGCTGTCTTACTTACCTTGTGCATGTCCTTTTGGCTCCCCATACATAAGGTCCTTCATTTATTAAAATAGAAATAAAAGAATGCCTGGTGGTTTGTCAATAAGTTAAACATATGACTACCATGTGACCCAGCTATTCCACTCCTAGGGGTATGTCCCAAAAAAGTGAAATAGGTGTTCAGATAAAACGAACAAGAATATTCGTGGCAGCACTATCTACAATGCCAAAAGGTGGAAAATATCACTAATATCCATTAATATTGGATGTTGGTGGAATATTATTCAACCATAAAAACAAATGAAATTGTGATACATGGTACAATATGGAAAAAAAACAAAAACATGCTAAGTGTAAGAAGCCAGACACCAAAGTCCACACACTGTATAATTCTGTTTCTGTGCCATGTCAAGAATAGGCAAATCCAGAGGCAGGATGCAGATTGGTGTGGCCAGGACAGCGTGAGCAAGGGTTGGAAGTGACTGGTTAATAGGTATGAGGTTTTGTTTGGGGGCTATGACAATGCTTTAGAACTAGACAGATGTGGTGACTGTACAACATTGTGAATGTACTCAATGCCACTGAATCGTACATTTTTCAATGGTTAACTTTATGTTGTATGAATGGTACTCTAATTAAAAAGTGGCTACCTCAGAGTTGCTTTTAGGATCAAAAGTGAGCATTATGTCAATGTGTGTGTGTGTAGCTAGATGATAGATGATAATAATGAATGTGTGTATTTGCATATATTTAGATATACATATAAATATATTTTCCTTAAACAATATCTGACACATAATAGCGATACTCTTCTTGTTCTTGTTAATTATGTGTTGGCCTTCCCATTTGCTGAAAAAGAGCCCCAAAGAGCCAGCTGTAAAGAACCGACAGGTTAATAGCCATGAGGCCCAAAGGGGCAAGCAGGCTCTCAGGTTGAGGAGAGCCCTGACAACCACATACTCATCCCAAACCTTTTCAATGACCAATAAGTGACATCTGTTTGTATCTGATGGGGCCTGTCCTCAGACAGGTCAACCGCAGATTACTCTACCAAAAACGCAGCCACTGAGTACATAAAACATGGTGCCTTGGGCAGCCCAAGCACCACAACATACTGCCATAGACAAGGTGGCTTGAATGGCAAACATCTGTTTCTTGCTCTTCTAGAGGCTGGAAGTCTGAGATCAGGGAGTGGGCATGGTCGGTTCCTGGTGAGGGGCTTCTTCCTAACTTGCAGATAGCCTCTTTCTCACGGTGTCCTCGCATGGAGAGGAGGGAGAGCACTCTAGTGTCTCTTGCTCCTCTTATAAGGACATAGTCCTGTTGGATTAGGGCCCCGCCCTTAGGATCTCTTTTAACCTTATTTATCTCTTTAAAGGTGCTGTCTCCAAGTACAGTCATACTGGGGGCAAGGAATTCCATGTGTGAGTTCAGGGACATAAATTGGTCCATAGCAAATGGTTTCTGAGGAGGAGAAGACTGGTTCCATGATGAGCCACGTGAATGAATCAAGTGCATCCTTAATGACTCCAGTGCTCTGCTTACAGGTGAGGCTTAACAGGGACATCTGGAGGCTCTAAGTGAATTGTCACCCTCAGTCTCTGCTGTGAAACTCCAGATGGTAATGATACCTGGACTGCCACATCAGTATTAGGAAGGGACAAGAATATGGGAGTAGACCATTTTAAAGTCACCACTGCATTTCCACATTTAAAAGACATAATGTACACCCAACATTATTCACCATTACTGTTAGCCCCAGAGTCTCCATGAGGCTTTCTGGAAGCATTCAACAAAAAAACATCATTCCTAAGCACAATTATTAAGAGGAACATAATCTAAGCCTTTCCCAATCTCAGTGGCATGAAGGAAAAGAGCAACCAGCCCTTATTCAGAATAAATGACTTGCTTCTTTTATTTTCTCTGACTCTGTTAAACATCATCCCCAGTGACTTTAGAGAAGGTCAGTGGTCTCCACAGTAGCCCCACAACGCAAGGCTGAAGCTGTGCCTGGGCCAGAGGGGAGGGGGAGTCCCTGGGTGATCAGACTGAAAGTAGGAGCCCAAGACAGCCATGGGACAGCAAACAACCTATGAGCCACAACAGAAAACTGTCCCAAGGGTCTGACAGGCTGGCTGCCTGCTGGCTGGGACAGTAGTCACAGCTCTTTAGTGCAGACACTGCCCTGTTTATTTATGCTAGCCTTCTAATTTATGCTGCTGTTTCTACCAACTTCTTCATTTTAAGAACATAATTTTTCTAAAACAAAAAATCTGGTCACATCATTCCTTGCTTTACACCCACCAAAAGCCTACTCTGGCCTGAGAATGTGGTCCAATTCTGTAAGGGTCTTCTGGGCCTTAGCCTGGCACCCGCACCAACCCCACCCACAGCACAATCCCAATAACCTGGAGCAGTCACCACAATGCCACATGGGCATTGGCTCACACTGCTCAGTCTACCTGGGGTACACAGCCCACCTCTCACCATCCCCAAAGGACCACTGCCACCAGTTCCCCAACTTGGGAATGAGGGTAGACCCAGCACTGTGTGTCATCATACAGGATAGTCACGTCTGCTCCAGAGGTGGACACAGTGCCACGCACCACCCCAAACCCGAGCAAAATAAATTGGCATCAGACTTTGCCTTAAATATAATTAAGACGGTTCTCCCAAGCCAATTAGGTACAGACTGCTCTCAGAGGTGACAGAGACTCTCCAAGACCAGGGACAATTTGGATTAGGGCTAGGGGCATATATTAGAAGTGTATGTGTATGTGCATGCAGGTGAGAGACACACATGGATCTCCACACACATTCTTGTCTTACTTCACACACAGGATACCAAGTACACACACTTCTTTCCAGTCGGCATCTAGGAGCTTGTCTAAATCTCTACTGCTCATCAGCTCACTAAATGCACATAAAATACTCATATGAAACATTTCTCTTTTCTTTAGAAAGGAACTCTATAAGATGACAAGAGGCATTCTGATTGTATAAGTAGCTGCTCCCAGGACCCCCATGCAAGCCCCTGCAGGAGATGTCACACTTCCCTCTCTGTAAGGGAACTCCAGGCAGTGGCAGAATGCCCATGGGTCAAGCTCACCCAGGAAACACGTGGATAAGCTAGGATTCAAACTGAGGGGACTGGCCCAAAGTTAACCACTAATTAGAAAGCAATTAACAGCACCAGCATTCACATAATCAGCAGTGCTCTGGATATTCTAAGCATTCCTCTCAACCAGCAACCTGGACAGAGCGCTGCAACCTGGGCCAGTGTTATAGCCATGGGGCATACAGGTGGGCCACAGAGCACCAGACACTTCCAGCAGATGTGCACAGAGCTGGGGTGGAGGGGACACCAGGAAAGCTGGCCCATGAACCCTACATACAGTGTCGCTGTCCTTGAACCAAGTCAGGCCAGAGAGGGCTCAAGAGGAACCCACATATTCTATTTGGTACCTGTTCCTATGATAACAGTGGCCCTGGGCAGGGAAGAAGGTGCCATACTGAAGGCACCTTGTGAATGAGGTTCTGAGCCAGGCACTTGCACTAATTATTCCCCACAGTCCCCCGGCAGATGAAACACTTGGCTTGGAGAGACTAAGCAAGTTGCTCACAGTCACAGGTGGTCGGTGCAGGGGCCCCTTTCTAACCAGTCCCCATTCACTGTGAGGCAGACCTAACTAACCCAGGCCACAGCGGAATCAACGTGAGCAGGTGCAGGAGAAACACCCACAGAGAGGGCATGGACACCTCTGGCTTCTCCCCAAAGCCAAGCTGGAGAGGCTGCAGCCCTCCAGAGTAGGTTACCCCTAGAAGCTGACCCTGAGGTTTTTTTCAAGCAGCAAGGCAGGTGGAGAAGCAAGAAAAAGGATCTAACCTAGCCCAAATCCTTGGCCTCCTTGGGAGCCCACAGTGCCCTGGACTGGGTTTTCCTACCGGCTCCTCCTGTACCAGGGTCGTGCCACGTTTGAGAAGGAGGTGCTCTGGGCAGGCCAGACTGTGCCCACTGAGAGCAGTGAGTAGATTCCCTGCCCGGCCTACACTGGGTCTCTACCACTGACCCTTCCCTTCTAGTTCCAAGCCCTTGGGGCCCCTGTCCCAGTCAGTGGGGCCAAACTCACCACACCCCTTTCCTTCCTGGAGCTCCACATTATGGGTTCAGCTCCCTCGGCTCCCAGGAAACTCACATCTGTCTCCACATTTGTAATTATCACTTAGCAAAGAATATAGAACGATGACACCACTCCCTCCCTTGCCAGAATGCAAGACACGGAAAGGAACATTTAAACCTTGGGGTTCTGTGGCTGTTTAAATTAAAAACACAAAAACACCTTGAGAGTTCCAGCCAAGATGGAGGCATAGGTGGTCGCACTGTACCTCCTCGAGCAACCAAAACTAAGGACAACAAGAATTTACAAACAAAAAACAACCAGGACAGAGAGAAATGAACTGAACGGAAGTCTGAATACCATACATCCAGACTGGTAAGGAGGGGCGGAGTCGGAGGCCAACGGAGAGGGGTCGAGGGGTACCGGCAGGAAAAATCGGTGGCTGGCAGACTCCGACACGCAGGGTGCAGACGGCAGTTGGTGAACCCCAGAAGCACAGGGGCAGCTGATGGACCGGTGGCAGACCCTGGGCGTGGGAGGCAACAAGCAGACCCAGTGAGGGGTGCAAGGCAGCTGGCTGTCTGCAGCCACACATTCGCGTGCAGACAAACTAAGCGAAAACGGGCAGCAACACAGACTGTGCAACCCAGGGACCCAGCTCCGGGAAACAAAGCCTAAAGGCACCAACTGAAAACACCTGTGGAAGTTGAGGCTGGGGAAGTTCTCTCAGCCTCACAGGAGGCTCCTTGGAGAAACCCAGAGTCCAAGAAAGTAAACAAACCCACCCGCCCAGGAGCCAGCACAGAGGGGCCCAATTTGCTTGTGGGAAGCGGCAAAGGGGACTGAAGTCGTAGAAAGAGCAGAGTGGGCGCCATTGTTCCCTCTCGGACCCTGCCCCCACATACAACGTCACAACCCAGCGACTGAGGTGCCCCGCCCTGGTGAACCTAAGGCTCCACCCCTCATACATAACAGGTGAGACCAGACCAAAGGAAAAAAACAAAATAAAATACAAAAGATGGCTCAAACGAAGTTAAAAGCCCCAGAGTCATTTTTTTTAAGCAACCGAGAAATAGCCAACCTATCAGATGCACAGTTCAAAGCACTGGTGATCAAGATGCTCACAGAATTGGTGGACTTTGGTCATAAATTAGATGAACAAATGCAGACTACAATAAGATAAATGAAGGAAAATGCACAGGGAACCAATAGTGATGGGAAGAAAACTGGGACTCAAATCAACGGGGTGCACCAGAAGGAAGAAAGAAACAACCAAACAGAAAAGAATGAAGAAACAAGAATTCAACAAAATGAGGAGAGGCTTAGGAACCTCCAGGACATCTTTAAACGTTCCAACATCCGAATTATAGGGGTACCAGAAGGAGAAGAGGAAACACAAGTGGAACAGTTACTTGAACAAATAATAAAGGAGAACTTCCCCAATCTGGCAAGGGAAATAGACTTCCAGGAAGTCTAGGAAGCTCAGAGTACCAAAGAGGTTGAACCCAAGGAGGAACATGCCAAGGCACATCATAGTTACATTACCCGATATAAAAATAAAGGAGAGAGTAGGGGGGAGAAAACTGTACTTGAACAATGATTGAAATAAAAATAAATAAATAAAATAAAAAAATAAAGGAGAGAATTCTAGAAGCAGCTAGAGATAAGGGGACAGTTACCTACAAAAGAGTTCCCATCAGAATGTCAGCTATTTCTCAAAAGAGACCTTGCAGACAAGAAGGGGCTGGAAAGAAGTATTCCAAGTCATGAAAGGCAAGGACCTCCATCCAAGATTGCTCTATCCAGCTAAGCTTTCATTTAGAATGGAAGGGCAGATAAAGTGCTTCTCAGATAAGGCCAAGCAAGTTAAAGGAGTTCATCATCACCAAGCCCTTATTATATGAAATGCCAAAGGGATTTATCTAAGAAAAAGAAGGTAAAAAATATGAACAGTAAAAAAAGACATCAAACTCACGTTTAGTAACAACCATACCTAAAACAAAAGCAAACTAAGCAAACAAATAGAACAGGAGCGGAACCACAGAAATGGAGATCACATGGAGGGTTAGCGACAGGGAAGTGGGAGGAGGAGAGAGGGGGAAAAGATATAGAGAACAAATAGCATAGACAATAGGTAGAAAATAGACAGGGGGAGGGCAGGAATAGTACGGGAAATGTAGACGCTGAAGAACTTATGGCACATGGACATGAACTAAAGGGGGGGAATGTGGGTGGGAGGGGGGGTGAAAGAGGAAAATGGGACAACTGTAATAGCATAATGAATAAAATATATTTTAAAAACAATTAAAAAGAAGAAGAAAAAAGAGAAAATACAAGGAAAACAATAAAGAGAAAAAAAACAACCCTCGAGTCAGCTGACTCCATGTGTCCCCCACGTGCACTAACCATAGCTGACTGCCCCCTCCCAGAAAACTCTCTCAGGGCTCCTGTCTGCTGGGTCACATCCATGTCTACATCCATGTCCAGCAGAAGCTGTTCAGTGGCTTCCCGACCTCCCCCACAGCTGGGTTTCTGTGAGGTGCCTCATGTCGGCAGTGAAATGAACTGAAACAGGCAGAAATAGGGTCAGAACCACCAGCACCTCACACCTGAGGTAACTAGTAGATAGTCAACCGGTTTTGCTGTAGTACAATGATATTTGTGAAACTCTGTATTTCAGAAACAATTATTTCAATAAGAAAAAAGCAGGGAGGAGACTTTTGAACTAGACTTTCACATTTCTAATAACAAAACTATTTTCTGACATTATTTCAATAACAAAAGCCATGTACAGCATTACACACACTATATGATTAGAAGCTAAACTGGTTATTTGATACAAATAAAAGCAAATCTAACCTATTTGTGGGCAAATTTGAGCAAGGTGGGGCCAGACCAAAAAAAGCCAATGACCAGACTGAGGCTTCTAGGAGCGTGGTAAACATGGGAAGAGAGAGTGAGTGTCCTATAAGAAGGCAAGAGGGGATAAGAAAAAGGTAGTTGTGTTTGACAGACATGTCCCGTGCATGCAGAACAGTCCATATAAAGCAAATCACATTCTCCTCAGGGCTGACAGCACTGTGATTACTACGCAAGAAGCTGTGCAGTGGGCAGTGGGGCTGCCCCTCCCCGGCCCTCTTTTTCTGCACCACGAACACACCTAAGCTGAAGGTGGCTGAGAACCAGCCAGTGTCACCCCTCCACATCAGGGAATGCCCCTCTTCCTTCTATTCCTCTTCTCTGACAGGCACCCACCCAACCAACCAGATTCCCTAAAATTAATTCTGCCACCTGCTACCCATTATCTTTCAAATATTCCTTGCAGAGAGATTTCAGGGGAAGACAGGACAGAAGACCAAAAATGAAAGGAAAACAGTTAACAAACCCATGTCCATACAGCACTCTCGTGGCTTCTCCCCCACATATTATAGTTATCACTGCGCAAACACTGAAGTGACATCATCAACCCTGAGATTGTACCAGGAAACCCTGTGCCCAGCGCCCACACAAGGCCTGTACATGATCAGAGCACCAGGAGGGCTCAATCAATGTCACGTAAATGAATTATCATCCAAGTGTCATCCAAGACCAGAAATGGAGAATAAGATTTCACTCAAGGACTCAAACTCCAAAACTTCAGTTCTGCAAAATATGCTCCCAGCACTAGAAACACCCTTGCTACTTGTATTGTTTTGCCAGCGAAGAAGCTAGTTAGAGGAAGGACAGATTTAGAGCCAGCTGTAGCACTGTCTGCCCGAGTGACCAAATTTGGTCACGCTAAACTTGTTAAACTTCTAAGCAAGGTGTGTCAAACTCAATAATAAGCAAGAAGTCAAGCACTAAAGAAGTTAGATAACATACACACTGTTTTTTTTAAATTAAATTACTTAGACAAAAGCCCATAACACACAAAAAAGATGATGAAAACTCCACTAAAGTTATAAGACATAGAAAAGGCCAGATTCAGGCTAATGTTTGGAAGGTCTGCAAGGCAAGTGGTCTGATCTACAAGGATCATGTGCAGATGGGCCTCCAGGGCCACTACCTCACTTCAGACCAAGAGACCACTGGAGGAACTCCTCCATGAGAGTAAGGTGGTTTCACATATGTCCACAGATTCTATGATACTCCTAATGTTCTATGATTCTCTCATGAGAATATAACTCCCCTCCCCTAAGAGTAGACTACTTGGTAACACACTTATGAAGTATAAGTGTCCTGACATCTAAGATTAGGACATAACAAGCATGTGATTCTTCCTTATTCCTTCTTTTAGATTACTGGCTTCAGAGGAGTGAGTTGCCATGCCATAAGGACACTCAAGTAGCCCCATGGATAGGCCTAAAGGTAGGGAACTAAGGTCTCCTGCCCAAAGCTACACAGGAAGCCAACTTGGAAGCAGCTCTTCCATCCCCATTCAACCTTCAGATGACACAGTTCTGGCCAACATCTGCCACCTCATGAGAGACCCCAAACAGAATCACCCAGATAAGCCACTGCTAAATTCCTGACCCATAAATACCATGAGCTATTACACAGCTTTTGTTTTAAGCCACTCATTGTGGATTGATTTGGTAACTAGCAATGGAAAACAATATAGAAAGAGCAGATGGGGTAGAATCCATGGAGGAACAATTGTAAAGAAAACCACAGTGCAAGCCTGTGTCAGGAAGCCAGGGAGTTTCATGGGGAAGCAAACAGAGAGAAACCAGATCCTGCAAACTGAGCAGGGAGCTGCTGTCAGAATCAACAGCATGGGGGGCTCCACGTGCAGTAACTTTCCTACTGGGCTGTGGTATCTGCTCCAGTGAAAGCTGACCGGGAAGAGAGGCAGGATAGCCCAGAAGCAGCCTCTGCATCCCTAGAGGCAGAGCTGGCACACATCCCCACAGGAGAAGCCATCCAGCACCCTCCACCTGCCCGCATGCCCCTCCACTTTCTATCAGTCACCAGAGATGGACATTCTCAAAATGAAAATCTCCACAAATGATATTTGAAGAACACTGATAGAATCAAACAGACACACCAAACTCAAAATAAGAATGGTCATCTGAGAAAGTGTAAATCCAATAATAATGTGTATATTTAAGGTAAGGGGCGTGGTATTCCACACTTGAGAGAGAAACAGGAAGGGAAATACTGCCAAAATAAAAACCTAATATGTGAGTATAAGGGTACATGGGCAAGCTCAGAGCAAAGTGAAACTTAGAAGATGGAAGCCAAGGACTTTGCAGAATGTAGAGTGAAAGAAAAAGAGAAGGAAAGTATGAAAGATACCAAAAAGAGGTCTTTCAGTTCCAGAAGGAATGAACACAGAGGACCCAATGAACAATATTCTGATTAAATTTATGAAATCCAAAGATAAAGAGAGAGCTCTAAATCTTCAGCATGACAACACTAAACACCAAGACAATGGAATTCTGAGTGAAAATTCTTTCAATAGAATTTTTTAATGCATGTAGCCAATTAATATTCATTCAAATTTCTGATATATCTGGATTTATGTATAATTTTATGTTGTATTTTCTATTTTCTTATGTTTCTTGTACATATGCTTCCTTACCCTCCTTTAGATTTCTCCCTCCACAGCTTTATACATATAATTTCTTACCCTAAACATGATCAGATGGGTCCCTAATTTATCAAAGTCTGATCTCCTTATCCACCCAAGCAACCCCAGGATCTTAAAACCCTGTGACTCTGCTACCTCCCCTATTTTAATTCTACTGTTTGTTGTTAACCCTGGAAGACATTTCCTTTATGCTTTAAACATTAAATGTGTTTGTATTAACTCACATGCATAAAACATTGTTTCTAATTTCTTTTTAAATCTCATAACTTCCATATGCAACAACTATCTTTTCTCCTGAAATTGATCCTTTAGAAATGCTTTTAATAAAGGCCTAGAGCTATCAAATTATCTTAGTTTTTGTTTGTATGAAATTGTGGTTATTTTGCCCACATTCCTGAAAGATTTATTCCTGAAGTACAGAAAGTTGGGTGGTTTCTCCTGTCCCACCACATGGAAGACACACCCATCTTCCTGTTTCCATTGGTGTACTTAAGTCATCTGATGGCCTTAATGTTCCTTCTTTGAACAACATTTTTTCTCTCTGTTAAGATCTTTTACTTTTACTTGTCTTTAGTATTCTAGAGGTTTGTCATAATGCTTAGACTCAGAAAAATTTCTCTTTGTTTCACTTGCTTTAGGATTTTGAAACTGTACAATGGTGGCTTTACCAATTCTGGAAAACTGTTAGCCATTATCTCTTCAAATATTACTGCTACCCCAGTCCTCCTTCTTCTCCTTCTGGAACACTAGGGAATTCCATTATGCCTTTTCAATCTCTCTCCAAGTCTCTTTATCCCCTCTTTCATTGTTTATATTGTTTTGTCTCTGTGCTGCATTGTTGATAATTACTGTAATTACAGAAAAAAAAAAACCTTAGAAGGATGGTGAATATGGAAAAGAAGGTAAGTGACAAGAAGTGTAGAGTAAGAAAGTTTGGCATAATATAATTGAGATTTTGAGGAAGAAAATGTGGTAAAAGTAGTATCTGACAAGATAAATCACATGAAATACTTCTGAAAGTTACTCCAGTAGAAGGATTCTGATATCAAACAGAAGCTTTGATCTACAAAAGAAATAGAGTATTACTGGGTTGGCCAAAAAGCCCATTATATTTTTTTCCATATGATGGCTCTAGTAATGCAACTTCATTTGAAACAATTTTGTTAAATTGTATTGTGACAGCTGTCATATCATTGTGCATTTTTAAAAAACTTATCAAAATTGGTGAATTTTTGTGAAGCCATTTTAATATTGAAGATGGAAGAAAATACACAACATTTTCAGCATATTATGCTTTATTATTTCAAGAAAGGTAAAGACACAACTGAAATGCAAAAAGCAATTTGTGCAGTATATGGAGAAGGTGCTGTGATTGATTGAATGTGTTAAAAGTGGTTTGCAAAGTTTCTTGGTGCTGCTGACATTCTAGCCAAATAACTTTTTGCTGTGGGGCTACCTAATGTATTGGAAGATGCCTGGCTTTTCTACTCACTAGAAGCCAATTGCAGGAGATAGCTGACATACTCAAATATCTAAATCATTAAGATATTGGTGAAAATGAAAAATGTGTCTTTTATTTTATGGGAAAAATATAATGGACTTTTTGATCAACCCAATATAACAACTAAAGAGATTGAACCCACAGTTTAAACTGTCCAACAAGGAAAACTCTATACTCATTGGCTTTAATGGGAAATTCTAATAAACAATTAAGAGAGACAAACACTAATTCCATACAAACTCCTCCTGAAACTAAAAAAGGAGCAAACACTTCTCCACTCACTTTATGAGGTCGAAATTACCTTAGTAACAAAACCACATAAAGCTATTTCAAGGAAAGAAAACTACAGACCCAAATCCCTCATGAATATACATACAAAAATCCCTAACAAAATCTCTTTTATATAATACATCATGACTAAGTAGGATTTAACCTGGTAATGTTAGTTCAACAGTGGGAAATCAACCAACATAATTTACCATTTTTATACTCTTAAAAATGAAAAACCATTATTTCAATAAATGTAGAAGAATTTGACAAAATTCAGTAAGATTTTATAATAAAAACTCTCAGTGAATTCCTTACCCTGATAAAAGGTATGTATGAAAAAGCTACAGCTATCATCATACTTAATGGTGAGAAACTGAATGCTTTCCCTCCAGGATCAGAAACTAGGGAAGGATGTCCATTGTACCTTCTCTAATTACCATCATACTGGAAAGCCTAAGTAAATGCAATAAAGGAAGTAAAAGAAATAGAGCATATGCACTAGAATCTATTTAAAAAGAAACAGTAAGACTGCAAGATACAAGATCAATATACAAAAATCAATTATATTGGTATATAATACCAAACAATTAAAAATGAAATTAAAAAATAATTACACTTATAATAAAATGGAAAATAAAATACCTAAGAATAAGTTTAACAAAAATGCAAAACCTGAACTGTGAAAACAAAATATCACTGAAAGAAATTATCAAAGACCTAACTAAATGTAAAGACATCCTGTGTTCCTGGACTGAACAACTTCATATTTTTAACAAGGCAATACTTCCCAAATTTATCTACAGATTCAAGACAATCATGTGAAAGTCTATCTGTTCTTTTAAAATATAAATGGTCAAGGTGATCCTAAAATGTATATGGAATTGCAAAAACAAACAAACAAACAAACAAACCAGAATAGCCAAAACAATCTTGAAAAAGAACCAAGTTGAAGGACTCACACTTGCCAATTTCAAAACCTACTACAAATCTACAGTATTCAAGATAATGTGCTATCAGCATAAGGAAGGATGGGTGGAGGATGGATAGATGGATGGATGGATAGATAGATAGATAGATAGATAGATAGATAGATACTGGATTAGAATTGAGAGTCCAGAAATAAACCTATACATCTATGATCAAAATTAATTTCTTTTTAAAAATCTTTATTTCATTTTTTTCCATTACCATTTAGCCCCCTAATACAACCTACACCCCAGCAATCACCACACTGTTGTCTATGTCCATGGGTCTTTCCTTTTTGCTCAATCCCTCCATCCCCTCACCTCCTGCCCGACTAGCTGTCATGCTGCTCTCCACTTATGTCTGTCCCCATTTTCCTTATTAGTTCGGTTTGTTCAATAGATTCCACATATGAGTGAAATCATATGGTATTTGTCTTTCTCTGACTGGCTAATTTCATTTAGCATAATGTTCTCCAGGTCCACCCATACAGTCACAAAGGATAATTTTTTCTTTTTTATAGCCAAGTAGCATTCCATTGTGTAAATGGCCCATAGTTGTTTTATATACTCACCTACTGAGGGACACTTGGGTTACTTCCTTATCTGGTGATTGTAAATAACACTGCAGTGAACATAGAGGTGCTTACATTCTTTCAAATTAGTGTTTTGGGTTCCTTCAGATATATTCCCAGAAGTGGGGTCACTTCTGAAGTGATATATATCATATATATATGACAAAATATTGCTACAAGAAATGTCACAGATTTTGCTGCCTATGTTTTCTTCTATGATTTTTATGGTTTGGGGTCTAACATTTAAGTCTTTGATCTGTTTTGAATTTATTCTTGTGTGTGGTCTAAGAAGGTGGTCTCCTTTCATTTTTCTGCACATATCTGTCCAATTTTCTCAACACCATTTATTAAATAAACTACCTTTAACCCACTATATATGCTTGCTTCCTCTGTCTAATATTAATTGACTATAAAGGTGTGGGTTTATTTCTGGGCTCTCTATTCTGTTCCATTGATCTATGTGCCTGTTTTTATGACAGTCCCGTGCTGTTGTGATTACTATGGTCTTATAGTATAGTTTGATATTAGGCAGGCAATGTGATTCCTCCAACTTCTTCTTTCTCAGGATCACTGTTGCTACACGGAGCCTTTTGTGGTTCCATATAAATTTTAGAAACATTTGTTCTAGTTTTGTGAAATACATCATTGGAATCTTGATAGGAATTGCACTGAATCTATAGATTTCTTTCAGTTGTATGGATATTTTAATGATGTTAATTCTTCCTATCCATGAACATGGTATGTGCTTCCTCTTATTTGTATTTTCTATTTCTTTCTTCAGTGTCTTACAATTTTCTGAGTACAGGTCTTTTACATCCTCGGTTAGGTTTATTCCTAGGTATTTTATTCTTTTTGTAACAACTGTAAATGAGACTGTTTTCTTAACTTCCCTTTCTGTTAGTTCATTATTGGCATATAAAAATGCAACTGATTTCTGGATATTAATTTGTATCCTGCTACTTTGCTGAATTCATTTATCAGTTTGGTAGTTTCTTGTTACAATCTTTGGACTTCTCTATGTACAGCATCATGTCAGCTGCAAATAATGAGTTTTACTTTTTCCTTCCCAATGTAGATGCCTTTTATTTCTTATTGTCTGATTGCTGTGGCTAGGACTTCTAGTACCATATTGAATAAGAGAGATGAAAGCACACATCCCTGTCTTGTTCCCAATCTTAATGGGAATGCTTGTAGTTTTTCTGCATTGAGTAGAATGCTGGCAGTATGTTTGTCATATGGCCTTTATTACGTTTAGGTATGTTTGCTCTATTCCCACTTTGCAGAGTGTTTATCATAAATGGGTACAAGCATTTTATCAAATGCTTTTTCTGCATCTATTGATATGATGACATGGTTTTTATCCTTCATTTTGTTTATGTGGTGAATCACATTTATTGATTGGTGAATGTTGTACCAACCTTGCAATCCCAGAATAAATCCCATTTGATCATGGTGTATGATCTTTTTGATGCACTACTGTATTCAGTTTGCTATTATTTTGTTGAGGGTTTGAGTGTCTATGTTCATCAGGGATATTGGCTTATAATTTTGTAGTGTCTTTATCTGTTGGAATTAAGATGTTGGTCTTGTAAAATGAGTTTGGGAGCCTTCCCTCCTCTTGAATTTTATGAAATAGTTTGAGAAGGAGAGATGTTAGTTCTTCTGGAAATGTTTGGTAAAATTCATCTGTGAAGCCATCCGGTCCAGGGCTTTTTTTTTTGGGGGGGGGGGGGCGGAGTTGATTACTGCTTCAATTTCACTGGTATAATCTATCTATTCATATTCTCTGATTCTTCCTGATTTTGTTTTAGAAAAATTGTATTGTATCTAGGAATTTATGCATTTCATCCAGGCTGTCCAGTTGTTGGCATTTAGTTGTTCACAATATATTCTTACAAATTTTTGTATTTCTTTTTTCTTACTTTATTTATTTATTTTAGAGAGAGGGAAAAGAAGGGAGAAAGAGAGAGAACATCAATGTGTGGTTGCTTCTCATGTGCCCCCAACCAGGAACCCAGCCTGCCACCTAGGTATGTGCCCTGCATGACTGGGAATCAAAACAATGATCCTTTGGTTCACAGGCCAGCACCCAATCCACTGAGCCACACCAGCCAGGGCCAATCCTTTGTATTTCTTTGGTGTTGGCTATTATTTGTCCTCTTTCATTTCTGATTTTATTTATTTGGGTCCTTTCTCTTTTTTTCTTGATAAGTCTAGTTAGAGGTTTGTCAATCTTGTTTATCTCTTCAAAGAAATAGCTCTTGGATACATTGATCTTCTGTATTTTTTTTTTTAGATTCTATTTCATTTCTTTCTGCTCTGATCTTTATTATTTCCTTCCTTCTACTCATGTGGGGCTTTGTTTGTTGTTCTTTTTCAAGTTCCTTTAAGTGTAAACTTAGATTGTTTATTTGACCTTTTTCTCATCTTTTGAGATAGGCCTGTAATGCTATGAATTTCTCTCTTAGGATTGCTTTCCCAGTGTCCCACAGATTTTGGATTGTTGTGTCTTCATTTTCATTTGTTTCAAGGTATCTATTGATTCCTTCCAAGATCTTGTTGTTGACCCATTCATTGTTTAATAACATTCTACTTAGCTTCTATGTCTTTGCATGTTTTTCAATTGTTCATGTGATTGATTTCTAGTTTCACAGCATTGTGGTCAGAGAAAATGCTTGATATGATTTCAGTCTTCTTAAATTTACTGAGACTTGGTTTGTGCCCTAAATGCAGTCTAATCTAAAAAATCATTCCATATGTACTTGAAAAGTATGTATATCCTGCTGCTTTGGGATGAAATGCTCTAAAAATACCAATTAAATCCATTTGATCCAGTGTGTCATTTAAGGTCACTGTCTGCTTATTGATTTTCTGTCTGGAAAATCTATCCATTAAAGTAAATGGGGTGTTAAAATCCCCAACTATGACTGTATTTCTATTGATCTCTCCGTTTATGTCCATCAAGATTTTCTTCACATATTTAAGTGCTGCTATGTTTGGTGCCTAAATGTTTACTAGGGTTATATCCTCTTGTTGGATTGTTCCTTTTATCAGTATGTAGTATCCTCCTTTGTCTCTTACTATAGCCTTGGTTAAAGTCTATTTTGTCAGATATAAATATTACTACGCCAACTTTTTTCCCTTTCCATTTGCATGAAATATCTTTTTCCATCCCTTTACTTTTAGTCTGTGTGTATCTTTCAATCTGAGATGGGTCCCTTCAAGGCAGCATATATATGGGTCTTACTTTCTTATCCATCAGCTACCCTATGTCTCCTGGTTGGGGCATTTAAGCCATTTACATTTAAGGTAATTATTGATATATACATAGTGCCATTTTATTCTTAGACTATTTTCCTCTTTCTCTTCTTAAAGCAAGCCCTTTAACACTCATTGCAGTACTGGTTTGGTGTTAACAAACTCCTTTAGCTTTTTCTTGTCTGGGAAGCTCCTTATTTCTCCTTCAACTTCAAATGATAGCCTTGCTGGGTAAAGTAGCCTTGGTTGTAGGTCCTTGCTTTTCATCACTTGAATATTTCACACCACTCCCTTCTGGCCTGAAATGTTTCCATTGAGAAATCAGATGATGGTCTAATTGGTGCTCCCTTGTATGTAACTACCTGCTTTTCTTTTGTGGTCTTTAGGATTCTCTCGTCTTTAAGCCTGGTCATTTAATTATGATGAGTCTCAATGTAAGCCCTCTTTGGGTCCAACTTGTTTAGGACTCTCTGAGCTACCTGGATTGGTGAGGACAGCTTTGTGTGGTTTCAGAGACTGTAGCCCCACAAGAGCAAGCTCTGAAAGGGGCTGGTAAGTCTCCCTGGAAAACCAGGTCATAATGCAGGTGGCAGGCATGACCCGATTCTAACACCAAGGGTCCTGTGGGAATCAGGCCTGAAATGTACATTTTTGTCCTCTGAAGCTGGCTCTGCTCAGCGGTAAGCCCTGTTAGTATAACCCAGATGCTTGAATTCAAGGCATAAGGAGTGAAACTCCCTACTTCATGACTTACGCCTTTATAGCCATCTGGCGCCTGCATGTCTTGCAGACCCCAACCTGAAAAGATTTCTGTGTTTCTTTAATTGTTATCTATAGTATTAGTTTTTTATGACTATAGCCTGTTGGACATCGATTGATAAGCTATGCATGTGTGTTGTATCCCCCTGCACTTCCCAGCCCTAACAAAAGCCATGTTGGAGAAGAGCCCAGGGCATTCCCCACTAGAGGGAATCGTCATCCGTTTCCCACCGGAGCAACAAAATTGCATCTGGGACCACTCTTTATATCCATCTGCGGCAGCCCTGGGGAACCTCTTGGGCTGAAGTTCCTTTCACTGGATTGTGTGTGTCTTTTTCCTTCACCAAATTAGGTAAGTTTTCAGTCATTATTTCTACAAATAGGTTCTTGATCTTTGCCACTCTCTTCCCCTTCTGGTATCCTGTGATGCAGATGTTGTTACACTTCATATTGTCCAAAATGTTTTTTAAGATCTCATTTTTTTTACTTTTTTTCTTTTTTCTGCTCTGCCTAGATGCTTTTTTTCTCCTTGTCTTCCAAATCACTGATTTGATTCTCTCCTTCATCTAACCTACTGTTTATTCCTTCTAGTGTATTATTTATTTCAGTTATTGCATTATTTATTTCTGACTGATCCTTTTTATGGCTTCTATGTCTTTTTTCATGCTGTTGAGTATCCTTATAATCATTACTCTAAACTCTCTGTCTGATAAATTGTTTGCCTCCATTACATCTAGTTCTTCTTCTGGAGAATTCTCTCATTCTTTCATTTGGGGTCTGGTTTCTTTGTCTTTCTGTTTTTACTGCTTCTTTGTTTTTTCTGCTTTAGTTGTTAAATTAAGGCAGAAAATTAATCAATGAAAAAGCCTCAAGCTATAATTAGTAGCCCAGCTTAAGCACCACAGAGTGGAGCAGAATAATTCCTATTGGCAGGGCTATTGCTTCCCCTCAGGCTGATGCCACTTGGGGAGGAGTGCTCTCCTTAAGAAAGATGGCTTCTGCAGTATGGGGAATGACTCAGAGCAGGGATCCTGGAGGTTGCTCCTTCAGTTCTCTCCCCACAACCACCAACTCCAGACTCCCCTCAAGTGTCTCTAGTTCATGCTGCCCTCCTTATGTCATAGCCCAGGGTAAGTGGCTGAAAATGAAATGTGTGTTGGCTGTTTAGGAGGCCCTCTGCATGTCATGCCATCTCTCCCTGGTAGACAGAAACCCTGCTGCTTTTCACAGCTGGATGTTATCTGGGTTCCTTTCTAGCTCTGGTGCTATAGGCTGGGAAGCCCAACTTAGGGTTTAGACCCCACACTTCTCAGGGGGAACCCCCTAGCCACTGAAATATACCTCTGGAATGTCAGTGGCTGCCTGTGCGAGTCCAGCCTCCCCTCTCATGCCTCCTCCACACTCCCTACCAGTCTGGCTGTGGTAAAGCAGTTTCTTCTCCCTGTCGTTGGTTATAAGGCTCCTTTCCAGCTAGTGTTCAGTTGGTTTTATTTCTCAACAATTTAGTTGTAATTCCAGATTGGTTCTGCGAGTACAACTTCCACTTACTCTTCCACCATTTTGGATCTCCAAAATGAGTTTTAATTAGGATACTAAGACCATTCAATGGGGAAAAATTAGTTCTTTCAACAAATGGTGGTGGGACAGCTTGATGTCCACAGGCAAGAGAATGAAATTGGACCCCTGATTCACACCATCTACAAAAATTAACTCAAAATGGATCAAAGACCTAAATGTAAGAGCTGAAACTATATATGTCTTAGCAGTCAACAAATGATAGGGCAAAAACTTCATAACCCTGGATTTGGCAAGCATCTTAAATCCAAGTAACCAGAGAAAAAAATAGATTGTGCGTCATAAAAATTAAAAACTTCTGTGTCAAAAAGCATGCTACTAAGAAAGTGAAAAGACAATCCAAATAATGGAAGAACGCGTGTATCAATTATATATCTAAGGATCTAGTATCCAGAATATATAAAGATTTCTTATAATTCAACAATAAAAAGACATCTTATTTTAAAAAGGGGCAAAGGATATGAATAGACATTTCTCTGAAGAAGATATACAAATGGCCAATAAGCATATGAGTAGACATTTATCCAAAAAAGATATACAAATAGCCATTAAGCACATGGAAAGTTGCTTAACATTATTAGTCATTAGAGGTATGCTGATCAATACCACAATGAGACACTACTTTCTACCTACCATTAGGTTAGCTATAACCAAAATAAGCAAACAAACCCAGAAAAGAGCAAGTGATACAAAGAAACTGGAACACCCAAACATTGCTGGTGGGAATGTAAAATGTTATAGTCACTTTGAAAAGTAGTTTGGCATTTCTTCAAAAAGTGAAACACAGAATTACCGTATGATCCCACAACTCCACTCCTAGGTATAAACTTAAGATAGATTAAAACATATTCACACAAAAAACTTACATATGAGTATTCATATAGCCAAAAAGTGGAAACAACCCAAATGTTCATCAATTGATGACTAGATAAAGGAAGTGTAGCATATCCATATAGTGGCATATTATTTAGCCACAAAAAAGGAATGAAGTACTAACAGATGGACCTTGAAAATATTATACTAAGAGAAAGGGGCCATTTATATGAAATTTCCAGAATAGGCAGAGAGACAGATTGTAGATCAGTGGTTGGTTGCCAGGGGCTAGAGGCTGGGGGCTGGGAGGAGTGAGGAGTGACTGCTAATGGGCATGGGGTTTCCTTTAAGGGTAACAAAAATGTTCTAGAAATATACAGTGGTGACAGTTTCATAGGCTACTGCAGGTACTAAAAAAAAAACCACTGAATTTTACACTTTATAATAGTGAATGTTATGATACATGGATTTTATCTCAAAAAATAAAATAAAGAGATGCCAATTATCCCCAAATTAATCTATACAGATCCAATACAATTTCCATCAAAATCCCAGCAGTCTCTTTTGCAGAACTGACAAGCTGATTCTATAATTTATATGGAAAAAGAATAGGACTCAATAGGAAAACAATTTTGAAACAGACAACTAACATTGAAGGACTCATCTTACTGATTTCAAGGCTAACACTAAAGTTACAGTAACCAAAATATTGAGGCATTGGTGAAAGGACAGGCAGATCAAGTAATTAAACAGAACACAGAGTCTACAAATAGATCCACCTGTATAAGGTCAATTGACAAAGGAGCAAAAGTAATCAATGGAGAAAATAATAGTCTTTTAACAAACAGTATTGAAAGAGATTATATCCACAGGGAACAAAACAAATTTTGCCAGTATTTTGTACCATATTTTTAAAAATTAGCCAAAGGTGGATCAAAGGGGAGAAAATGCATCAGAGACTAAAATATAAAACCTAAACTATACAATTTCTAGAACTAAACATAGAAAATAATTTTTGTGACCTTAGAGAAAGTGTAGAATTCTTGGCTAGGACACAGAGCACAACCCATAAAAGAAAAAAATTGACAAATTTTACTTTATCAAGAGTAAATATTTCTGATTTTTTGAAAGACTCTGTTAAGGAAACAAACCACATTCTGGGATAAAATATTTGAAAAACATATATCTGATAAATGACTAGTTTCTAGAGTATATAACAAACCCTCACAACAATAAGAAAACAAACAGTACAAAATTTAATGCGTAAATTTTAATGTGTACAATATCAGAACAGACACTACACCAAAGACGACATACAGATGGCAAAAAAACAGAAAAAATGTTCAGTATCGTTAGTCATCAGTAAAATCAATGCAAATGGAAACTATGAAGTGCCACTGCACTTCCACTAGAAAGAACACAATTTTAAATTGACATCAAGTGCTAACCATTCCAAAAGCAATGGGGACTTTTCACCCATCACTCCTTGGCATACAGATGGTGAATCACTTTGGAAAACCACTTTGTAGTTTCAAAGTTAAACACACACTTATGGGATCTAGAAAAGCTCAATCCTAGGTATTTATGAAAAATGAGGAAAGCTTATAGCATATTTATTCATAATCCTCTAAAACTGCAAATCTCCAAATTTTCACTAATTGGTGAGTGAATAAACAAATGTGATTCATTCATTATCACTCACAACAATAAAGACACATCTCAAAGTATGACAGGGAAGTGAAAAACCAGACTCAGAGCTACATTCTATGACTGCACTTCCATGGCATTGTAAGGAATAGCAAGCATCCAGTTACAATAAACAGACCCATGTTTGTCAGGGGGAAAGAGAGGAGAGGGGACAGGAGGGAATTTGGGGTAGTGAAAATATTCTATACCATGATTGTGTTGATAGCTAATATCTGCATGTTTTGTCAAAAATGATCTCACCTATAAGTGGAACCCAATCAACAAAACAAACAAGCAAGTAAAATATAACCCAAGACACTGAAATAAAGAACAAACAGACAGTAACCAGAGGGGAGGAGGGTGGGGGTAATGGGGGAAAAATGGAGCAGGTTCATCAAGGAACATGTGTAAAGGACTTATGGACAAAGCCAAAGGGGGTAGGATTGAGGGTGGAAGGTGGGGATGCCTAGGGTTGAGAGGAATGGTGGGGGGAAAATGGAGACAACTATACTTGAACAACAATTTTAAAAAACCCTAAAAAGAGTGAATTTTATACTGCATAAATTTTACCTCAGTAAATGATGTGAAAAATTAATCCCAAGAGGATAAGCATAAAGAAATCTATGTCTAGATAATATGGTGGTAAAACTGGAAACCACCAAAGACAAAGAGTATCTTAAAAGTAACCAGAGTTTTAAAAATTCCTTTAAATAAGCACAATTTAGATAGAAAGATGGCGTTTCCACAGCAATGGAATACGCAGACAAAAGGGAATAATTAAAGATAAAGTAGTGTAGAATTTCTAGTATCATTTGGGATGTGGCTAAAAAGACTTATTAACTTTAGACCAGTGATTCAACCTTTTTCATCTCATGGCACACAAAAGCTAATTACTAAAATTCTGTGGCACACCAAAAATACATTTTTGTCAATCTGACCAAAAAAAGTAGGTATAATTTTGATTTACAAAAAATAATAATAATAGTAACTACCCTTTTTGATCCAAAGTGACTTTTTTAAAAAAATCAGATGCTTATACTTATATATAATCATTTCTGGTACCAAGAACTAACCAACCAGACACAGCCTTATTACACAACATAACCAATAAGAAACAACTCCATTATATGATATATCTATATCATGCAAAACAGGGTATTCACACTGGCATTTTTTAATTTGACAATCTAAGGGAAAAGAAGTCAGTGCCCTTTACTAAATAGTCAGGTATTCCATGTTTTAAAATTTTTGTACACCAGTTGAAAAATCACTGCTTTAGACATTGATAAATCAAGTATACACATAAGACAAACAATGAACATAAGAGAAACCACATTTATACAGTGAAGGAGAAAAGTGAATGAGGAAAAAAATCATTTGTCAATCAAAAAATGAGAAAAGAAAAACTAAACACAAGAAAGTTGAGCTAAACAGAAAGACAAAAATAAGATTGTAGGAAGGAGTCCAAATCTAGTAAATAAAAGTAAACTAACAGCTCCAGTCTTTAAAAGACAAAAATTGTAAGAGAGGATACAACAAAATGTTATCAGACACCATTTTAAAAGATGTACTACAACATACAGATACAGAGAGACTGAAAGAAAGAGGAGAAAAATGTATACTGGGAAAATACATCAGAAAATTTTACTTTATGGCCAAAAAAAAAAAAAAAAGCATTACTAGAGATAGGCCACATTACATAAAGATAAAAAGGTTCAATTTATTAGCAACATACAATGATTCCAGCCTTGCATGCACCCCAAACAAAGTCCAAATATCAGAAAAGGAACAGAAAATAGATAAATCCCCAATCCCACGATCAGATTTGGACACAACTATCACTGGGATCAACACATCAGCTACAGAAAAATATCTCTAAGGATAGAAATGGTTTAAATAGGATTACCAGGTGTCATCTACTGAACACAAAGAGCTTATGCTCCATATCAGCAGGCATACTCTGCTTTGAAACCAGAACATATACTGTGCACAACCACACACAAACCACCCTCCACACACATGAGACCATGCAGACAGACCACTTCACCCATAATGCAGTAAGCCAAAAAAATAAGATATTTAATATACTGTATATATAAATATAAGTGTATATTGTAATGTAGTTTGTATTTTTTAAACTTGATGTATTTGGAACTGAAACTTCCAAATAACTCTTAAATCAAAAAAGAAATCATAGTGGAGACAGACAACATTTATGAGTGAAGGATAATAAAACACTAGGTATCTAAAACTGTGCACTGCAATGAACTGTACATTACAAGAAAAGATTAAACTTTAAATGCTTATTTATATGAAAAGAAAGCTGAATATGAATGCACAAACATCCAATATAAATTTTAAAAGAAGAACAGCAAAGTAAACCCTGAAAAGCAAGAAAGTAAGGAAATAAGAACAGAAATTAATGAAATAGAAAAATTAATATTCCATTAAAAATCAACATATTGAACATTTTACTTAAAAATAAATTAAAAATTAAACTACACAAGAACTAGGATAAAATGAGCAATTTTCTCTTTAATCTGAGTGTAGAAAAAGGATATATAACTGTGAATAAAAAAACAGATTCAGTAAAAGACATATAAATTCAACTTTATAAAAAATAAAAATATTTGGCATGGCAAAAATGCCATGAGAAAATATTTATGAAAATTAATAAAGGAAAAAATTACAACATATATCATAGAGAAAAGAAATAATATTCCTAATGTACAAGAAACTCCAATTTTTTTGAAAGGCAAAAAATGACCAGAAATCCTATTTAAAAAAGCAGAAGACATAAAACATGATAGAAACATGTCTTTAAACTTGTGAAAAGGTGTTCCATTTCACTCATAGGAAGAGAGAAATGCAAATTAAAACTACACTCAGCTACCACAGCTCTCCTGTCACTTTGGCAAAAACTGACAAGCTTAAGAATACACTTAGCAAGGCAGACTGTGGTGGGAAAGACATGCTGATACACTGGTGGTAGAAACAGCCAATGGGGCAACCCCTAAGGAGGTAAATGTGGAAATATCTAGCAAAATGACACATGTACTTTCCACTGAACCCAGCTGTCGCACTTCTAGGAGCCAACCCAGAAGACATGATAAAAAATACCAGTAACATGGCTATTCGTCAGAGTCTGTAATAACATAAACTTAGTTACCCTAGCATCACGGGAATGATGAGGTAAACCGCAGGAGAGTCACACAATGGAGCAGCACCAGACAGCAGGAAAAAAAGAATGCAGAATGTGCAGGAGTGGCTCTCAGGGGCTGGTGAAAGACTACACCACCACCGTCATCTGCAAGGTGTGGGCTAATGGGAAGTGAAAGGATTGTAAATACAGTAAATGTTGTATTTATTACACACACACATAATATATGTGTGTGCATTTATACATGTGCATACATGTGTGCATGTATGTTTGTGTACATGTGTACAGACGTAGTTCCCATCTCTGTCCACGGACAGGGGTTAGAAGTGAAGACACCCCAGGAACAATAAGCACACCTGGTGCTTCTTGTACTAGAGCACTCAAATTTTGGTGCTTAATAACATTTCCATACTACAAGGAAGCAGAGACCTTCAAAGAAATGCTGATTCCAGGTCTGGGCAGGTTAGGAACATGAGCCTAAAACATGATACCAGAAATATTAAAAATAAAAATTTAAGAACAAATAGGGAGAAGTAAGAAAAGGAGGAAAGGGAAGGAGGGAGAAAGAGGAAATAAGAAAGGGTGTTATGGACTGAATGACAGACACATCAATATGTTGAATCCTAAACTCCAATGTGATAGTATCAGGATGTAGGGCCTTTCAGAGGTGATTAAGTCGTGAGGGTGGATCCCCATGATGGGATTAGTATCCTTATGAAAGAGTCCCCAGAGAGTTCTCGGACTCTGCCATGTGAGGACAATGAGGTGTCTACCTGCAACTGAAGAGGGCCTAGCCAGAACCCGGCTATGCCAGCACTCTGATCTTGGACTCCCAGCCTCCAGAACTGTCAGAAATAAGTGTCTGTTGTGGATAAGGGATACCTGGTCTGTGGTACTTTGTTACAGTAGCCTGAACACACTGACACAGAGCTAAGACAAGAAAGAAGGGAAGAGGGACATTCCACAGAGCCAGGATTCAGCCTAGAGAATTCCTGCTGATCTGGGATAATTTGTGCTCCAAAGTCATTGAGGAGAGTGAAGAATTATAAAGGAGAACAGTAAAGAATTAAAAAACAGGAAGCCATGAAACTAAACTGATAATACACAGATAGATAAGGAGAAAAGGAAGGGGGGAGGGCTCCTTCTCACGGCAGATGGCCAAGCGCTAACAAGTGTATTCAGAGACTGTTGGAGCTGGACAAACATCATTTTGCAACCATCAAAGTAAAGACCAGTCTAGCCAAAACATCAATGGATTCTCAATTTTCCTGAAGAGCAGAATATCTGCATGTTCTTACAATACTTTCCCCTCTACTGCGTATTATCAGTAGTCACAAGAGGGAAAGTAGTCAGGATCCTGGGAAGAGAACAGACAAGCCCTTGATCAGGTGAACAGTTTAACATCCCCAAAAGGGCAGCCGGACATTGAAGCCCTGAGAAGGCCTATCTCACAGGTGGAGAGTCCACCCAAGAATGCACAACTGGAACTTCACATGAGGAACCAAGAAAAGGGAGGGACCATATTCTTTATAATCTCAATGTCATAAGGGTGATAGGAAGGCTATGAATATGCCCTAGGTTGAAGGAGACTAAAGGCCCAAGACAGCTAAGTGTGACACCTGCACCCATACCGGCTCCAGCCCTGGAGAGGAGCCAGGGCTGTGGACAATATGGCTGAGCCCACCGAGAACACCGGAGTGCAGTACAGAGAGCAGTTAGCTAGCTAGGTCAGTGATCACCGACAAGACAGCTCTATTCTTAGCAAACAGCGGCTCTGCCATCTCCATGTCCAAACCTGTGCTGAGTCCTTGGGGACTGACTTCTAAGCAACTTCCCACACTCTCTGTCTCTTTACTCTTCAACCTTTGTCTCTTTGTTAACTCTTCTTTGGGTTGTAAACTTGTTCAAATAGCTCCTATTAAAAAACACAAACAGCTCTCTCCTAGACCCATATTTTCAGTCAGACATGTAAACAGCACCCCCACCACCAATGCCAGCCCAGTCAGTCTACACTTTCCCACACTACTGAACTGAACTTCCTTCCCAGTCACACCAAAGCCAGTGATACCTCTAGTCCTTTTTTTATTGTATTTTCCTCCATTAACCTGGAAAAAAAAAGGTTTTGTGACAATAGATGATGTTACAATTAAACAGGCAAGCTCCAAAATTGCTGGTGAAAATGAAAAATGCTCCAATTTCCTGGAAGATAATTTGGCCATGAGTATTTGAAGCCTGAACTTCTTAAAATTTAATACTAATGAGATGAAGGGGTTAAGAGAACTTCTGGAATGGGATAGCCAGACTTGTCTCTGCTCTGGTGCGAACTCCAGTGTCCTTATTGATGAAGCAGGACAATCAAACATCTTGGAGAATTATGGGGACTGAGTGAGAAACGAGGGCCTAGAATACAGCAATGACTGTGGAAACTGTCTTCTCACATGGTCACATACTTATTCCTGGAAAGACACCAACGCCCTCGTCCTCCGGTGACAGCTCAAATGCCTGAACCTGCCATCCTCTTGGCTAGAACACTGTTCCTCCTCTGAGACTGGGCAGAACAGGTAAGGAGATCCCTTCTCACAGAGGGGGAAACACTGCAAATGGCAACAACGTAGCCAGAGTAATAGGGTGATATGGGGCAAGAGCTGGAAGCAGAATGCCACCTTGGGGTCTCCAGGCTGTCTCCACCAGCCTAGGTGGGCTCCTACCAGGAAGTTTTTACCATGATTTCTGTTCATGCTCTGCCAAATGTATACAAGGGGATAATAAGAACAGTTCACTGTCATGCTCCCTATAACAGCTGCACTCCAGCTGCCACCAGCCCTACTAGCTCTGGCCTGAGGCCCAGGCCCTGCAAAGATGGTGCCCTGCATTTCAGTGGAGTTGAGAGACAGCCTAATAACCAGCATGTGAAGTGGGCAGGAAACAGTGTTAATATCTAGCACATTTCCTCAATCATAGGGGTAGCAAAGCTGGGGGTTGGTCTCGTGCCCTGAAAGAGTAAAATAGCCAGAGCACTTAGAAAAAGGTCAAAGCCTATAATGAAAGCTTCCTTCTGCCTCAATGTAACTGCAGTGTCACTGCTACCCTTCATACCCAAAGAGAAGGTGGCCTCCCCCATAAAAGCAATATAAGATTCACAGTAGCAGGGGAATATGCACTAAATCAAATGGTGTAATCTATAAGCGCCAGTGCATTTCTGGAGAAAGAAAACAGAAGCCTGAAATAGCTGAATGAGTTTGCTTAAGCATACAAGTAAAGCATCCTTGGCCCCTTGGACGACTATGCATGACATTCCCTAGGTAGAATACATCAGGCTGCTCACAGCCCTCCACACCTGGGAGCACCTGACTCACTTTTGCTAAAAAACACTGCTCAAGGGGCCGGGTGTGAGTTGAATGGGCTGTGCACAGACAAGCTGGCTCCTGCCTGTCTGAATGTCTCCTAGAGGGCACTCCTCCACCCCTGTACACCATCATGGCCACCGCAGACCAATGACAACAGTTCTCAGATCCATCACTGTCTCTGCATACAGGGCCACCAGACAGCCTGGCGGTGCGGCTGCACAGGGAAGAGTGAATGAGTCATCTCGTGAAAAGCAACCAACCCCTTCATGCCAAGCTGCAATTCAACTTAAACCTCTGGGAGCACAGCATGCTCCCACATCCCTGTGAGAGGAAAAAGGCAAAGAAAGATGAGTGCCCTGGATGAATGCCACTCAACCGCAGAAGAAAGGAAAGCTAAGAGGAGGGAGCAGGTGAAGCCCCCAGTGTCTGAGGTCTCCATGGCTGTGGCACTCAGTACTCTCTCAGCCCCTTGAGTGCCTACACCCACTATAAATAAGGAGTACATGTGAAATGAAGGGCAGGACTGTGAAACCTCAGAGGGGTCTGATGTCAGCTGGGCTGGAGGCCTCTACAGCCATCAGCACTTAACCATCACTCCTGGAGAGGATATAATAATGTCCTCCCCTCCTGAAAACTAGGACCTCCACACCTTCACTCATCTTCCTGGTCCCAAGGCCCAGAGTTCAACAATGAGATGGTATCTTGGCGTGGGGGATGAGCAGGTGGGCAGTACCCACTGATGCTGGGACTACTGCCAGCATGATGCCCAGGAGGGGGCCAGCACCCTGGCAGCACTCCCTCAGGGGGCACTGCCAGGTGACAGAGGGCAGAGGTGACACTGCCCCTAGACTACAGCCTCCTAGATCAAGCCTCCTAGGCCATCCTGGCCTAACAGTATGTGGACTGCACACCTACCTGTCAAACAACAAATCCTCTTGCTAGTCCCCTCCCTTACTCTGAAGTACAGTGAAATCAAGCTACACACACTTCATCCATCTCTGTGGCCGACGACTAGCTATTCCTCCCAAGTCCATTCTTCCTCCTTCATGACCACAGAGCTGTGAATAAGCACTGAGCCTCCCAGAAGATGGTATGGCCCCACCTTCCAGGAAACCAGGGACCACTCTGCCACATTACTGGTATACAGTTGTCCCGTATAACATCATTGGTATACAGTGATCCTGTATAACACCCCTGCTATACAGTTGTCCTGTACAACACCATTGGTAAGCAGTTGTCTTGTATGACACCATTGGTTTATAGTATTCCTTTTTAATACCAATGGTATAGAGTTGTCTTATATAACATTGCTGGTAAGCAGTTGCCCTACATAACACCATTGGTATGCAGTGGTCCTGGATGATACCATCTGTTTGCAGCGGTCCTGGATGACATCAGTGGTATGCCATGGTTCTGTATAACACTCCTGGTATGCAGTGGTCCTGTATGACACCATTGGTATGCAGTGGTTCTGTATGACAGAGTTAATGTGCAGTGGTCCAGTATGACACCACTGGTTTCCCATGTCCTGGATGACACTGTTGGCTTGCAGTGTCCAATGTGTACCATGATTCAAGTTGCCATAACTTACGTTTCACATCCTTAAAGTGCTATCATTTACCCTTTCTGCTTCCACATGGTGACAACACAGAAGATGCACATACATTTTATTGTACTAGAGGTAATGCCAACTGAGTGTGGTAGAACCATACACAAAAAGGCATGCACCCAGAGTCTTGGGTGGTCATGCCTCTGGGCAGGAGGCCTAGTGGAACCCAGCCTACTCCTCTCCAGAACTGTTATTTCCAGGAGACAAACTTGATTTATTAAAGCTGTGTGTTTGGGGAACTCTGTTTCTGCCACTGATCGCTCTCTAGTGCAGCCCCCATGGGCTCAGCTATGCTGTTGTCACATGTATCTCCCAGGTCTCTCATCCCCATCCTCATCTCAGCTCACAGCAGGGATCCAAATGCCCCTGGAACACTTCTCCCTTGGATCCCACACAGAAGGGAATCTGCTCCCCAACTCCAGATTCACTTCTTATTGTATGTGCTCTTCCCCTCTCTCCAGCCCCAGGTGTGACATTCCCTTGGTGTCACTCTTGTGCCCCCTTGTCTGTGTGCTCTCACCTTACCCCAGCGAATCATGGTGTGTCTTCCTCTGCAGGTCCCCAGCCAACAACCACCAGCCCTAGTCAAGCTTGGGTCACTGTTCCAACATGACCAGAGCCCCAAGGGATCAGTGCGTCTACCTTTGCTGAGGTAGACAGGCCGTATTCTCTAGAATGTAAAGCTTTAAAACTGGGAATAACAACAAAAGCACAGTCTTCCTCAAGAGGGGAAAATCATCTAGAAAATTTTAAAACAAAGAATGGAAATGACAAATGTCTGATGAGAACAGGTCATATCAAACCAATGGGATGGAATTTAAAGTGTCTTGAAAGAAAATGGAAAGCCAGATACATTGCTTAGAAAACAGGTTAAAATAGACCAAAGAACATTCAAAAGGCTATAGAGATAACAGGGTAAACCTAAAGGAAGAAAAACAATGTGCAATAAATGAGAAATTAAATGTAAATAAACTATAAATAATTAACATACTGAAAGCTATTAAAGAATAAAATAGCTAAATAAAAATGAAGACAAATTTGATAAATCTGATGAAAAAACTGAAATAAGCATTACAAATTAAAAGAATGCAATAAGAGATAAGAAGATAGAAAAAGTCTAAAAGCACATATGTATACATCTGTGCCCACATGCCTGAAAACTTCCCTGAAATGGACTATTTTCAAAGGAAAAAAATTAGAAATTGTATAGGCAGTCAACAATCTGTCTACCGAATAGACTCCAGGCTTAGGAGCTTTGACAGAGGAATTAGATTAAATATTAGGCCAACAGCATTTGCTTTCTATAACAGATGACACAAAAATACATATTTAAACAAAGGATACAAAAATAGGAGAAGGAACTTCCAGTCAAGATTGAGGCATAGGTAAACACGGCTCGTCTCCTCACATAACCACATCAAAATTAAAAAAACTAAAAACTAAAAAGAAAAAAAATAATAAAATAAAATATTGGAAGGGTATTACAATGGGAGAAAGTATTAAAAATATCAATAAGCACTAACAGGATTTATTACAAGACTCAACACAGAATTTCATCAATTTTCCATATTAAGAATTTTCTGTATTAAGAAATTCTAGTACCATTTACATAATGGAATACTACGCAGCAGAAAGAAAGGAGCTCCTATCCTTTGAGATAGCATGGATGGAACTGGAGAGCATTATGCTAAGTGAAATAAGCCAGGCGGTGAAAGACAAATACCATGTGATCTCACCTATAAGTGGAACCTAATCAACAAAACAAACAAGCAAGCAAAACATAACCAGAGACACTGAAATAAAGAACACACTGAAAGTAACCACAGTGGGGCGGGGAGATAATGGGGTGGGGGAAAGAAGGAAAAAGGGTCGTTCAAGGAACATGTATAAAGGACCCATGGACAAAGCCAAAGCGGGGAAGGATGGAGGGTGGGATGTGAGAGTGGGTGGAAAGGGGTTAAGCAGTGGTAGGAAAAAGGACACAACCATATCAGAACAAAAATTTTAAAAAAAAGAAATGAAAGGAGGAGTCATGTAACTAACTTAATTGCAGCAATGAACATATTTAGTGAAATATAACTCTTGTTTGGCTTTTTAAATCAAGAAATAGATTAGCAATAATTAGGAGAAGACTTCTGTTACTTGATATAAAGGATTTACCAAACAGCAAGCATACTTCATGGTAAAAATGCTTGGGTCAAGTCTGGGATAAGTCAAAATCCAACTGAGAAATCTATTGCAACTAAAAGCATTTTAAAACATATGGCCACACTCAAATGCATAAAAATTGATAACTTTCTTATAAACTATTAAGTATTAGAGAAATATAATAGGGAAACTCCTTATTACAATAACCAGATACTGGAAAAGAGTTTAAAAGAGAAAAGTACCTACAGCAAGAAAGCTACAAAATGTAACTGAAGGCTAATAACAGAATGGAGAAATAGAATATTTTCCCAAACTAGAAACTAATATTGTTAAAATTTCAGCTGTTTACAATTTAAATTACAGGTTTTATTCCTCTAAAATGTAATCCCAATCTCAAATTAACTTTGTTAACTTGAAAATCATCATTCTAAATTTCATCTAGAAAGTAAGTAGCCAAGAATAGCCAAAATATTTTTAAATAATGATGATATCACATAAATGTACCATAAAACTAAAATAATTAAAATAGTTGTACCAGCACAAGAACAAACAGATCAATTTGAGAACTTGGAAACAGACACTAGTATATAAATATTTTCATGTAAGATGCACATACAGGACAAAAGGAGCAACACGACTTCCGGCCAAGACGGAGGCATAGGTAGACACACTGTGCCTCCTCGCACAACCAAGATAGGGACAACAACAATTTAGAAATAGAATAACAACCAGAACTGACAGAAAATTGAAGTGTATGGAAGTTGGACAACCAAGGAGTTAAAATAGACATGTTCATCCAGACCAGGAGGAAAGGGATTGAGGCAGGAAGAGCGGTGGGACCTGGCATTTAAGTCATCCCAGGCACATAAGACCGCATAGCGGGCAGACCCTGGTTGTGCAGGCAGAAGTTGGCAGACCACGGGCTCAAGCTGGCAACTGGCAGACCCAGCAAGGCAGCAATTGTGAAGCAAGGCACTGAGCGTAACCCAGGGTCCCAGCTCTAGGAAACAGAGCCTCCGGACACTGATTGAAAACACCTGTGGAGGCTGAGGCACAGGGAGAGACTCCCAGCCTCACAGGAGAGTTCGTTGGAGAGACCCATGGGGTCCTAGAACATGCATAGGCCCGCCCACACAGGAATTAGCACCAGAAGGTCCCAGTTTGCTTGGGGGAAGCAGCAGAAGGGACTGAAATCCAGCAGAAAACAGAGCAAGCGCCATTGTTCCCTCTCGGACCCCACCCCCACATATAGCGTCACAACCCAGCAACTGGGTTACCCTGCCCAGGTGAACAACTAAGGCTCTACCCCTCATATGTAACAAGCAAAACAAGATGCCCCCCCCCCAAAAAAAAGGCCCAAATGGAAGAACAGATTAAAGCTCCAGAGTAAATACAACTAAGAGACCAAGAGATACCCAACTTACCAGATGCACAGTTCAAAACACTGGTGATCAGGATGCTCACAGAATTGGTTGAATTTGGTTGCAAATTAAATGAAAAAATGAAGGCTACAATAAGTGAAAAGAAGGAAAATGCACAGGGAACCAATAGTGATGGGAAGAAAACTGGGACTCAAGTCAATGGAGTGGACTAGAAGGAAAAAAAGAAACAACTAAACAGAAAAGAATGAAGAAATAAGAATTCAAAAAAATGAGGAGAGGTTTAGGAACCTCCAGGACATCTTTAAATGTTCCAACATCCGAATTATAGGAGTACCAGAAGGGGAAGAGGAAGAGCAACAAGTGCAAAAGTTATTTGGACAAATAATAAAGGAGAACTTCCCCAATCTGGCAAAGGAAATAGATTTCCAGGAAGTCCAGGAAGCTCAGAGAGTCACAAAGAAGTTGGACCCAAGGAGGAACACACCAAGGCACATCATAATTACGTTAGCCAAGGTAAAAATGAAGGAGAGAATCCTAGAAGCAGCAAGAGATAAGGAGACAGTAACCTACAGAGGAGTTCCCATCAGACTGTCAGCTGATTTCTCAAAAGAGACCTTGCAGGCAAGAAGGGGCTGGAAAGAAATATTCCAAGTCATGAAAGGCAAGGACCTACATCCAAGATTGCTCTATCCAGCTAAGCTTTCAGATAAGGTCAAGTTAAAGGAGTTCATCATCACCAAGCCCTTATTTTATGAAATGTTAAAGGGACTTACCTAAGAAAAAGAAGATAAAAAACATGTATAATAAAATGACAGCAAACTCACAATTATTAACAACCACACCTAAAACAAAAACAAAAACAAAAACAAACTAAGCAAACTAGAACAGGAACAGAACCACAGAAATAGAGATCACATGGAAGGTTAGGGAAGTGGGAAGAGGAGAGGGGGGAAAAGGTACACAGAATAAGTAGCATAGATGGTAGGTAGAAAATAGGGGGAGGGCAAGAATAGTATGGGAAATGTAGAAACTAAAGAACTTATGACACATGGACATGAACTAAAGGGGGGAATGTGGGTGGGAGAGGGTGTGTAGGGTGGAGGGGAATGAAGAGGGGTAACGGGACAACTGTAATAGCATAATCAAGAAAATATATTAAAAATAAATAAATAAATAAAAGCAGGAGGGAAAAAATAGCAACACATATTACTGGGAAAATGAAGTACTTTTCAACAAATAAGTGTTTTTAGTACTTAGAAAAGAAAAATAACTTATGTCTTCATCTAATAACACATATCAAATTAAATCCCAAGTGGATTACATAGGTCAATGCAAAAAGTAAAAGTGAAAAATGTAAATGGTCACCCCAATTTCAGGATGGAAGAGGTTTCTAAATGTAAACACAATAGATGATGACATTACAAAGGAAAATACTCATGTAACTGCCCAAAACACCAACATCAGATTACAAGATGAATGAGTTGACTGGAGAGAACAGCATGAAGGTAAAAGCATAACGTTTTCAATAAAACTGTTTTACATATAAGGAAAAGACTAAATTAACTATAGTGACAAAGCTTGATCCACTGTACACATTATGTTGGTTTCCCGTTTTCAGGAACACAGTAACACAGGCACTGTATGCTGCTCTCATCTAGCCATCTTGAGATCAATTTGGCAGTGATACATTATACCTCTTAAAATATCCATGTCTTTTGACCCAGGAATCCCATGTGGATGAATACTCCACACTGCTTCACAATGAAGGGAAGCTGACTTATGCACAAGGATACTCAAATCAGTGGCAGAGCTGAGAAAAACCCAAATTTATTAAACAAGAAGGGAATGGTTTAATAAATACCTACATCCATAAAGTGGAAACCATGCAACCTTTAAAAAATGAGACTTTCACTGTGGCAGGGTGACTCGGTGGGAACACTGTCCCAATTAACACCAAAAGGTTGTGGATTCAATCCCTAGTCGGGGCGTGGATATTGATGTCTCTCTCTCTCTCTGTTTCCCAACCACTCCCCCCTCTCTAAAATCAATAAACACACCCTCAGGTGAGAATTTTTTTAAAAATAAGGTATTCAACTGGATGACGTAGAACATTTTGTAGTATATCACTCAGTTTAAAAGCAGGGCATAGAAGTGTATATACACCTTAATCCCTGATGCAAAACCTGGAGTGAAACAGACCAAAATGTCTGCAGCAGTGCCATGGGCCCAGGAGTCCCCCAAGCACCAACCACCAGCAGGGTCTTCACTGAGCATCACGACAGAGTGGCTCACGTGTGTGGGGGAGAAGCAAGACAGACACACAAACAAACACGGGGGCCTGGGATGCATGGCGTCAAGGGAAGGGGTTGCTGTATGGGTCTAAAGCTGCAGAGCTCAAGCCCCTGAGGAGAAAGATTTTTTCACCAGATCTGGGGGAGGCAGAGACCACGTGAACCAGCCCAATGGTGCAGACAAAGCCCTGCTGGGGAGGACCAGATGGCCACACAGTCCAGCTTGGCCCTGCAGGAGACAGGAGAGAGTGGAGAGGCCTTGTTTTCATTATTATTTTTTTGAAAAACAGTATTTGCTATATTACCTTTCAATTTTATTTTTAACAAAATTGTAAATGTACACAGTTTTCAAGTCAAAGAATTCCACAAAACTTATGGTGAAAACAGCATCCCCTCCCACAGGCATTTCTCTTGGTTCTTCTCTCCTCCTTTTGGTATTTCTCTCCACATTTCTAATTCCCAGGTTCAGTTCGCTCTTCTTGACCTTACAGTCTGTATCATCCACTAACTTCCTATTACAAACATGAAATTAACCCTCACAGCCACCCACACACCTCTGCCCAATCTGGTCTGACCATCAATCTCCAGTACGCACTGTCAGGACATGCACACAGGAGCTCTGTGACCTTATTCCTCCTCCTGCTTCATCCCCCTTCTTGTGCTTCCTAGAGTTAATAAGGGTTTGCTGAGTGTCCTGTGCACTTATGTCAATTTACCTCCAAACACTCGGTCAGGGGTCACTCAAACATAGCAGGGAACAGCCTGATCTACTCACACACATCCAACAGTCCAACCCAGGTTTCCAGTGTTGTGGGGCCATTAGGGCAGGAGCTTGTTCTACTTTCTGTTTAGAACTGCCCCCTCTGCTGTGCCCAAAGACTCCAGTTCCCCCCCTGAGGGGAGGAACCTGCAGTCTTCAGCCAGGGTGGGGAAGGATTTTCAGGCTTGCTAGGGGAGAGGGCTAAGAGTGTGACTGCTTCTTTCCACTAATTTCCTATTTCAGCCCTATTTTCATTGCTGCCTCCTTCCACCCACCTCCCACCACCCCATTTTCAGAATCAGTCCTGAGACTTGGTGGAGGGGTAACTGTCTGCAGTGCAGTATATTCACCTCCCAGGCCCCCAACACACACACACACGCCTCTCAGTTTTCTGCTTTTCAGATCTACTAGATCCCTCTGTCCATTTATTTCTCAAATTTTCCAAATTCTGTCGCCTCCTCTCTTAATCTCTTGGTAGGTTGTGCCCTTTTAGTGGGCTTTTAAAAGAAGCAGAGGTCACTATAAATTTAATCTCCCACTCTGACTGAAAATCAAGGGAGGAATTTTTTAATTAATTTTAAGATGGGAGTATCAAGGATCTTGGATACTAACAGAGGTGATCTGTCAGGAAGAAGCAGCTGAGGCCCAGGAGTGAGGTGGCACCACCGAGGCAGCAGCAAGTCCCCAAGTGACCGAGAGAGGGCCGGTACTGGGATGCAGGGGGCATCAAGTGGAGGGGCAGGTTGGCAGCATTCCAGGTGGGAAAGAGGCACAGTACCGGCTGAGACTAAAATCTGAGGAAGGAAGATCAGATGTATAAGCATGGCCTCAGATAAAAGCAAACCCACCAGGGACGTGTGACCAGAGTTGGGGTGGGGATGGAAGCCGTGAAGTTCCTTGACCAGTCTGCAGGGCTGCGTGGTCTCCCTGCAATGCCGTGCTGTTATCGTGCCCAATGGACACTCAACTACATGAAGGAGTCAGGGGTGTTTATGAGAAAGTGATCACAGGCCTGCCCTGCGAACTGCAGACTACGTGTAGCAGGGTCACCAAGGACACAGCAGGAAGGGGGCCTCTGAGGGAGGAGTCCCAGCCAGCAAGCTCATTGGCACAGTCCTCCTGTCTGTACCTACTCTAGGTGAGTTTTAAAGTTATGTTTTAATGTTCCAATTCAAGTCTATAGTGAAAGTTGTTATCTTAATGTAATGCAGGAAAAAAGCTGTGAAAAGCAAATAACCAATTCAGTATTACAAACACTAAAAGACCTCAAAGTAAATAAAAATGTCAACAAAGTTCCTGTTATCATTATCTCTTAATTTCCTGCTCTTAGTGCAGCCTAAGGCCCAGGCCTGAGCAGGGCAAGGAGGGGTCTCTGCCACCAGCCAGCTGTAGGATCCCCGGTTCCCCTCTGCCTAACAAAGTGGGCTTTCAGGAACCCCAGCTTTGTCTAAGCGCAGGCATCACACTGAAGCCAGAAGCCCATCTTCAGCTTCACTAAGTCAGACTGCCCTTCGCCTCAGTCTACGGAAGTGTGGAAAGTTCTCAGAGACGTGAAAATGGAAATCCAAGTTCTTCCAAACCACCAGTTCCCCTGGGCATCACCCACTGCAGATGAACTCCATACTGGCTCATCACATCCCCAGGAATCCCACTGGAAGACGCTGCAGGACTCAACCAGGACTGCCAAGGGAAGCAGAGCCATTTCTGTTCCAACCAGATGAGTGTTCCTAATAGCTCCCTTCAAACCTGCAGAAGAGGCCACAGGTGCCCTATAAAAAGCTGGCTGCCTTCACTTAACCAAGCCTCAGGGAATTCCCAGATCCCGGCTGCAGCCCTCTGGAACTGCAGTCTTGATGGCTCAAACACATTATTTGTCTCCTATGGCGCAGAGCCAGCGGGCGCTGTGCAGCGCCAACAGGCTGGGTAACTCAGCCAGCCTGGCCCACCCAGACATGTTTATTCATCTCCAGAACTGCAGTCGGTCCGAACTAGGGCGGAGGAATTTGGACAACACCAATGTCTATGGGGAAAGAGGCCCAGCATATCCGGGGCCTTGTTTATATGCCTGAGTTCCAGGGGCCCTTCCCTTGGGGTTTCTGTGAAAATTAGATCCAGATTTGCACAATTACAGTGTTGGTCCCAAGCCAGGAGGAATCTGGATGTTCTCTATGTAACAGCTTCAGTTTGAAAAAAACAATCCAACAAAGATAGGAAAAAAGACTACCTGGACCCCCACTCCCACAGTCAGCCCCCATTCCTGACACAGCAAGTGGCCTCAGGATGTGCCTCTACGGCCCTGATGTGTCTTTGATACCCACTGACATCAGCTCCTGCCCTGCTCCTTCACTCCACTTGGGTCCAGCCACACTGACCTCCTTGCTGCTCCATGAACACGCCAGGCACATCGCCCAGAGCCTCTGCTCCATCTCCCCTGGGGCCTGGAGCCATTCACCCTCCAACACCCATAGGGCTTGCTCCTGCACCTCCTTCATGGCTCTGCTCAATTGTTCCCTTCTCAGGGCCTGCACTGACTGCCCATTCAAAACTGCGCCCAGCACTCCCACAGCTCTCCCCATTCTTCATTTCCTCCACAGCAGCATCACCACCTGACACATTGTTACTTACAGTATTTATGTTTTGTAACCCCCATAAGGATGTAAACTAAAGGTATTCTAGAAGAGTGCCTGGCACATCATAGGCATTCCATCAATACTTGCTGAATAAAGGAAAGAACAAACAAGGTCTTTATTCAAACAATTTGTTAAATAAGAATGCTCCTCTTCAAATGTTCAGGATTGGGTTAACCAACAGCCCTGAATACATATGTGCACATGCTCCCAACTCCTTGCCACCATCTGCCAAGGGGGGCTGCTGATGAAGTCACTGCCCTGCTGCAGACAGCAGGCCCTGGAAGGTCAGTGGGCTGTGCCTGTATCGCCCTCCCACCAGGATGGCTGAGCTCAGCACTCCATGGTGGCCAGTCGGGGCTGCCACCAAAACCACTCCACGGGAAGGGCAGACACTGAGTTCAGGGCCCACCTCACAGCATCCAGGCAGCTCCCACTTATTCTACCCTCGTGAAGCGGATTCAGGCTAATAAAGTCAGAGGCCTTGGCTCAAATCCCAGTCTCCCCACTGACTGCCACGGTGACGTCACTTCCGTGAGCCTTGGAAGTGAGTAGAAGAGTACCTACTTCAGAGGGCATGTGGGGACTAAGCAAGATATTTAGACCAGCATAGCTGACACAAATCAGGCATTTCATAAAAATTAGCTGCTAATTTGTATTCCATACAAGACCGCTAAAAACTTTTAGAAAATATTATAAGTTTTAGAAAAACAGATCTCTTAAGGATAAATTTTAAAGAAGTCATTTCAAGGTGGTTTTGCAAAACTGGAGACACAGCCACAAATAGGTGTCCACATGGCCCGGACAAGTCATCATGGCCACAGCACACACTCATCACTCCTGGCTGGTGAGCACCACTGGAGCATGAGAAAGAGGCATGTGTCTGTGTAGAACACACTAACAACTGGCCTCAGGTCCACTACTGGACAGTTTGGTCGAGTTAACTTTGGAGAACAAAGGTTAATGGAAAAGGAGAAAACCACTTCTTTTTCAACTTTGGTCCTACAAAAGCCAGACGGGAAATCGTGCATATCACTGGTACTGTTGTTGCACCCTGACCTGTAACAGGTCCCTCATGTGACATAAAACCAGGCCATAAGGAAGGGCAGTAAGACATGTGGCTTCAGGTGCAAACAAGATTTTAAAAAATCACTGCTGTAGAAAGAATCACTCAATTAAAGACATACCCTCCATAAAGGCATTTTAAGAAGTACTACTTACATGGAACCATGTGAAGATCTTCTCTCTCTGGACACAGCCCTGTAAACAGGTTAAAAAAGGATTATAATTGAAAATCACAGGTAGAAAATAATGCAAAGAATGCTCTATACCTTAGACATCAAACTTCATCAAACCAAAGTAATTTATATTAAAAAAATGTAATCATAAATCAATTATTTGGAAAGTCAATACAGTTTTCCAGAGAAGGAATTCCACAAAAAGTAGTTAGATTTGAAACTGACCCTGGACTTAAAAAGTATCAATAAGTGCTCAGAACCCTAGGCTGCCCTAAACTGTGACCAGGCCACGGAGGCCTGCCTGTGCAAAGACTTCAGTGTATGTAAACAATGTTACTGGAGACTCCTTCTGGCAGCCCAAAAGCCTCAGTCTGAAGAGGATGGAGGTATCAGAAACTGCCAAAGGAGGACATCTACTTTCATCCATGACGGAAAAGGGATTGACTCTCCTGCCTCAAACAATTGAGAAACAGACAAAAGACCTGAGACACGGTGTTCAGACATAGGATAAACAGGCATCATGGGACAATGATCACTGAGGGAAAGAAAAAATGTGATGCATCCTGATCACGCAGCCTGCAGTGTGGGGAGCTTCCAGGCCACAGTGCAGAAGAGGGGCCCAAGCAAAGCAAGCAGTCCTGAAAGGAAAAAACAGCATTGAGATTCGGGGAGGCAATGACAGCTACAATGGGCAGAGCAGAGTACCAGAAAGGAGAGCACCACACAGAGAAATGTTCCAGAGAGCCGTAGGGTGGAGGGTGCTATGTCTCCTCAGTCTTCACCCGAACATGGATTAGCACATGTGAGTGAGCAAACTATCTGCAACCAGAGAAAGCCAAGAGAAAGAAGGACAAGAAGAGTTGTAGTGCCCACAGCTCTAAAAATGTGTTCATTCCCAACAACCAGACCAGGGAACCCTGTGACACAAGGCTGAGCTCCTGGAAGAGTGTCACCTCAGCAGCAGAGTCACATTAGCACCGGACAAAACTGATGTACTAAACTAAGAGCTGCCAAAACTGATGTACTAAACTAAGAGCTTGAACGGCAAGCCAGCAAAAGATCTAAACTTTCTAACTCAAATGGACTCTAACAAGAAAATTTAAAATATTTAAAAGAACATAGAACCTGGCCCTGGCTGGCATAGCTCAGTGGATTGAGCTCGGACTGCGAACCAAAGTATCACAGGTTTGATTCCCAGTCAGGGCACATGCCTGGGTTGCAGGCCACGGCCTCCTGCAACCGCACATTGATGTTTCTCTCTCTCTCTCTCTCTCTCTCTCTCCCCCTCCCTCCATTCCCTCTCTAAAAAATAAATAAAATCTTAAAAAAAAAAGAATATAGAACCCAACAACATAAATTGCACTATGTCTTCCACCTATTCAAAAAATAACAAGCATGCAAAAAAATCTCATAATGAGAACAGTTGATCAATAAGAAAATGATTCAGACATTACACACAAAAATAATTACTACACAAGGTTCTTAAAATAGCTATTATAAATGCACTGTATGTGTTTAAGAAAATAAAGGAAAAGATAACATGCTATGGAGAGACAGACATAAAAAGCATTAAAAAAGACCCAAATCAAACATCTAGAAATAAAAAATATTACATATCAGAGGTGAAAAAAACACTAGATGGGATTAATGTTATATCAGTCAAAAGGAAAGATTAGTCAATAGTCAGACAAAGCAGTATGTGCAGACAAAAACTATCTAAAATGAGAGATCCCTCTTCCCTAAAAAAAAATTAAAAAATATATACCTGTAATTGAGGATTTAAGAGTGGAGTCCAGGTTGAGACAAAAACATATTTAAAGAAATAATACAAAAATTGATAAAAATTATGAACCTATAGACCCAAAAAAGTCAATAAATCCCAAGCAGAAAAAACACAAAGGAAATTAAACCAAGGCACATAGTAATCAATTTACCTAAAGAGAAAAACTTAAAAGCAGCCAGCGAACAAAGAAACATGGTGCTTGCTTTGGAAGCACATTCACTAAAATGGGAACAATACAGAGCAGATTAGCATGGCCCCTGCAGAAGGATGACATACAAATTCATGAAATGTTCCTATTTTTGATATTTTTTAAATAAAAAGACAGCTTGCATCCTAGCTACTTATTAAGGGTCCCACAATGTTGCATTCTAATCTTTGAGGTAGATAGTCTTAACTCCACTTGAAATATGAGATGACCGAGGCTGAGGGAGATTAGATGGCCTGTTTAAAGCTGATCACCCCAGGATGGGAGTTTATGTTCAAAACAGTGGTCTTCTCTCCTGCAAACTCACCCCACCTAGAGATCTTCTGTTTTTCTCAAAGTAGCTGGAATCGAAGGGGCCATTAGGAAGAAAGGTTCACTGCAAGTGCTCATCCCCACCTCCCTACTCCACCTTCATTATCAGGGCTAAAGTGGAAATAGACCCAGTGAGGTGTACAGCAGCACAGGGAAAGTTCTAGCACTCAGCACCTTCCCAGCCACCTCAAGCCCTGACTCTACCAGCAGCCCTGAGGAGGGGAACCAGATGCTTTATCACTTGATGACATATTTCTTCCTGCCTGAGATTGTGAAAAACATAAAAATATGTAAAGAAACATTGTTTAGACATTAAACATACTGCCTTCAAACACAGACACAAAAAAAGAGAAAGAGAGAAAGAGAGGGAGGGAGGGAAGGATCATGTACAGAGAAACAAACACAGACATAGTGGACACAGGACTTTTCAGAAACAATGCAAACCAGAAGTTAATGAAATTATATCTCTAAAGTAATGAAGGAAAAAAACTGTCAACCTGACATACCATATGTAGTAAAAATGACTTTCAAATACAAAGGCAAAATAAAGACTTTCTGCAACAGACAAAAGCTAAAATAATTTATGTCCAACATACCTGAACTAGGAAAAACATTAAAGTTAGCCCATCACACAAAAAGAAAATAATAATCAGAAGAAAATCTCGACTTATATAAGAAATGAAAAGCACTGAAAACAGAAAGTTCATGAATAAACAGAAATGCATATTTCCTTAATTTTTAAGGTTGTTTTAAAGGTAATAGACCATTTAATGCAAAAATAATAACCATGTATTGTGGAGTTTGTAAGAATACAGAAGTAAAATGGCATGACAATGACATAAAGGCCAGGAAAACTTACATAGAAGTTATTGTTCTTAGTGGGGGTTGTTTGTTTTAGAAAGAGGGGAATGCAGGGATAAAGAAAGGGGGAGAAACATTAATATGTGGTTGCCTTTCACATGCCCCCTACCAGGGAGCTGGCCCGCAACCCAGACATGTACCCTGACTGGGAATTGAACCAGCATCCCTTTGGTTCACAGGCCAGCACTCAATTCACTAAGCCACACCAGTCAGGGCAGTTCTTAGGCTTTACACTACAAGTAAATGAATATAATATTACTTGAAGACAAGCAGTAATAAGTTAAGCATATATACAATAAATCCTAAAGCAACCTCTAAAAGCAAAGAGTATAACTAATAGGCTAGTAAAGGTAATAAAATTGATCATAAATAATCCAAAATAAGCAGAAAAAAGAGAAAAAGAGGGTCTAATTAAAAATGAGACAAACAGAAACCAATAGCATATCATACCGATATTCACATTAAATATAACTGGTATAAAAAATCCTAACTAAATTAAAGAGACTTTAAGATTGGATAAAAAATAGGACCCCTCACAGAGATGAAATACAGATGGCTCATAAACACACACAGCAGATCATTCTACCTTTTAAAGATTTATGGCAGAAAAGCCAAGATCTGCTTGCTAGCACCACACAACGTTTTAGTCCAGAACAGCTTAGAATACTGAAAGATAGATTTGAAAAGACCAAGTACCCACATTGGGCTACCATAGCAGAACTTCACTTCAACAACTCAAATTGATGAGTTAATAATAAAGACTTGGTTCAAGAACCAGTGCATTAAAAGGAGGAAGCAGCAGCTACAAACTTGGCCAAGTATGGCATTAGAAGCACCAAACCAAATCATTTTAGTAAAGGAGAAGAACTCTTTACCTGTAACTTCTACAAACACTCATCCCATGAGCCCTGGCATTGTGAATGTCTATGATCATGAACCAACTAAGACTTCTTGTATTGAGCAACCTGGAGGGTCCAGTGCCTAAGTGTGGAATGCATCACGGGATTCTCAGCTTCACGATCTCCAACAGATATGTCTGGGTGTCTCTGATCCTCCTTGGGCCTCCAATCCCTATGACATAGCTCAGTTTATAGACTGTGTTACTTACCTGTGGATGATCAACCCAACAATCTAGATCAGCCTCTCTTCCCACAGTGTCCTGGTTGAGGGGGTATGGTTAGACTGATCTTAATTGTAATGGCTGACCCATCCATAGCTCTTGAAAAAGACCTGTGATCCAAATCCTGCCAACCTGAGACATTTCCAATCTGGAAATGGGTCAATTCCAATCTAAATAGACCAATTATATCGTTTTCTATAAGAAGAAACCCCTTTACCTTTCAACATTGCCCGAAATTTCTGTCCTCTGAGCCTCATTTCAGTATCAAGGACAGTCATCAGTGCCTTAGGAAGAAGCAGAAGCCAGCTAGTTTTCCTTGGGTCCTACTCTGTCCCAATTAACCTTAGCACCATGAAAGCACCCCAGCTGAAGTCAATACCATGTAAAAATGCCTGTCCCCCAAGGATCATCTTTATTTCTTTTTTTCATTTTTTATTTATTTATTTTTAGAAAGAGGGGAAGGGAGGGAGAAAGAGAGGGAGAGAAACATCAAAGTGTGGTTGCCTCTCACACACCCCCAACTGAAGACCTGGCCTATAACCCAAGCATGTTCCCTGACTGGGAATCAAACTGCCAACCTCTTGGTTCACTGCCTGGCACACAGTCCACTGAGTCACATCAGCCAGGGCCCATCTTTATTTCTTACACAAAGAAAGAAAGAAACAATGAACATTTAGGAGTATGACATCAGCAAGACTGGTAAACTAGGAGGTCCCAGCACTTGCACCTCCAGAAAAACAATGATTAATAGACACTACTTATGAAAATAGCTCTGAGAGAGCTCTGAAGTATAATTCGAGAGCTACAGCAACCCAGCGGAGCACAAAAGTAAAAGATGGCAACATAGAAAAACAAAGGTAACATTTCATGTGTCAATCCATCCCCATTCTCACATAGCTTGTCACCAAAAGGGATCCCCTCAGCTGTGACATTCCCCTTTGGAGGAAAAGGAGAGCAGAAGACTCCAGCAGCTTTCACCACCAAGGACCCAGGCAACCCTTGTGGCTGTCAGGGGCACTCAAAGTTTTGCCACTAACGACTCCCTCAGTCTTGCCTATGCTAATCTCAGCTGATGGAGCTTCCAGAATCCATGCCACTGAGCACTGCAGAGAAGGAGCCAGTGCTGTGATCCCAACCACAGCAGCCCTCACCTAACGCATGACCACCCACACCCTCAATGGTTAGATATTAATAAAATGGACATTGATGGGGTTCAAACAAAGGTTTTAAGCAGGCCAAAAGGATTCAAGAGCCCCAAACAAGTCTGCTTTATTTATCCTGGCTTGTACGCATTTTGAAAGCCAAGATTCAAAGATTATAAAAAGATATCTGACCCGCAATTGCTTCAAACTGTGATCAGAGAGATAAATCAAGATGAAAGTAGACAAAAAACCAGGGCCCCTTGACTCAACCCCTCACTGGGGCCCAAAGCCTTTGCACCAGAGTGGGTAAAATGGTCAGGAGGCGGAGAAGTTTCTGGACTTCTTGACATGGGAGCCCCACGAACTGTAGTACCCAAATCCACTGGTGAAGCCCTGGTGTGGACTACAATTACACTGAGAGAATATAAAGGCTGTTCTCCCAACAAAAGCGTTGATAGGATTATGAACATCAGGGTATTTAAACAGGTTTATGCAAATAGCTTGTGTCATCTTTACCTGAATGTTTTTATGGGAATGGATATTCTATCTGGCTACAAAATGCTTACCCTACCAAGTGTTGTAAAACCAAAACTGCCTGCTATTTATAAGGAAGCCACTTGAAATATACACATATACATGAAATAAGAGAAAAATGATGGAAAAAGATGTACCATGCTAACCATAATCAAAAGAAAGTCTGAATGGCTGTATTAACATCAGAAAAAATAGGGCTCAGAGCAAAGAATATTATCAGAAATTAAAAAGGACATTAAATAATAAAAAGAGCCAAAACAACTTGATAGAAGATCAGTAAAGGATTTAGGGGACTCAACACTATCACCCACATTCCTTAACTGACATTCATAGAGAACTCTGCACTAGCAGTTTTCAACCTTTGTCATCTCATGGCATACACAAACTAATTACTAAAATGCCACAGCACACCAAAAATATATTTTTGCTTACCTGACAAAAAATAGGTATAATTTTGATTCACTCACACTGGATGGCTATTGTTGTGTTAGCTGTTGTCAGTTTTTTATTTGACAGTTTAAGGAAGGGAAAAGAGGTCAGTGCACCTGGCTAAATAGTCAGGTATTGCCTATTTTAAAAATTCTTGTAGCATACCAATGTGTCGTGGCACATCAGTTGAAAATCACTGCTCTACACAATAACAACATAATACACCCTTTTCAAGTAATCATGGAATATATTTAGAGACCATTGTAGCCATTAAAAAATGCAACAAAACTTAAAATGTTAAAATCAGAAAAAGTATGATCTCAAACCACTGGAATTCAATTTGAAATCAATAACAGAAAAGTATTTGAAAATCCTCCAAATATTTGAAAATAAATGGCATACTTCTAAATAACACATGGGGTCAGAGAAGAGATCACAATAGAAATTAGAAAGCATTTGAACTGAGTAAAAATTAAAACACAAGATATCAAAATGTGTGGGATGCAGCAAAAGCAGTACCATGAGGGAAATTTGTAGTACTAAAATGCCTAGATTAAGGGGGAAAAGTTCTCAAATCAATAACCTAAGCTTCTATTATACAAAACTAGAAAAAAAAAGTAGAGCAAATTAAGACCAAAGACAGCAGAAGAAAAGCAATAAACTGAGAGTAGAAATCTATGAGCAGGAAAGCAATAAAAAAGTGCAGAAAAGTAACGAAACCAAAAGTTGGTTTTTTGAGATTAATAATATTTATAAGCATCTAGCTACACTGATCAGGAAAAAAAGCCAAGAAGATACAAATTACCACTATCAATATAATAAGTAAAATATTACTACTGATACAAAGGATATTAAAAAGATAAGTCAAACCACAATGTGATACTAATTTAACACCTGCTAAGATGGCTATAAACAAAAGACCAGAAAATAAGAAGCACTGCTGAGGATGTGGAAAAATAGGCACCTTTATACATTACTGGTAAAAATGTAAAATGGTTCAAGTCTAGGGAAAGACTGCCAGTTCCTCAAAACATTAAACATAGAATTACCATGTGACTCAGCAATTACACTCCCAGGTATATGTCCAAAATAAATGAAGACAATGACTCAAATAGATACTTGTTCACAGCATCACTATTCACAATAGCCAAAATGTGGAAACAACCCACATGTCCATCAACAGATAATGAATACAAGTCTGTTTCCGTAGTGTAGTGGTTATCACGTTCGCCTAACAGATAATGAATACACAAATTGTGATATATCCATAAAATGGAATATTCTACAGCCATAAAAAGGAATAAAGTACTGATACACACAACTCAGATAAACCTTGACACATGATACTAAGTGAAAGACTCCAGCCATAAAAGGTCACCATAGTATATGATTCCATTTATATGAAACATCCACAATATGTAAATCCATAGAGATAAAAAGCAGATTAGTTGTCCAGGAGGTGGGGGAAGGGAGAAATAGGGTGTGACCACTTAATGGATAGTGTTTGTCAGCATGATGGACAAATTTTAAAAATTCTGAAACTGGGTGGTGGTTGCACAACACTAAATTCACTGAATGTCACTGAACTGTACACATTAAAATAATTCATTGCTCCCTGGCTGGTGTGGCTCAGTGGATTGAGTTCCAGCCTGTGAACCAAAGGGTTGCCAGTTCCATCCCTAGTCAGGGAACATGCCTGGTTTACAGGCCAGATTCCCCAGTAGGGGGTACTCAAGAGGCAACCACACATTGATGTTTCCCTCTTTCTCCCTCCCTTCCCTCCAATCAATCAATCAATCAATGCACCTTATGTGATTTTTACTTCAATAAAAAAATAATAAAAAATAACATAACAAGGGTGTTAGAAATATGCGAGAGATAGAAGCCAGAGGAACCAGGTGATCTGATCCAAATGCCTTTATTTGATGCTGTGCTTACAAGCAAGCTGAGTCTAGACCGACTGCAGCCCCGGGGACGGGGTGGGGGGGTGGGGGGTGGGTAGGGGGAGAGAGTGGGAGGGGAGGGAAGGCTGGAATGTTTTTAAAAGAAAAAGCACACAGGATTTGTGAGGGGATAGGGGAGGGGTTATTCTCTTGCACTTCTGGGTGGGTGCCTCAGGGTTTCAGGATGTGAGTCAGAACAATGGGTCAGGTAAAGAGCAGAACTGTTCCCAGGTAAAGAAGGGTCAGTCTGACCACAGGCCATTGTGGCCAGATGTCTATTGTGCCTGGTGGGAGAGAGTTTCAATTAAGCCTCGGGCTACCAAATGAGTCAGAATAACTGAGTCATGAGCAGTCTGGCAGGTTGGGAAACTAGCCTGACCCTTTCAAAGGGAATGTTAGAAACTATTGCATGGCAATGAATTTAACAACTTTGATGAAACAAATTCTTAGAAGAATCAAGCTATCAAAACTCACTCAAGAAGAATTAGATAACCCTATCTATATTCAAGAAACTGAATTCAAGCTAAAAACCTTCCCGCCAAAAAGAGTCAACTGGATGGTTTCAATGATGAATTTCACCAAATATTCAAGAGAGAATTAATATCAATTCCTTACTAACTCATTCTGAAAATTGACTATAAGGGAACACTTCTCAACCTAGTCTATGAAGCTAGCATTCTATGAAGCTAGCATTTTGATACCAAAACCACAAAAAGACACTGCATTAATACACCAATATTCCTCATAAATATAGATGTAAAAATTCTTAAATTTTAGCATATGAAATCCTATAGTATACAAAAAAAATCATGACAAAGTGGATTCCAACCAGAAATGCAACTGGTTTAATGCTTTTTTAAAAATCAATGTAATTGATTTTTATATGGATGGCCATATAAGCTAAAAATGAAAAACTAAATAAAAAAAGAAAAATTATATAGTCATCTTAATAGATGCAGAAAAAGCATTTGGCAAAATTCAATATCAATCATGAAAAAAATTCTCAGTGAACTTTCTGAACCTGATGAAAGACCTCGGGTTAAAACACACAGCTAACATCAATCATAAATAAGGCTGAGACACTGAATGCTTGCCCCCAAATCAGGAACAAAGCCACTTTAACAAACAATTCTTACTAAGAGACCTAAGACATGATGTATGTAAGAGAAATATTGATAAGTTGAATGTCATCAAAATTTAAAACTTTTGATCTTCAAAAGACACTTACAAAAATGAAAAGTCAGGCTACAAACTGGGAGAAAATATTTGCAAAACAAGTAACCCATAATAAAGGACAGTATCCAGAATATACAAAGAACTCTCAAAACTGGATAAGAAAATAACATAATTTTTTAAATGAGCAAAAATACTTCACCAAAGAAAACAAATGGATGGCAAATAAGCCCACAAAAAGACGACCAAGCAGAGAAAGAGGCAAGCCACCGAGGCCAACCAGAACCCAGTCCAGGAGCAGAGTGTGTAGGCCCAATGGAGACACCTTCCTCCCTATCCTGAATGCCATGGCAGAAGAAACCTAAGATACATAACTTTCAACAGTGGGACACAGACATAAGAAATGGCCTCACCGCCTCCTCAGGGACAGGCAGACATGATGGGATCACTTGCTTCCAGCAGCTTGCAATGTACTGACAGGAGAAACACTGGGCCCCTGAATATACATGTGGACCTGGGGCCAGAGCACCAGGCCCATCAAGCGGCTCCAGGCAAGGTCTTCCTGGGGTTGGACCTGGTTCCTCTGCTCCTCTCTACTGACCACACTCACTTCCTTAGGTAAACCCACCTAGTCTATTGCCATAAATACTTCCAACCCTGATGATTCTCTAAAGTAATCTCCCTGACTATGTCCTCTGCCCTGAGCTCCTACATCAACTGCCTACCTGACCAAGCCACCTGGATGTCTAAATTGAAACTTCAAGACCAAACCTGACCCTCCAGAGGTCATCCTACCTCAGTTATTCAGGCCTAGGAATCATCTAGGCCTTTTCACCCCACATCCCTGACCCTTCTCCAGCAAGTTCTGCCTTAGCAGGGCCTCTGACCTCACCCTCCCACCAGCTCCCATCTTGGCCCACCATCTGCTCCCCTACAGACTGCAACCAGAGTCAGCTGCAGAGAACAGGAAGGTGGACTTCACTTCCTCAGGCACTGAGGATGACATCCATACCTTCATCCTCCTTTCCCATCTCCACCCCTCTAAGGTCGCCTCACCTGGGTCTGCTCCAGCTATTGCTGCTGCAGCTGGGCGCTCACTGTGGGAGCTCCCTCAGGCCACCAGCTCCACTGCCACCTCCTCAGAAAGGCCTCCCTGGACCACCTGCCAGGATCCCCCTCCCTTTTGTCAGTCTTCCTATTCTAACCCATCTGTCATGTGCTGTTTCATGTTTAAGCCATTTCCTTTTTGGGGGATCCCTTACCTTGACTCCTCACCCCAAGCGAGCCACTTGGTGGCAGGAGCAGTGTGTGTTTCCTACCACCCAACCAAGCCTAAAAGAGTGCTGGGTGGGAGAAGGGCCCTTGGAGCCTTTTGGACAGGTGCACACACAAAGAGACAGATGAACAGACAGGCAGCTGCACCAAGTGGGGGCCTGCACACTCTCCCTGGGGGTAGGGCCCTGAAGGAAAACAGGCAGCTGTAAAAAAACATGTGTCTACATCTGTGGTTCTGTCTCTTTTTTCAAAATCACAGAATAAAATAACAGGTAGGGGAAAAAAATGAAGACATTGTACCCACCATAAGAGACTTGTAATTCAACTAAACACCAAAAAAGACACAATCAAGACATGTCTGAGTAAAAGTCCTCATCTGCTCGTTATTTACATGTCCCAGGTGAAAGCTGCTGCTAGCCACATGCGACACAGTCCAGAGCCCAGGCCATCCCATCATCATCAGTTTGAACATGACACCCTAGCATTATATATGTAACCCACACCCACAACAAAATTTTATCTTTGGAAAGACATTTAAAAAGCGCAGACTAGAAATGAGAAAATTAACAAGTAAAATTTTATTCCTTTTGTGTATTTAGCCAGAGATACAAAGAATAGTCATACTCTTATTAAAACTACTATTTGTAATTTTTCTACTTTTACAAGCACGAGCACCTACCAGGAATGAATGCACTCCCTTCCTGAGGGATGGTTCTGTCCTCCCACTGCCCCTCTCAGGCCCAAGCAGCCCCCATGTTCCAGCAGTCTAAATACTGTCAGCAGATAGCTAAGAGAAGTAGATTTTCCTCTAAATCCCACTGAGGACCCCATCCCAGTCCCAGTGTCCCTACCCTTGCCTTTTCTTCCTCCCATGGCCATGTCCACATGTCCACATATCCAACGCCCCTGACATCCTTTTGACACTGCTGACATTTTACATCAAAGTTTAAATGTTCATGTTATGAAATGGGCTGTCCCACCTCATTATTCAGGAGAGTGGGGCTAGGATCCTTCAGGCTCCCCTTGGAGCAGCTCCTTCTGACATGAATTCTTGATTTCTGAGGCTCTCCTGTCAGGAGAGAACAAGGAAGCAGAGACCAGCAGTGAGTGGAAGCAGCGGCTGGGGGCTATTCCATAGGATGTTTAGCCTACCACTTCCAAAGACCACTTAATGAGGACTTGAGATAATACTGGCTGTTTCAGGTGGGACATACAAGTGCAGCTCCTAGGCATCCGCTCATAGGTTCCATTTTGCTAAACAGGAGCTCATGCTTTGACAGATCTCAGTGAATGAAGGGCATATCCTGCTGTTTTTACCTAAAACTAAATAGGCCATTTCAAAGATCTGACTTCGGGAGGAAGACAGTCTTGAGTCCAAACTTCTCCAGATCTGGAAAACCAAGTTCCTCATTAACTCACCCCCTGCGGCAGAGCAAATTCAGAGTTCTGCAGTGCCAACCAGAAATCGGGGTTAACTAGAGTTTAAAAGAGCTTCATTCCCATCACAGAACCCACTAATGCAGTAACTGCTTTGAAATAATTATACTCTTGGTGATGGTCTCAGCAGAAAAGAAACAAGGTAGACAGGGTGCAGGGCGGGGGGGGCAGGCAGGGTTGGACTTTACTCCTCAACCTCAAAAAATACTATCTTGAGGCCAATGTGTAGTAGCAGTGGTGTAGTGGTGATGTAGTCAAGGAGACCAAGGAATGTAGACCCTGAGAGCCCCTTGCCTAACATGAGCCTGTATGGCAAGCCAGCTGTGCTCTCTGCCCTGGGACAGCAGGTTTTTCATCTTTCTACACACCCTAGTACAAGGTTCCTCCACTCAGAAGCTCACGGTTATGTGCACAGCAGCTGCCACATGCCAGGAGGGGGCATTGCTTGTTTCATTCCCTATTTAAGATGTATCATACTCCATGTGTGTGAATAGAGATATGCATACCCATATTTCAATCCTTTCAAATTATATTGAACTTTGTTCACTATCAATTTCCAAAATGTTTGGTCTCTTACCAGGGTATCGAAGTTGCCTAAAATACACGTACTACACTTTCTAGACAACTCTCCAAATGAAACAGTTTTTCAATCCATGACAAAGAATTAGCTCCGCACACCCCCACCTGGACCTCCCCAAAAGCAAGCTGCCAAGCAGTGACAGGCTCTGGCAGGGACAGAAGGCCAGGTGCTCAGTCCCTCTCTTTATAATGAGTGTGTATAGTGTGACTGTAAAAAAAACATGCTTGCTCTTGGTGTATAAAGCTTGGAAAGCACAGAAAAGTGCAAGAGATATATTTAAAAGCATCTCCAATGCCCAAAAAGAAGCAATGATAGCAGAAGAATGTATTTTCTTCTAGTAGTTTCTCATTATAATATTATCTATATATTTTTTAAAACAAAATGAGATAGACCCTACGTGCTTTCAAAACATTATATCCATGGTTGTGATATTTGTAGAAAATGTCCACAGGCCTGTGAACCAAAGGATCGTGGTTCAATTCCCAGTCAGAGCACATGCCTGGGTTGCGGGCCAGTTCCCAGTGGGGGATGCATGAGAGGCAACCATACATTGATATTTCTCTCCCTCTCTCCTTCCTTTCTCCTCTAAAGATAGACAGATAGATAGATAGATAGATAGATTTTTTAAAAAATAACAAACCATTTCAGAAAAATTTCATTAAAAAAAGAAAATGTCCATTAACAGCCTTTTAATATGCACTAATATTCAAAGAAATTTTCTATAAGTTTCTATATAGAAACTTATCTATTATTTGAAATTGCTTGCATTGTTTTTATGCCTAGAAAAATGCTACTATATGTCAAATATAAGACTTTTCACCATACTTTTTCTATGAGTATAAAAATGATATATGTTCATTTTTAAAAATTTAGAAAACTCAGAAGTACATGCAAACACACACTAGCAGTGATAGGAGCTCAAAGAAACAGACACCATAGACCTTTGGTTTGTACCTCCTTCAGGACTTGGTTTGTGTTTAAAATACACAAAAACACACTTGCACAACATGCATGCACAGGCACACACATATGGCTATATGTTACATCATGTAGACTATTTTTATGTGTATTCTGGCCTCATATGCTGGTGGATTTCTTCATCTCATGACTCATTCCTATAAACACTAACAGCTACCTAATAATGGTTTGTGCTGAAAGAGTACAGTAACTGACTTACTGAATCCCCTACTATTGTGTATCTGGGCTGCCTCCAATTGTTAATGACTTGAACCCATGATGTAATGTTCATTTTCTGTACATAAACTTAGTGGTTATCTGATTATTTCCTGAAGATAAATTCTAAAGAATAGAATTTTCAGCCAAAATGCCTGAATATTTCTAAAGCTTCTGGTACACCAGGACTAAGAGCCCTCCAGAAGCTCATCTCCCTCCAGTCACAAAACAATGATGTGTCCGAGTTGGATCTCTGTGGTTCCTTGCCAAACTCCTTATACTTTTATTTATTTTTTAAAGGATATTTTACTGATCATGGTGTTACAGTTGTCCCATTTTTTCTCCCCTTTATCCCCCCCTCCCCTGCTGCCCCCTCCCTTCTGCGTTCCCCCCACCTTAGTTCATGTCCATGGGTTATACATATAAGGTCTCTGGCTTCTCCATTTCCCATACTATTTTTAACCTCCCCCTGTCTACTTTGTGCCTACCAATTATGCTTCTTATTCCCTGTACCTTTTCCCCGCCATTATCCTCCTCCCATTCCCCACTGATTACCTTCCATGTGATCTCCATTTCTGTGATTCTGTTCCTGTTCTAGTTGCTTGCTTAGTGTCTGGGGTTTTTTAGGTTCAGTTGTTGATAGTTGTGAGTTTGTTGTCACTTTAGTATTCATAGTTTTTGGTCTTCTTTTTCTTAGATAAATCCCTTTAACATTTCATATAATAAGGGCTTGGTGATGATGAACTCCTTCAACTGTACCTTATCTATACTTTCTTTCTAAATGATAGCTTTGCTGGATAGGGTAATCTTGGATATAGGTCTTTGTCTTTCATGACTTGGAATACTTCTTTCTAGCCCCTTCTTGCCTGTAAGGCTTCTTTTGGGAAATCAATGGACAGTCTAATGGGAACTCCTTTGTAGGTAACTCTCTCCTTTTCTCTTGCTGCTTTTAAGATTCTCTCCTTATCTTTAATCTTAGGTAATTTGATTATGATGTGTCTTGGTGTGTTTCTTCTTGGATTCAACTTCTTTGGGACTTTGTGAGCACCATGGACTTGCACATCTAGTTCTTTCACCATATTGGGGAAGTTTTCCTTCATTATTTGTTCAAATAAATTTTCAATTTCTTGTTCTTCCTCTTCTCCTTCTGGCACCCCTATGATTCAGCTGTTGGAGTGTTTAAAGTTGTCCCACAGCAACCTCCTTATTATAAACCTTCTCAAAATATGCCAATAAGATGGTCCAAGAATGACATGAATACATTCAACATAAACAGTCAGGCTGATATCTCCCAACATTTGTCGGTACCTATGTTCCTTTTGTAAACTGCCTGCTCAACATTCACCAGCAAAGTAAGTAGATGAGAGTTAATGAAACACAGGAGAATTATAAAAAAGGAGAATGAAGAATTAATTTCTGGTCAGAGTTTCAACAACTATAAGTAAACATATTGTAGAAAAGAACAAATTCAGGTGATTGTATATTAGAATTAAAAAATTTTAATAGACCTAATAATAATCCCATTAAATTAAGAGGAAATCTCTGTGAACTCAGGACCATAAAAGGTTTATCTCCCACTCTCTCACTAAAAGTGGCTGCCACACTCACATGCAGCCTGAAGCCAAGATTTTAGCCTCTAACACTGCTTTTCACAAGAAGAAGAAGTCCTTTGCTAAGTAGCTGTTTCCATGACTTGAGGCAGGAGACAGCAGAGGGCCTGAAATGCAGAGTCTGACCAGAAAGCAAGGTGACTTTAAACATCTGGGGCAGCACTGGGGCAGCAGCTGACAGGGTCCCAGACCAATATGTGGGAAGCTCAGCATAAGAGAATCATTATTATGGTTTATCTGTGATCATTATTCAGTTTAATCTGAAACAGGAGCTCAGGCTGAACTCAAGGTCCAAATCATCTTAGAACCTGTGACCAAGTCACCCAGTCTACCAACTAATGGCTCTGAAGTGCAAAGCCTCACCTGCTGATCTATTGTGCCCAGGTCATCTACCCTCTTAGAAAGGTGCAGAGGTAGGAAAGCTTCTGTAAAAGAACTGCCCCACAAAGGGGAATGATGCCAAGTAAATTCATTAAAACTATAGTGCATATATATTTTGTAAGGTTTATGTGCAGTAATAAATTTTGTAATTGCTGTATTTCTGCTTGCTTTTACTGCTGACACATTTAAAAGAATAATTTCTAATTTTGCTTAAATTGCTTTTAAAATTATTATTATATATATTTAACATATGGAGCCCTAAATAAAGTCCAAAATAGCAACAAATGTTCCTCTTTAGGTACAAAGTCCTCATAGATATTATGACCCTCCCATTTCCCACTGGCTTGTTTACCTTTCATGGTCAATCTGGACATTCACTTGCTACTAATCACTGTCTAGCATGTGTCTCCACTTCTTACTAGCCTTTGAATTTGATATGTAGTCATCTTCCCTACAGAAGTTTTGAAATCTGGCATTCTTTTACTTTCCAGGTTTGGTGTCCTGATTAGAGAAGTTTAAGCAAAATCAATGACCTGAGTTTTCTGCTACCAGTTGTTCAGCTTCCCCTACCCACTCTGATAGTCCTCGGCTGTCTTTCCTCATGTCTCAATGTGGTGAATTTTATGGTTTGAAAATTATATATCAAATCAGAAAATAATAGGCATCTATATACTTACCATAAAGAATAAAGAGTTGTCACATTTTGTTTTATTTGCCTCAAGTCTCTACAAACAGTTCTTGCAGATGCAACTAAAGCCCTATGTACCCCAGGGAGGATCACTTCTGCTTCCCTACAGGTAGGTAATGACATAATGTAAAGATGACACATCATCCTTCACAATCAGTGTTTACACCTTTACTGGCTATGTAACTATCCAACAACACGACAGTTCACCCATACTACTGAAATTTGGCTTTTTTGCAGTCAACATTGCTAATGAGATTTATGCATCTTGATACCCATAGATCTGATTCTTTCATTTCAGTGCTGAATGATTTTTGACTATATAAACAGAACAAATGTCTAGGCCCCCTTACTGAGGCCAATTAGTTAGTTCCCACCAATTTGCTATTACAAACACTGAAGGGCCACATCCCTCAGACACCGCGATTTCTTCTGGAGAAAATACCTGACAATGACATTGGTGGTTCATATGATGTGCATGTTACCAACTTTACTTATATAACCAAATTCATTTCCAAAGTGGTTATATCAGTCAAGGAGTAAGAGGTCCCATTTCCCCATACCTCACCAATATTTATTAACTGACTCATGTTTGCAAATGTGATAAATATGAAATGGTCTCTCATTGCTTTCATTCACATTTCATAGATTAACAGAAAAATTACAGGGTTTTCATACACTTATAATCTTTCTTTTTTCCTCATTTTGAACTGTCTTTTCATAGTTTTTATCTACTGTGTGCTTATTCTCTTAATATCTTTAACATTAATACCTTTTAAAGTTATATGACTTTTAAATGTGTCCCATCTGTAGTCTTTAAAAGAGTCTATAAATTTTATCTACTATACAGATGATTTTTCTATTTAATATAGTAAAATAAACCAGTATCTTCCCTTATAGTTTGTGCTTTTTGTGCTGACACCCAGATGTCAAAGACAGTCTTCACATTCTAGTATTTTTAGTAGTCTTTTCTTCTGTAAGTTTTAGTTTTCCCTTTCATACTCAGGATTTTATTCCATCTAGATTTCAGTCTCATATATGAAGGCCTAGGTATGGATCTAATTTTATCTTTACCATATGCAGAGAAGATTATCCCAGTAATGTTTACTAAAAGGTCTATCCTCTCCCATGGACTTGTAATGCAATCTCCAGCAGTATGAATTTCTGTGTGTGTGAGTGTGCACAGTGGGGTATGGGTACTGTGTGAGTGTATGTAAAGATGTGGGTATGTGGGTGTGTGAGTGGATGTGTGTGTGAGTGAGGGGGATATGTGTGGGTGTGCGAGTGGTATGTGCATATGTGTGTGGGAGGGTGTAGGTGTGTGTGGGGGAGGGTGTAGGTGTGTGTGGGGGAGGGTGTAGATGTGTGTGTGGTATGTGTGGATGGTATGTTCCCTAACTTTATTGCACTGGCATATCTGTCTATCCCTGGGCCAAAAATACAAGTCCTAAATATTACACCTCTATAATAAGATTGACATTGAAAGAGCAAGTCTCCTCTTGTTCAGTTGTTTGTTCCAAAATTATTTACTGTTTTGGTCCCTTACTCTTCCACTGTATTTTAGGATAAGCTCTCCAAAACCCACAAGAAGATGTGGTTTTGCATTTAATTGACAAATGTCATCTTTAAATATTGATTGCTCATATCATTAATGAGATATAACTAATATTGTCTTTTATTTTTGATTAATCTTACCCAAGTTAGACAATTTTGTTTTTCTTTACAACCAGCCTTTTATTACTTCTATTCCTCTTTGTCCCCCATTTCACAAATTTCTGTTCTTACTTTTCTCATTCCCTTCCTTCTACTGTCTTTTGCTCTCCAAACTTCTTAACTCAGACACTTATCTGATCAATTTTGAGCCTTTTTTTTTAATCCTCACCCAAGGAAATGTTTTGATTTTAAAGAGGAAGAAGAGAGACAGAGACAGAGAGAAACATCAATGTGAGAAGCATCGATTGGTGGCCTCCCATACACACCCCAACTGGGGATCAAAACCACAATCCAGGTACGTGCCCTAACTAGAACTGAACCCACAACCTTTTGATGTTTGGGATAACGCTCCAATCAGCTGAACCACCCAGCCAGGGCTTAAGCCTTTTTTCTTTTCCAATACATAGCTCTAAAGATATAAATTTCCCCCCATGCACTGCTGCAATCTATAAGCCTTACTTTACATTGTTAAGAGTCGGTCAATTCGGATATTTCCATTGTGACTTCTTCCTTAATTTGAATGATTTTTAGTGTTTTTTAATGTCAAGTATATAAACTTTCCTTTTTTGTGCTTTTATTATTGATTTCTGACTTTAACATCATTGGTCTGAGGACATGATCTGAAAGGATTAGAGATTGACTTTGTGACCATTTTGAAAATGTTTCACAGGTTTCAAGAGAATATGTATTTACTAGTTGGTTGCAGTTTTTTCATATGACCTAGAGACAGAGCTTGTTCATATCTTGTATACTTTTATTTATGTGTTTGTATCTGACCTGTCAGTTCCTGAGAAATAAACATTAAAATAGCCCATATGGCTGTGAATTTATCCATTTCTCCTTATAAATCAGCCAATTTTCCTATATATTTTGAGTTTTAGTTATATATCTATAAATTCTGAATTACTCTATCTTTATCCTAACTATTTTCTTCTATCATCATATAGAAGTACACTATACATTAAAAAACTTTTGTCTCTACACACATTCAATCCAGTATTAATACAGCTACATCAGTTTTGTTGTAGGTGTTAACTGCCTGGTTTATTTACTTTATATCATTGCAAAACACTGTCCCAAATAACATTATTAAAAGCATTTGAGTGGATTTTGTACTGTATTGTTTAAATCTCACCTTAAGAACTTGGTGGGTGCCCTGAAACACAGGTTCTCCTGGAGGACTGGATGTAAGGTTTGAGATGAGAAGTGTACTTGGGTAGCTCTAGGCTTCCGGTGTAAGCAACGAGACAACGAAATGATGGCAGGAAGCTCACAAGTTCAGTTTTGGATCTGTTATGTCTGACATGTTTGTTAGCCTGGCAAGTGAAGATGTCCAATAGGCACCAAGTCAAATTAGTCCAGGGATGGTTGGAAAGGTCTGGGGTGGAATCATCAGAACACAGAGTAGGTGAGATCCCAGAAGGAGGAAGGGAAGTGGAAGCACAATCAGCCACCACACTTTATAGAGATACAAGGAGCCAGACAGTACATTCAGGACAGTGTGTGGAGACCATCAGCCCTTTAGAGAAAAAGACAATGCCAAGGGCAGAAACATAAAATCCCACAACTGAGACAAAGTAGGAACACAACTGGAGTTTGATCAAGTGCTCTGTGCATGTCACACCCGCAGCTGTCCTGGCAACAGGTCCCCTTCCCCAAGGCAACAAGGAGACCACCACATGCAAAGGAAGAAAACAGAAGTCAGAGGCACAGCCATTACAGTTTGGCTTCTTCTTTGGTAAGGTTTTGACAGGAGTCACTGAAGCAGACAATGAACCAAACCTTGTAGAAAGCAATCTGCATATGACTAAAAGGGTACATTTTCACTTGTGCCCACAGATGAACTGATGGGTTGAGCTGATTCCTGTCATCAGTGTGAGTCAAAAGTCACATGGGTACATATCTTTATTGTTATTCACAGTGGCATCTCCTCAAAGAGCCCAAAAGCTGAGACAATGTAGATCCTTACCCCAGGGAGCCCCTCATGGGGCAGTTAGAATAGCAGCACACTGAGAGGAGTCCTGCCTACACTGCACTGCACTCCCTGTACTGGTCAGGCAGGCTGGGCCCTCCAGAACACGCTAGGACCAGGGAGTCCACAGGGTGGGACATAGCTTCAAGGAGTCCACACTGTGTTAGGAGACAGCTGCACACCAATAGCCCCAATGCCATGGAGGACAAAAGATCTCTCTGCTTCAACATGGTGAGCTGCAATATTCAAAAGGGGAGACCGCTTCCTCCTGGGTAGACAGGGAAAGCTGCATGGCCAGACCAGGTTAGTTTGTTCTAGGCCCTGTGGACAGAATTGGCATGCTGAGTCTGCAAAGAGACAATCCTGATGGATAGAAACCAAGAACCAGGTCAGGGGCTCTGCCTAGTCTGGCAGGAACATATACTACATAAGCGGGAGAAGTCGTGGGCTGAGCTGGAGAGACAGGCTACAGGCTAACACCAGAAGATCTGGAACATGTGGTGGAAGGGCTTGCTCACCTGGCCTTTATCTGAAAGATAATAGGTTGCAAAGGACAACTTCACAGTGGAGGCATGTTGAAATCTGGAATTCTATGACTATTGGAGTAACTTCCTAAACTCTAGATAATTAATACATTTATCCCCAAACACCCATGTGGTGCTGGGAGATTTCCACCTAAATTATACTGAAGCAACCCTCACTAAAAATGTGTCATCACAATTTATATAAATGTAGATCTGGAAAACAGCTCAAGTTAATGAGATGCTGACCATAAACCAGTGTACATACTATCAAGGGAAGACTCAGAGCAAATCATTTGAAAAGGAAGAAGTTTACTTGAAAGAGATACAAGAATGTCAGTCTTCAAAGCTGACTTGCCAAATGAAAAAAACAGCAAAGATGGAAATTTAGGATGGAAAGATTACAAATTAAAATGGGATACAACTAGACACCTATTAGAATTGTTAAAATTTTAAAAACTGACATACCCAATGCTTGCAAAGTCTCAGAGCAGTAAGAACTCACTCTCATTCATTTCTAGTGGGAATGGAAAATGGTGCAAGCCACTTTGGAAGTATCTTACAAAACTAAACACAGTCTTACCACATAATCCAGCAATTGTACTCCCTGGTATTTGCCCAAATGAGTTGAAAACTTAATATCCAAACAAAAATCCACAAATAGCTTTAGTCATAGCTGCCAAAAACTGGAAGCAACCAAGACATCCTTCAATATGTGAATGGATAAAACTGTGGTACATTTGCACAATAGAATATTACTCAGCAATAAAAATAAATCAGTTATAAAGCCACCAAAAAAAATAGAAGAATCATAAATACACATTGCTAAGTAAAAGAAGACAATCTGAAAAAGCTACATACGGTGTGACTCCAGTTGTATGATATTCTGGAAAAGACAAAACTGTAGATGTCTTTTCCCCAAATAGGTCAGGGGCTGAGGGAAGGACTGAAGGGGTGGAGCCAGGGGATTTTTAGGACAGTGAAACTATTCTGTACTATACTGCAATGGTGACTACAAGATAGTAAGCATTTCTCAAAAGCCACATGCTTTACAGCACAAAAGTAAACCTTAGTGTATGCAACTTCTTAAAAAGTCATTTAGGCTGTCAGGGGAATCCCAGGATGGAGTGTGGAATGCGACAAAAGACTTACTGTGTTAAAAAATTTACAAAACAACCTCCCTGAGGGGTGGAGAATAAGGTGCTGACCTGAGTCACTTTGGAAATGAGTGAAGTCTGTAAGAGTAACAGCAAAAGGAACTAAACTTAAGCCCTGTGCTCTAGTTGATAAAGTTGTTTCCCAGGGGTGTGTGTTAACAGCTCTGACACTGCTGTGCACGGACATTGGGATTGAACAAGTGGATGGACGATGGTGGGAGCCAGGTGTCTGTCTCCACTGTTGGAGTTACTCATAAACAAAGGGAAAGAAGCTAGAATGATCCATGCGGTGGTGGATTAGAGCTAGAAATATGCTCGTGTATTGTTAGCTTATAGATACAGATAGGTACATATGGACACATTTATAGATATGTGTATACACAGGTTACCATACATACACGTTTCCCCTGTTTTGTCAGCTAAGAGCACCTAGAAATAACAATACCCCAGTAGCAATACACACACCAGCGCCCAGGTCTTGTTTGTTTATATCATTTTCCAATTAAAGGGGCCCAGGCTCCTGATTTTAGAATGGGACAGGATCTACACAGAGTAAGCCTGAGGCCTCTTGTAGTAAACAAAAAGGAAAGAGGTGCTTAAAAAGCAAAACATATACACCTACACAATGACAGGGACATGTCAAAGGGACACAGGAGCCAACTGAAAGGATTCCCATTGGCCTACTCTGGAACAATTGGAGCAACAAAATAAATTAGCACAGAACTCTGAACCAAAATATAAAATAAACATCCATGAGCCCATACTGATATGAACAAATGATTGAAAAAATAAATGGGAGAGACAAACACATCCCCTGCAGATAGTTCCAGCACTCCCTGTGGCTGCTCCATCCTCAGGGAGGGTAAACTCACCACACTCCTCAAACATGTACTGTGCACCTCAACCTCCTTCCACAGAGGACAGTGTAGTAGGGAAGAGCAATGTGGAGTGCAGAAACCTGACAGACACACCTCCGCCAGGGGACCACAGCCAACGCCCACCATGACCGGTCACGTTAATAATATAAACTTTTGATATGTCATAAAAATGGCACTTTAAGCCCTGGCTGGCGTAGCTCAGTGGATTGAGCGTGGGCTGGGAACCAAAGTGTCCCAGGTTCGATTCCCAGCCAGGGTACATTCCTGGGTTGCAGGCCAGAACCCCCAGCAACCGCACATTGATGTTGTCTGTCTCTCTCTCTCTCTCTCTCTCTCTCTCTCTCTCTCTCTCTCTCTCTCTCCCTCTCTTCCCTCTCTCTCTTCCCTCTCTAAAAATAAATAAATAAAATCTTTTAAAAAAATGGCACTTTATCTCTGTGGTCTTCTTCCCCAAAACCTACACCCTAGCCTAACCAAGAGAAAAACATCAAATCTCAATAAAGGGATACTGTACAAAATACCTGACCAGTAGTCCTCAAAACTGTCAAGGTCATCAAAAACAAAGGAAAGTCTTATCAACTATCACAGCCTAAAAAGACATGACGACTAAATACCATGTGGTGTCCTGGGTGGGATTCTGGGACAGAAAAGGGATATTAGGAAAATATTAAGAAAATCTAAAGACTAAACTTTAGTTAACAACAAAGTATCAACATTGATTCATCAATTATAACAAAGGTCCCATACTATGTAAAATGTTAAACTGGGGGTGGGGTATATAGGGATTCTCTGAACTATCTTTATAATAATTCTGTAGATCTAAAACTTTTAAAATTAAAGGCTTATTTTTAAGAAAACCTTCAATTAAAGGAAAAAAAGACCAAAGTCACCAACTTTTCAGTAGTTTGCAGGAAAACAACAACTTTCTCACAGTACCAACAAATTCAGATAGATTGCATGTACCTTTGGACATTGATGTTGCAGAACTCCAAGGGAAGGTGTTTCTACAAGAAAGTCCAAGTTCATGGGGAATGCTCAAGATTTTATTATTTGGGCACCAAGTAACTTGTAGTATATCTGAGATGCAAAGTGTTTTTCCACCAACTAAGGTCTGCTTAGTGGTAATGGAAGCAAAACAAAGTGTCAGCTTTGCCTCAATAATATTTCTAATTCTTACACTGAATTTAAGTATAAGACATTGAATATTCTAGAAGGCTGGCTATCATTTCTGCACACCATAAAATATCTTCACACTTGCTGATCACTCCTTAACAACAGTTCCCTTTGCTGAGCACTTCCAACCCATTAAACACTTCCTATGCATGGCTGCTTCCCTCACACCAACTCAGCAAGACAGGGACTAGTATTTCCATTTTCCAGATGTGGAAAGTAAGGCCCAGAAAGGCTAAAGGCTTTTTCCAAAACCTTCAAAGACAGGTAGCAAGGGAGCCAGCCTTTGAACTCTGGCCTGCCAGGTACTGGAGACAGCCAGCTTCTCCCTCCAGGCTAGGACCTGCCAGAGGCCTCTTGGTGTGTGCACACAGCCGAGATACAGCAAAGTGGTCTGCCAGCCAGGGCCTTGCCTGGCCGTGAGCAGAGCTCACTGGTCAAGTGGACATTTTTGTGAACAGTGTGAATGTTTCTGGGAGAACAAAGGAGCCTTCCTACATGGAGAAAGATCAGAAGTCATCTTGAATCTGTGCCCTTGAAACAAAGCCAGGGTCTAAAAGCTTTTACGGAACCACATGCATCACAGTCATCAATATGCCATTAGATCCTGGACATTAATTCCCTAAAAGTATTTGCGAACCTTTGAAAGGATTAACCCTTTACCATATTGAATTGTCCCCCTCCCAGAAGCTATAGTTGCTGGCTTTTTTTTTTTTTTTCAGCTTAAATGAGACGCTGATTTTATTTTTCTACCTTCATAAAAGTTAGATAAAATAATGCAATGTTTCACAAATAAACCCTTGCACTTTTATTTCCTGAATATTGAGATGATCCCCTTCAGTTTACAAAAGTTCTATGGTTCCCAAACCTCAAGAGGCAAAAACAGTGTAATTCCCCTCCCAGGCTTCTTGATCAACTGGGTTCCTCAAAGGTTTTGGGAGTCAGGGTACACAGGATCCCAAAAGTCTCCCAAGAGAATATAGAAGTCACTGAACCTAAATGCCCAGGCATGGAGAATCCCAGTGCCCAGCCTCCTGCTGCCACCTCTTCCCACACAGTAGCCCCATCACCTGCCAGAACATCTTCCAAGCCAGAGCCCCCACCTTTCTCACCAAACCTCACCCTTATGGTAACCCAGCCTGTAATTCCCCCACAGTGACACTATAATCCTGAGTGTGCTCCTTTCACACAAAAAGACTCCAATCCTTCTTCAAATTTGAGCCTTTCAAACAGCACCTAATACCCAGGAGAAGGGAGAGAAGGGCACTTAACTAGATCTTCCTTCTGGGGACAGCTTTTTATGAGCTTAGACTAACCTTCCTCAGTTCTGTGGCTGATACTCACTGGCGAAGCAGGACTATCCTTGGCATCAGAGAAGCCTGAGCTGAATCCTGACAGTTACCAGTGGAATGACCTTGGGCAAGCTTCTTGACTCTTCTAAAAATCTCAGTGTCCTCCTCACATTCCCAGGGCTGCATGAGCAGTCACAGGACAGCATGGGTGAGTGCTCAGCGCTGCAGCCTAGCAGATGGATCAGTGCACCACTCCACTGACACTGGAGACCTGCCACATACGCCAGCAATAGCCTCACTCTCTGCCTCCCTCTCCAGGAGCCTAACAACAATCAGGAAGCACACTGAAACTGGTCTGTCACCTCCACCATTTGTGTGCCATGCTCCTAATAATGTAGCCTATATTTGCCACTGCCTCTGGAATCAATCTGATTATGCTTCATAAAAGGAGAATCACATGTGATGGCCCAGAACCTCTCAAATCAGGGCAATAGGAGTTCATCAGGAATGTGGATTCCCAGGCATCACACCTGCTGGACCAGAATCTGCAGGTTTAAAGATCCCAGTGATCCACATGCACATTAAAGTTTGAGAAGCACTGGCCTAGATCCCTAGAGACCGGAAGTCTTTCAATTCCAAAATTTCTGTTGGGGACTATTTCAGACTAGAAAGTATTCTTTTCTTCCCACTGCTACTATTAATAGCATGTATACACACTTAGCCAGCATGAAGAGTAAACAGAGGCTGGCTTCAAGGGCCTGGAAATAAGAGTTGTAAAAAGAAAATATAAGTGTGCTGACAAGCCTCACCACCATGAGATTTCCTGTCATCTTTTTATCAACTTCCCTCTAAGCACTTTCTCCTCTGTTTGATCAAAGTTTGCAGAGATAGTAATTTTTTAAATATAAACACCCAATTGCTAGATGTAAGTGCCACTGGGAACTGGAACAGTCTCAGACTGAAGAAGAAAGAGAAGAGGAATTCACTGGCATTTTCTGACATCTTCTGAAAGCCAGTGAGCTCATCCTTCCTGTCCACAGTAGACTAGCGCCACCTCCCTCCACCAGCTAGACAGTTCTTAATCTAAGCTGCTAAAAGACTTCCCATGCCATATGGGGTTTGTGCTAACTGAGCCAAGCACTTGCTGATTAAGCCAAAACCTTTCCTCTTTCTAGAGCATTACTACATGGGTAGTAGGTTGGGGGCTGAAGGAGAGGAGGGCAGGGTGGGGGTAGGGAAAGACAGCAATAACGAACTCTATCCACCACACACCAGTATGCTACGCTCTGCTGCAAGAAACCAGCCCAACAAGGCATCTGGGCAGTGCATAACAGAAAGAATAAGCCTGTACCCTGGATGCTGCAAGACCTAACTCGTTTGGGGACCTAAGCACTGCAATTCTGCCAAAGCCCCCAGGTGACTCTCCTGTGCATTCAGGGTGGAGAAGTATGGCTCCTGGAGAAAGGGTCTGCTGGAATCATTACCACTGGCATTCTATAGGAATGAGGTGGGTTTTCTAAAACACAGGACTGCTAATGTAATGGTGTAAGTGACTGCTTGGCTACTGACTGTCCTGAATGTGGAAGTCTCTAAGACAAATGGAAGGTCTTTCCAAGACTGGTGCTAACAAAACATAAACACACATGTACAAAAGCAACAGGGTGTCCTGACACTGGACATCCTCTGTGCCTCTCCCACTTCCAAGTGCCAAGTGGACCGAATTGGGGAACCTATGGCCAGGCCAACATTTATCTCTGCCTGCTGGGCATATGGCAGGAGGCAGCGAACAATGGCATGATACCTATTTTCATATGGCCAAAGAACTAAAAATGGTTTTTATGATTCTAAAAAGTTGAGAAGAAAAAAAAAAGAGTGAGACATGTCACATGGGGTCTACATACCTAAAATATTTACATTCAGACTCTTGGTTTGTGACAACCATAGGTGCCCAGATGTACCCAGCATGGGCCCACACCGGTAGGCACTTTCTCTACCAACCTCGTAGCCAGGAAAGACCTGAAATGCCTATGAGGGGAAGCCAACATAACCTCAGTCATCCTAAGACCCTCAAGAAAAGAACCACCAAGTAATGAACTCCGAAAGGAGCAGGGAGAGGCTCTTGTCTCCAGGTACACAAGGAGACCATCCAGTTGAGTGACTCAGGAAGAGTCTCTACAGGCACCTCAGCTGGTGAAAGGCTCTGGCTATCACTTACCACTGTGCCCCCAGGCTGAGTCCCACTGTGCAGCAGGCCTAACCATACTGCCGATGGAAAGACCAAGATACCCACAGAGGCTCTTGCCGAGGTAAGCCTTGAGTTAAAGACATTTCTAGGACTAAATGCAAACTGTTACACCCCTGCTTGGCCTCACAATTAATCCCAGAACTTGGCTGATCCTGGGAAGGACATCAGAGCACGTAACACAAAAGAATGACTCACACTCAGGAAGCAAAGTCTAGAACCATGCTGCAAAGATAGCAACCCCAGGTGCTAATGAAGAAGGCCAGCAAGAGGCCTTCTTACTGGGTCAGCAGCCCTCCAACCAGGCCCAGACGACCCCTCCAACCAATTCTGCAATCAGTTCCCAAAAGCCAGAATAAGAGGCATGCTTCCCTATGACGGCCTCAGTGGAGGCCAACTAAAGAGCACTAAGCAGGCTCCCAGAAACCAAAGGACAGCAGAACTTGGTTATCTCCCAAATCAACTATTGTCATGATGTATTCAACAGACAAGAGCACTCTGTGTCGTATACCTTGCACTATATCGCATCCCTCTGTAGGTCATCTGGCTCACAAAATTGATTTAGGAGAGATTATTCAATTCCATTTTGCATTTTCATGTTTTGGAACTCTGCCAGCAGCAACTTCTGTTCTTCCAGAGGTCAGAAAGCTATGGACAAGACAATCTCCTGCTGTTGTAAATGGAACTCCATATTCCCTTTATGAATTTCCTGTCAATCTTCAAATTACTTCAAATACGATTGCCCTTCATTTAGACAGTGTTTTATGTCTCCATGTCTACCTTCTTCCCATATTCGATTACCTTGTCGGCTGCAGACAGCTCTCCCCAGAGACCCTCTGGGCGCCTATGTCGAGGGGAGCGTTGGTGGACGGGGACAAGGGGGGCAACTGCAACTTCTGGTTTGCAGCAAGCTGGCTGACCACAGCAAATGTAAGCTAGTATGTCTTGTATTTTAAAAACTCCTGTTCTTGGTCCGCTTCCCCCACCAACCAACACCACAGCCCCATGTTCTTTTTGTAGAAAAACAAGTGAACAATCATTGCTGCCTTCTCCTCTCACTCTGGTCAGACTTTACCTGCCCTTTCCTCAGCCACCAGCCACTCCACATTGCCAGTGTCTCCCTCAAGCATCTTCCACGTTTGATACCTGTTACCTCATCTGCTCAGTGCTTCCTGAGCTGCCACTTGACCAGCTACTCTTCTCAGTCGCTCCTATGGAAGTGTGTCTTCTCCCAACCTCTTGACATCAGAGGGCCCTGCCTTGGTCCCAGGTCCTCATCTGTCTCTGTACCCCTTTTCAGAAACTCTCCTTTCACCTAGATGCCCAGCAGTCCCAAACCTCTATCCCTCTCTCCCAAACCCCAACTCATGTGCAGGGGCCTGTTCCTACTGCCTGTGTTGTGTATCCTAACTGGAGCCTCAGGCCTTCCAGCCCCTCCAACCCAAGGCACCGAGGGCTTCCCCATCCTTGACCACCACATGCCACCTTTCAGGCTATCTAAACAAAAATTACTCTCAACACCTCTCCTTTTCACATCACAGGTCTATGTTTGTGGGCAAGCCCTGTGAGCTCTACCAGCCATCCATGACCAGAACCCAACCACTGCACAGCCCACTGCCCTGCTGCACACCACCATCTCCCTTTCCCAGGTTAATGAGATGATCACTTAACCAGCTTCCTTTTGTCCTTGACCCAGAAAGGGCAGGCAGGATCATCTTGTTAGAGCCTAAGTCCATTCATGTCACTGTTCTCCTGAAACCCTGCAATGACTCCCTATTTCCCACTGAGTAACAGCCAAATTCTCCCACTGGTCTATGAGGCCCAACAAGACCTGCTCACCCTCTCCCAGCCCACCATTACCTCCCACCCCAACCACTGCTCTCAGCATTTCCTCACCTCCACCATGCTCCGCCATGCCAGCCTCTCCTATTGTCCCTGCCATTTGCTTCTACTGCCCCTCCTCTGGGATGTTCTTCCTGACATTCACATGTCTAACTCCCTCACCTGCTCCACATCAGTCCTCAGATGGCACCTGAACAACAAGGGCAGCCACCCTCACTTGGCCAGCATTCCCAATCTAGCCTACCCTGGCACTGCCCACTATCACAACATGCTCCTTTATACACTTCCTGTTCACTGAATCTGTTTCCTCCAACAGGAGGTAAGGCTCCTTGGGCAGGGGTCTGTATCTGTTCTGTTCACTGTTACTGCCCAAGCACCTAGAATGGGCCTGGTACTCTATAAATTTGAATTTAAAAATTGTTGGCCTCAAAACCTCAATTTCCTGGAAACAAAAGTAAAAGGGGGAGTAAAAGGAGTTGCAGTTTGAACGATATACTTGGTCTTTGAGGAAAGCCAAGGATGCCAATGTAGTTGAACACAGTCAGCCAGAGAAAGCAGGAGGAAGTGAGTCCAGGAGCAGGCAGAGGCCAGGTCTTTTGAAACTCAGAACCTGGTACTTTGCCTTATACTATGAGGAACACAGGGAGACCAACCCTGGAGAGTTTTAGACAAAGGGATGGCATGATCTCACCTATATTTTTAAATAAACTTTTGATTTTGAGACAATTATAGATTTGCATGCAGTTGTAGAAAGAGTACAGAGTTAAAAGCGCCTGTTCTTGGTCCGCTTCCCCCACCAACCAACACCACAGCCCCATATTCTTGTGCTTCCCTCAATGGTGATATCCTGCAAAACTGTAGTACAATGTCACAACCAAGACATTGACATTGACACAATCAAGAGACAGAACACTGCCATCCCCACAAGGATCTCTAGTGTTTCTCTCTTATAGATACAACCACATCCCTCCCACCCCCATCTCTTCCTTAGCCTCAGATAACCACTAATCTAGTCTCCATTTCTATAATTTTCTCATTTCAAGAATGTTATATAAATGGACCATATAGTATATAACCTCTGGGATTAGCTTTTATCACTCAGCCTAATTCTCTGGAGATTCATCCAAGTTCAGTCTTTTTTAATGCAGAGTATTATTCCATAGCATAGATGTGCCATAATCTGCTTAACTATCCATCCACTGAAAAATATCTGGTTTCTAGTTTTTCACTATTATAAATAAACCTACTATGAAATTTGTGAATAGCTTTTATGTGAACATAGTTTTCATTTCTCTGGGATAAATGCCCAGGAGATAATATTGCTGGGTTGTGCGGTAGTTACAAATTTAACTTTATAAGAAACTGCCAGGCTGTGCACAACCAGGAGAAGGAGATCAAGAGCCTCAGCAACAAGTGTGCTTCCTTCATTGATAAGGTGTGGAGCCTGGAGCAGCAGAATAAGATTCTGAAGACCAAGTGGAGTCTCCTGTAGCAGCAGAAGATGACTCGTAGTAACATGGACAATATGTTTGAGGTCTACATCAACAACCTTTGGCGGCAGCTGGAAACACTGGCCCAGGAGAAACTGAGACTGGAGGCAGAGTTTGGCAACATGCAGGGGTTGGTGGAGGTCTTGAAGAATAAGTATAAGGACGAGCTCAACAAGCACACAGAGATGGAGAATGAATTTGTCCTCATCAAGAAGGATGTGGATGAAGCTTACATGAACAAAGTAGAGCTGGAGTCCTGCCTGGAAGGGCTGACCAACGAGATCAACTTCTACAGGCAGCTGTATGACGAGGAGATTCATGAGCTGCAGCCCCAGATCTCCAACACATCTGTGGTGCTGTCCATAGACAACAGCCGCTCCCTGGACCTGGACAGCATCATCGCCCAGGTCAAGGCCCAGTATGAGGAGATGGCCAACCGTAGCTGAGCTGAGGCTGAGGCCATCTACAAGATCAAGTATGAGGAGCTGCATACATTGGCTGGGAAGCACAGGGATGACCTGCATCGCAGGAAAACAGAGATTTCTGAGACTAACTGGAACATCAGCAGAATCCAGGCTGAGATCAATGGCTTCAAAGGCCAGGGGGCTTCCCTGGAGGCTGCCATCAAGGATGTTGAGCAGCATGGCAAGCTGGCCATTGAGGATGCTCAGGCCAAGGTGGCTGAGCTGGAAGCCACTCTGAGAGCCGTCAAGCAGGACACAGCCCAGCAGCTGCATGAGTACCAGGAGCTCATGAACATCAAGCTGGCCCTGGACATGGGGATCGCCACCTACCACACGCTGCTAGAGGGCAAGGAGAGCCCAATGGAGTCTGGGATGCAGAACATGAGTATCCATACCAAGACCACCAGCGGCTACTCAGGTGAGCTGAGCCCAGCTTATGGGAACTTCAACTATGGCCTGGGCTTCCAGGCCAGTCTGGGTTCTGGCAGGAGCTCTGGCTCCTTCAGCTGCACCAGCAGGCGCACCAGTACCAGCTCGTCCAAGATGGTGGTTGTGAAGAAGACTGAGACCCGAGATGGGAAGCTGGTGTCTGAGTCATCTGATGTCCTGTCCAAGTGAAGGACTACTGTGGTCCCTCCTGTCCTCCAAGCTGGCAGGAAAGGAGCTCTGTAGGGGAGTGGAAGGTACAGGAGACCCAACTGAGGCGCAGCCCCAGGCCTCAGCTCACCCTTAGGGTGGAGTTGTTTACTGCCTGGGGTACCACCTCCTACCCTACCCCCAACTAAAAGCCAAATCAAGTGTATTTTTTTTCTTCCCAAAATAAAGCCTCAGCTGGCTCTGCCAAAAAAAAAAAAAAAAGAAAAGAAAAAAGAAAATAAAAGAAACTGCCAAACTGTTGTCCAGAGAAGCTATACTATTTTATATTCCCACAAGCAATGTATGTTCCTCCACATCCTAACCATCATTTGCTATTATCACTATTTTTTTTGTCACAGCCATTCTGACATGAGTAGTAATATCTCATTGTGGTTTTAATTTGTACTTCCTAAATGGCTAATAATGTTGGGTATCTTGTCACATGCTTATCTGCCATGTGTATTATCTTCTTTTTGATGAAATGTCTCTTTGTGTCTTCTGTCTAGTTTCTAGTTGAATTGTTTTCTTTTACTGTTGAGCTCTGATAGTTCACATATTTTCATTACCAGTCTTTTCTTAGTATGTGATTTGTAAATATTCCTTCTAGTCTGTAGCTTCCCATCATCTTATCAGGTTCTTTTGCAGAGAAGTTTTTAACTTTCATGAAGTCCAAATTATTAATTTTCCTCCTATAGAAGATGTTTTATGTCAAGTCTAATAATTTTGTCCAGCTCTTGCCCTAAAATACATTTATCCTATTTCTAAGTTTTATAGATTTGCATTTGTGATATATTTTGAATTACTTTTTGTGTAAGGTATGAAGCAGATTAAGGTTCATTTCTTGCTTATGAATGTGTAATTATTCCAGCACCATTTGTTAGAAAGGCTAACTTACTACCACTGGATTGCTTCTGCAATTCTCAATCATTTGAGAAAAGAATTTCTCAAAAATCATTTGGGCATATTGCTGTGATTCTCTATACTATTTTCTATACTTGGTTCCCTAAACTGTTACACTGACCTCTGTGTCTATCCTTCTGACAGTACCACATAGTCATGACTACTGTGGATATAAAATCTTGAAATTAGGCAGACTGCTTCCTCTCCCTTTAGTCTTCCTTTTCAAAATTGTTCTAGCTCTTCTGGTTCCTTTGTTTTCCATATTTATTTTAGAATCAGGTTGTCTATGCCTATAAAAATGTTTGCTGTGATTTTAATAGAAGTTACATTAACCTGGTATAATAATTAGGGGAGGAGTAACACCTTTAATACATTGAATTTTCTAGTCCAAGAACATGACCTGTCTCTCCATTTTTTTAGGGCAACTTTGATTTCTTTCATCAGGATTTTGTCATTTTCAGCATAAAAGTACTATAAATGTTGAAATGTACACTTACATGTTTGTATATTTTAATTTTGGTATCTATGTGTTTATTGATAGTATATAAAAATTAAACTGATTCTTGTATGTTTATTTTGAATTACACAACCTTGTTAAACCCATTTGCTGGTTTGGTTGTTTGGTTTGTTTTTCCTTTGGGTTTTCTACATTTTTGTAACTTCCTATGAGTCTATAACTATTTAAAAATAAAGTTTTAAATGTATGTGAGATACAGCTAAAGCAGTGCCTAGAAGGAAAATTATAGGTCTAAATGCTATTGTCAGAAGGAAAAAAAACACAATTACCTTAGTTTCTACCTTAAGAATCTTGATATACATATATACATGAATACATATATATATTCAAAATAATTAGAAGGAAGAACATAATAAAGACTAAACATCAATAAAAGGAAAGGACCCAAAAACTAGAGAAAATCAATGAAAGCACAATCTATATATTTGGAAAGTCAATAAAGCTGAGTAACTGCTAGCTAGATTAATTGAGAGAAAAAACACAAGTCACAAATCTCAGTAGTAAAAGAAAAGATATCACTACAGATCTTACAATAATGAAGAGGATAATAATGCAACATAAAGAAAATTTATGTCACTGAACTTGATAACTTAGAAAAAATCAACATCTTACAAAACAAATTACTAAAACTAACTCAGGACACAAAAATCTGAAAAGTTGTAAAAAGCCAAATTCTTAATTCAAAATTTTCCCACAAAGAAAACATGAAGTCTGGATGAATTCTATCAAAAAATTAAGAAAAACAATAATATAACCAGACACAAACTCATTTAGAAAAGAGAGGAGAGAACCCTGCACAATACATATTGAGGCTACTTTTTCCTGTCACAAAACCAAGCAAAGACATTGCAAGAAAAGAAAACTACTGAACATGTTTCCCTCATGATCCTGGGTGTGAAAGTCCTTTCAAAAGTATTAGGAAATCAAATTCAGGAAGATAAATAGGTAAAAGATAGAGAGATAGATAGATAAAAAATATCCATCAGGACCAAGAGGAGTTCAACCTAGCAAGATTGGTCTTATATTTAAAATTAAATACATGCACCGAACGGACTGTTCAGAGGAGGGCAGCAGGGCTCAGGGAGTTCACAGTCCCCAGAAAGACTTAATTCAGTGGGAGAGCTGAACTACTCTGAAGAGACTTTGACAGTGCCACAGCACCTAGGCCAGCAAAGAGGGAGGAGGTGGTGTGTAAATTGCCCCTAATTACCACACTTCATGGGTGGCACAACTGGTGGATTAAAGCCCCAGCCTGGTGCAGGTGGACAGTGGGGGCTCGGCAGTGCATGGAGGACCTGGGCTGGAGGCTGGCCAACTGTGAATACTGTGGCCCAGGCCTGGCCCCCATCCTCACAAAACCATAGGAAAGGAGAAAAAAATTAAATAAATGCAATTCAAAATATTAATAGAACAAAGGCAAAATAACCCATGATATCTCAATAAATACAGAAAAGGCACATGACAAAATTCAACACAGATTCATGATAAGAAAAATTTTAATTTAGGAAACAAGAACAAGAAGGGAATTCCTCAAGCTGATTAAAAGTATTTATGAAAAACCTAAAGTTAACATTATAATTAATGGGGAAATGAAATGATTGAATGTTTTCTCCATAAGATAAAGAACAAGGCGAGAAGATTTACTCTCACCACTTGTATTATAATACACTGAATGTCTGTGATAATAAATTGAAAAAATAAATAGAAGGCACACATATTGGAAAGGTGTAAGGAAAGCTATCTTTATTTGCAAGTGACAAAATCAAAGGGAAAGGTTATTAAAACTAATAAGTGACTTTAGCTACACTGAGAATACAAATTCAATGTACAAAAATAAACCATACACTAGCTAACAATTAGAAATGTAAATCTTTTAAAACTACCACTTACAACAGCATCCAAACACATGAAACATTTGAAGGGATAAATTTAACCAAATGGGTGCAAGATGTGTATACTTGAAGCAAACCTTTAGAATTTCTTGAAGGGATGAAAACATCAGGTATCTTTTGTTATGTTACTGAGGCCACTTGGAAAACCTCCAGGTCACCTAAGGATAGGGTCAGTCACCAGGGGAACCAACCATGTGATTAGAGGGTCAGACCTGTCAGCCCCACTCTGCCCACCCCGGAGCCCCTCCCCCGAGCTCCAGGGTGGGAGAGGAGGTGGAGATTGAGTCCTATCACCAATAGCCAATGATTTAATCAATCATGCCTAGGTTATGAAGCCTTCCTCAAAACCCAAAAGGACAAACTGGAGAGCTTCCAAGCTGGTGAACACCTGGGGATTCAGGGGGACTGGTGCACCCAAAGAGCATGTAAACTTCAAGCCCCTTCCCACATACCTTACCCTATGCATCTCTTACATGTGGCTTTTCATCTGTATTGTTTATAACATCCTCTCTAATAAACTGTAAACATAATCAAATGCTTCTCTGAGTTCTGTGAACCGCTCTAGCAAATTAATTGAACCCAAAAAGGGACCATCCCGTTTATAGCCAGTCATTTAGAAGGCACAGGTAACAAACAACGAGGACTTTTGACTGGCATGTGAAGTGGGGCAGAGGTGGGGGGTTGGCAGTCTTGTGGGACTAAGCCCTTAACCTGTGGGATCTGAAGCTAACTCTAGGTAGTTGATGTCATAATTGGATTAAATTGTAGGGCACCAGCTGGTGTGGGAGAATTACTTGGTGGCGTGGGAAAAACACATTATCAGTGGTCAGTAAAATTCGGATTAAAACCATGTAAAAACACCACCACACAACCTCCAGAAAAGCAAACATGTACAGGAAACCAGCAAGTGTTGGTAACAATGCATTGTTGGTTAGATTGCAAATTGAGTCAATCACTTTGAAAAACTATCTGGCAATTATCTACTAAAAGTAAATAACAGCAAGCCTTATGACACAACAATTCTACTTTTGGGTATATATGCAAGAGAAATGTGTATTTATGTCAGCCAAAAGACATCAAGAATATGAAGTCAGAGAGGCTTTATTATTAATTGCCCCAAACTGGAAACATATCAAATGCCCATTTGTGGTAAAACATTTGAAAAAACAGGCACCTTGTGCTATATATGTATAGTGGAATACTATTCCACCTTTGCAACTGTAAACAAAAAGTTGATGAGGTATTTCGTCCACAAAAAGGATTTACTGGGGGGGCGGGGGGGGGGCAGAAAGGATTGCAATCCTGCATATGCAGATACAGTAAGTCACATGCATACACAAAAAAAGGCAAGAAGCAGCAGGAAGTTCTTTTCAGAGGGTAAGAGGAAGGTAGGAGGAAGGGCTGTCACAACCCTCAAGCTCTGTTATAATCCTAGAGTTCTTCTTATAAGGCTATGGAGACCTACATATGGTGTGAGAGCGCCTCCCACAGGCCCTCCCTATCCTTGTCTTGGTTAAGTTCTCTGTCATAAATCTTGACAGCTATAAATAAAAATTCCTCTAAACATTGTTTTGAACTCCTGCTCTGGCACAAACTGGCTGAGAACACCCTCTCTAGTGATTTCACTTTTTTTTTTTACCTTTCCTTTTATCACTTTAAAACTCACAAAGGACCTGTTTTCCTGCTTTACTGTATCCTACTAATAAAACAGAAACAGAATATACAACCATGTCCCACTTTTTAATCAGATATGTACTATTTATACCCACAAACTACAAGGGGCATTTTGTCCATTCTGTGGCAGCGGAGGAGACAGAGAGTGGACATCACACAGGCCCAGACACCTAGGTCATCATGCACAAGACTCCAGGTGCACACCTTGAGACATGGAAGACAACTATTTTCTATTTTACTAATTAGAAATCTAACCAATAAAGGACAACAGCTATCACTTATTGCACACCAATAAAGACTAACTAGAACTTTAATCAAATAATCAGTCAAGAGGATCTATGGGAGGAGCTAGGGCTTATGAAGTTCTTGCACTGTATAGAATCATAAGAACTCTATAGGAAGAATTCTGTGTTTCTAATAAAGGACTATGGTTCTAACCTCTCCCTCCCTTAACTTCCTTTCCCCTTTTATAAATATCCCTCTACCTTGGCATACAGGCCACAGTGTGCAAGTGGCTTGCCATGTCTGCATGCACTGGGCTGCAACCCTTCCCACATCCCCACCCCCAACAAATAAATTATTTTTGGTGATAAAAACACCTAGTCGATATTCTTTTTCAGCCAACAACACTTACTATGTGCCAGCCCCATTGTACGGTCTCCAAGATCAAGCTGGAATGCCTGTCCTCTCCAAGGCCTTCTTCCATCCCTCCAAAGTGCCTGCCTTTCAAAGCTCCATGTCCTTCCTTCGCTCTTCTCTGAAGATGCATAGCTGACACTCTATGGTGCTGAGACTTACGTTCTTGCGTTATCTCCATCCAGATGGATTATATGCTTCTTGGGGGTGGGGCTATTGCTCACCTGTGTTTACATCCTTAGCATCCACCAGAACAGGGCTTTTCTGTAAACAATGTGTTGGGTTGAATTCCTAGCACCACAACTCACAGCCTCAGCCTGAGAAGACTTTCTGAAGAGGAAGAGGTTTAGGACTCACTTGACGAAAGCAAGAGCCAGCACATGGCACAGAAAAAGAAAGAGCAATCTTTGTGATGGTTCTAGTCTGCTGCAGTGACAGTATTAATTCCAGTGGAGCTCTTCGCCAGGAATGTGGGAGCCGAAAGGCTGATGAGCTCATCGCTGAAATGCTGGCAAGCATGCTGGTTCTTGGCCCAGCCCCAAAAGAATGTGATGCGAACATTACCCGCCATTAAGCTGACTCAGAGAACAAATGATTAAGTTCCTGATAATCAAGGAGAAGATTCTGGCTTGGCCATTCTTCATTCTGACGCAACCTGAGTTTAATGCCTGGTGAGGGATAATTCCAGTCCAATACAAAGAAGCAGCTCTGATGGGGTGTATGTATTCTCAGCTAGTCCTGCCTCATGGCAGGGGGCAAGTAGCATTTCACTGACTTTCTAATGTCCTACCACCAGCCACTCAGAATCCTCTGTGAGCAATCGTCTTCAATATCAGGCCATAAAACAGGTGATTCTGTTTATAGGAGCCGTGCTATTTAAAGACCAGCTAGCTCATTAACATCACCTGTCACAGCCCTGCGCTTGATGTAGCAACTCAAATACAGCCCACAAATGGAGGAAAATCTTCACACACCAAGGGAATGAAACATGTTAGTGGCCACAGATCACCTAATCCACACCTCTGAGGGCATCAGAAAATAAGTCTCTAGGCAGAAGTGGTTCCCAAATGGCCCAAAGACCAACAATCCCACATTATTTCCCAAATTTGCATTATTCTCTCATTCTGGAGGCCTTGGCTGGGGGTGCAGTGAGGCTCCCATGCATGACTTAACTAGCAAGAGGTGATGGCGGCACTTAGAAGGTAAGCCCAAGTTCGCTCTGCCCTCCCTCCACTCCACTCCGGCACAGATCTCACCACACACCCCTCTTCCTGTTCACTAACACCAACCTCACTGACACCTGTTTCCAGAAAGAGACACAGGCATTAAGAGTCCAAAGGCACACAAAGTGTATCATATTAGGGGGACAAGAAGCCAGGTTTCTGACTTCAGTCCTAGCTCCAAGGAACAGGGGGCAAGACCCACTCACACCAGTGACAGGGTTTGCCCCACAAGTTTGTGCTCTGAGATAGGAGCTCTACACCTGGTTTCTCAGGAGTCTTGGATTACTAATATTCTGTGGTCTATGATGCCCTGTGGCTCTGCTAATTCCCTTTTTTAAGAAAGATTCTATCATGTTTAACACCTTCTAGGTAATAACTTAGAAACTGAATCTTATAGTTTAAAATATTTTTTTCATGATGATCTGGGAACTGAAAGGGAAATGCAGTTAAACAGAATTCCCTGATTCCTATTAGAAGTAGCTTTATTGTTCTTTCTATACAGACCACTGGAATCAACCCAGAGTTCCCACCCAGGGAGAGAGCCATGAAGAAGAGCTGGGATGAGCACATGGCACCACCACTCTGTAGACACGTGGGTTTGTGTCCCCGCACTCCCTATGGGCAATGCAGCTCATCCATGACAATGACATCTCTGGTCAAGAGGCATACTTCTTTACCTTTGTTTCCCCACTGGCACCCAGTAAACTGGAGCACGCTGTCCAGCCAACAGTCACTCCCTCCTCACCCACCATGTCACGCTGGCACAGAGCCCTTCTGTAGCTGCTATGCAGAAGCACAACTTCCCTGTCTCCTCTGTCTTATACAGTCATCCCTAGGTATCTGCAAGAGATATTGATTCCAAGACCCACAAAGAGTACTGAAATCCACAGATGTTCTAGTCACTTACATAAAATGGTGTAGTACTGGCATATAATCTACACATATCCTCCCATATACTTGAAATCATCTATAGGCTACTTATAATACCTAATATGATGTAAACACTATGTAAATAGTTGCTATACTGTTTTGAGGAATGACAAGAAAAGAATATCTGCACATGTTCAGTACGGATACAATCATTGTAGGCTTAACTTCACAGTACACGTCAGCAGTAATGTAACATTTTAAAAATAGTTTTGATCCAAGGTTGGCTGAATGCACAGATGCAGAACCTGTGAGTATGGAGGGCCAACTGTATATTCTTAGGCAGCTTTTCAGTTGAGAGCTTGTCCTACCAACCTTCTTTCCCTCATTAAAAAAAAAAAAGAAACCCTAGGAAAAAAACCATTAGGACCAGTAAAACTATCTACTGTACAATACTTTTGATCTCCATCTTAGCACATATCACAGAGGTCTATACCCCACGAATAATACTGGTACTGATAAATGTTGTCAAATTACACAACAATCTGGAGTCAGTCTCCATCACAGAGCAAAATCACTCAGAGTTTTTGAGTTGAAAATCAAATTCTGGACTTCTGATCAATATGGTGGCATAGGCAGACAGGGCTCACCTCTTCATACAACCACATCAAAATTACAACTGAACTATAGAACAACCATCACTCAGAACCATCAGAAATCAAGTTGAATGGAACTCTGACAACTACGGAGTTAAAGAAACTACACCCATCCACACTGATAGGAGGGGTACAGGTATGCGTGAATGGGCTGATCCCTCACCCACATATGGTGATAAAAATTTGGGAAGGATATCTCAGGAGCAAGGAGTCACAGCCCTACACCAAGCCCCCAGCCCAGGGTTCCAGTGCCAGGAAGATAAGTCCCAACAACCTCTGGCTGCAAAAACGAGCAGGGATTAAGTCAGTGGAAGAAACCTCTGGAGTCCCAAGCAGCTCCCCTTAAAGCACCCACACACAGACTCACCTACTCACTCACTCCCCTGAGCTCCAGGCCTAGAGTAGCAGCTTGAAAGGCACCAGTGGTATACAAGGAGAAACTGAAGTACCTGACACCAAGGCAATCAGAGGCCATTGTTCCTTTTCTAAACCCTCCCCACCCCCAGAGACAGCAAGTTGGCGCCATAACTGAGACTCCATCAACCTGGCTAACACGTGTTTGACCCACCTTGGAGATGCCCAGAGACTCCACCCCACCCAACTTATGGGCCCTACCAAGCTGCTTTTCAACATGAATGGCTGGTCTTGGCTCATGCTTCACAACTCCCTAAATCCTCTCAAACAAAAGCAATGGCTAGCCTCAGTGAGCCCCAGACCCAGCACTAGCAACAACAAGCCTAGATTCACAGGTTGGCTTCACTTGGGTATCTCCAAGCCCAGAACATGTAGCAGCCATCTCAGATTGCTTTATAGCTCAGCCCAGGCAAAATATGGTGGCGGAGGGGAGTAGAGGGGAGGGCAGGTGACAGGGCTGACCTTAGCCTGCACCACCTGGAAAACCCCAGGGCCAGTGCTCCCAGTGGACAGCTACAGACTACATCAGAGTACCATCACACTGCCACTGCACTGTTGATCCTCCATGGAAAGCAGAGGTTGGTGGTAAGTGGTCACAGCCAGTCCCTGCAGCTGAATGGCGTGGGTAAATCCCTCCCATTGATCCACCAACAGCAACCAAGGCTCAACTACAAGAGCAGAGTGTGCTCAGGCTGCATGAAGGATGCACCTCAAGTACCAACTTGGGTGACAGGGAGGCCATCCCACTGGACCCTACAGGATACCTACTATATTAGGCCACACTACTAAGACACACAGTCAAAGCACCTCCACCTAATACATAGAAACAAACACAGGGAGGCTGCCAAAATGAAGAGACAAAGAAACATGGCCCAAATGAAAGAACAGACCAAAACTCCAAAAAAAGAGCTAAACAATCTATCAGATGTAGGGTTCAAAACATTGGTTACAAGGATGCTCAAGGAACTTAGTGAGGACCTCAGCAGCATAAAAAAGATACAGTCAGAAAAGAAGGATACACTAATTGAAATAAAAAACAATTTACAGGGAAACAACAGTAGAATGGATGAAGCCAAGAATCAAATCAATGATATGGAACATAAGGAACCAAAAAACAACCAATCATACAAGGAGAAAAAAAAATCCAAAAAAATGAGGATAGCATAAGCAGCTTCTGGGACAACTTCAAGAGGTCCAACATTTGCATCATAGGGGTGCCAGAAGGAGAAGAGAAAGAACAAGAAACTGGAAATCCATTTGAAAATATATAATGAAAGAAAATTCCCTAATTTGGTGAAGGAAAGAAATACGCAAGTCCAGGAAGCACAGCCAGTCCCAAACAAGATGGATGCAAAGAGGCCCACTCCAAGATACATCATAATTAAAATGCCAAAGGTTAAAGATAAAGAGAATCTTAAAAGCAGCAAGAGAAAAGGAGGTAGTTACCTACAGGCGAGTTCCCATAAGATTGTCAGCTGATTTCTCAAAAGAAACTTTGCAGGCTAGAAGGGATTGGCAAGAAATATTCAAAGTCATGAGAAGCAGGATTCTACAGCCAAGATTGCTCTACCCAGCAAAGCAATCATTTAGAATCAAAGGGCAGATAAAGAGCTTCCCAGACAACAAAAAACTAAAGGAGTTCATCACCACCAAATCATTACTATATTAAATGTTAAAGGGACTTACTTTTTAAAAGGTCAAAATGAACATTAAAAATGGCAAAAATTACAAATCTATCAATAATTGAATCTAAAAACAAACCAAGCAAAGAAGAAGAAAAGAGACAGAACCATGGATACAGACAGCATTTTTATGGTTGCTAGATGAGAGGGAGATGTGGGAGAATGGGTGAAGAGGTGAGGGGATTAAGAAGTACAAATAGGTAGTTACAGAATAGTCATCAGGATATAAAGTACAGTACAGGAAATGGAGTAGCCAAAGACCGTATATGCATGACCCATGGACATGAACAAGAGTGGGGAAATGCCTGAGGGAGTTGGGAGTGTGGGTGGAGGGGGGGCAAAGGGGGAAAAATCAGGACAACTGTAATAGTATAATCAATAAAATATAATTAAAACAAAAAAATTCTGACATCAATTTCTAAAATTATTTACAATGTTAAAGTTGAAATAAATTCCTCAATTTCCTTCAAACGTTCATCTTTCCATTGAACCTACTTTCCTGTTAGCATTCACCTAAAAACAAATAAACAAATAACTCAGTCTTCTCTCTGACTCAGTGTTTGGTAAAAGCTCATCAAATCAGCAGTTCCCTGAGGTTCTTCACCAAAACCATGTTTCCACTCAATCCCCCCATTATCCTATGCCACTAAACCAGCAGTTCTCAAACTTTTTGAATTCAGGATCCCTTTCATTTCCTCAAATTATTTTGAAGTATATTTTATTGATTATGTTATTACTGTTGTTCCATTCTTTTTTCTCCCCTTTGTCCCCCCTCCATCCTGCATCCCCCCTTCCACCAAGTTCATGTCCATGGGTCATACATATAAGTTCTTTGGCTTCTCCATTTGCTATACTATTCTTATCCTTCCCCTGTCTATTTTGTACCTACCATTTATACTTCTTATTCCCTCTATCTTTTTCCCCATTCTCCCCATTCTCTCCCCACTGATAACCCTCCATGTGATCGCCATTTCTGTGATTCTCTTCCTGTTCTAGTTGTTTGCTTAGTTTTTGTTTTTGTTTTTTTAGGTTCAGTTGTTGATAGCTTTGGGTTTGTTGTCATTTTACTGACCATAGTTTTTGATCTTCTTTTTCTTAGTTAAGTTCCTTTAACATTTCATATAATAAAGGCTTGGTGATGATGAACTCCTTTAACTTGACCTTATCTGGGAAGTACTTTAGCTGCCTTTACATTCTAAATGATAGTTATGCTGGATAGAGTAATCTTGCATGTAGGTCACTGGCTTTCATGGCTGTGAATACTTCTTTCCAGCCCCTTCTTGCCTGCAAGATTTCTTTTTGAGAAATCACCTGATAGTTTTATGGGAACTCCTTTGTAGGTAACACCTTTTCTCTTGCTGCTTTTAAGATTCTCTCCTTATCTTTAATCTTGGGTAATGTATTTATGATGTGTCTTGGTGTATTACTCCTTGGATCCAATTTTTGGGGGACTCTCTGAGCTTCCTGGACTTCCTGGAAGTCTATTTCCTTCACCAGACTGTGGTAGTTTTCCTTCATTATTTGTTCAAATAAGTTTTCAATTTCTTGCTCTTCCTTTTCTCCCAGCACCCCTATGATTCCAACTTTGGAATGTTTAAAGCTGTCCAAGAGGTTCCTAAGCCTCTCCTTATTTATTTAAATTTTTGTTTCCTCATTCTGTTCTGTTTGAATGTTTATTTCTTCCTTCTGTTCCAAACTGTTGGTTCAGTCCTGGCTTCTTTCCCTTCATTGTTTGCTTCCTGTATATTTTTCTTTATTTCACTTTGCATAGCCTTCACTTCTTCCTCTATTTTGCACCTGTACTCAATCATTTCTGTAAGCATCCTGATTACCAGTGTTTTGAATTCTACATCTGACAGGTTTGGCTATCCCTCGTGGCTTAGTCCTTTTTCTGGACTTTTTTTGTGTTCTTTCCTTTGGGCCATATTTCTTTGTCTTGGTTCACCTGTTATGTAATAAGGGGCAGAGCCTTAGGTATTCACCAGGGTGAGGCAACCCACTTCGCTTTGCTGTGGAGCTGTATGTGTGGGAGGGGTCAGAGAGGGAACAATGCCACTTGCTCGTCTCTCACCCTCTTTCAGTCACTTCCCCTGCTACCCACAAGCAAAGTGGGTCCTTCTGGTGCTGATTCCTGAGTGGGAGGGCTAGTGCACCTTCTAGGACCCTGTGGGTCTCTCCAATGAACTCTCATTTGAGGCTGGACATTTCCCTCACCACCGCAATCCCCACAGGTTTTTATAGCAGGAGGTTTTGCGAACCCTGGGTTGTGCAGTCTGTGTCACTCTCCAGTTGTTCCTCCTGGTTTATCCACTCACAAATGTGGTACAGCCTGGTCCTCCAGCTGCCACCTCACTTGCCTGGTCTGCTCCCTGCTGCATGTCCTCTCTGCCCCTCCTACCAGTATGGATGGATGTTTCTTCTTTAACTCCTTCATTACCAGACTTCCATACAGTTCAATTTTCTGGCAGTTCTGGCTGTTTTTTGTTCTTAAATTGGTTGTTGTCCTACCTTTGGTTGTGCATGGAAGCAATCAAAGGATGCTTTGTATCTACCAATGCCTCCATCTTGGCTGAAAGTCAGGATCTTCAAATGATTTTTAAGTAGGTTCTATTGATATTTATAGTACTTGAAATTAACACAGAGATTTCAAAATTATATATTCAATAATTCATTCACAATGAATAAACCCATAATATGTTATCAAAAATAAAATTTTTATTCAAAAACCTATTTTCCAAAACAAAAATAAATTTTAAAAAATATTAGTCAGAATTTGTGGAACTCTTTGATATCAGGTTAATAAAACACAGCTATATTCTCATAACTGCTTCTGCATTCAATCTGTTGCAACCTATTGTTCTGGTTAAAGTATGTGAAAAAGCCTATCCTCACATGTACATGTGGCTAGAAACAGGAGGCATCTTTTCATAGGTTTATCAGACCACGGTGGAGACTACTCTTTTGGAAAATTCATACATAAACACTTGGTAAGTGGTCATTTCTTAATGGTTAGTTGCAACATGGAATCTGAATGAACTTTTCAATAAACTAAAAATAAACTTTTCAGACTATATCACATTAAAACCCATTATCAGGCAGTCCTGCACCTTGAACAGATATTTTGCTCATGCATAACTGTTGTAACAACATGCATTAGTCATTTGAAAAAATAATGGTTCACTGAGTTATCTCCCAAATGTTAACACATTTCAATATACAATGTCAAAAAATCACATTTGTTAATATCGTCATCTGGGTTTATCAAAAATGTCTTTGAGTTTGGGAAATTATCAAGCTTTCCATGGCAGATATGACTTCTAATTTATGACTGAAAACTCAGATTTTATCAGTTACAACAAATGCAGGGAGTTATTTCACTTTTGAAGTGACAGGTGCAATTTTCAGATGTTGTCAGCCAAAAACACAAGTCTGAATAACCATAGTTTGTCTGTCAGTTATTCTTTAAAGAACACTATTTCATGAGAAGAGGAGCTAGTTTAGCTCCCAATCCACAAAAAGCACAAGAGCTTTTCCTCAAAATAATCATTGTAATTCCATCTGCAGACATGCATTAAGTGAACTCTCAATTCTGTCTCTCAGAATATTAAAAAGACAGGTGCTTAAGGGTCAAGATTTAATAAAATTAATAATTCTTATTGCTTCATCAAGGGCATTCTTTTTTTGTAGAGAATAAAGTTTTTATTCACTGTCCAAGAAAGGAGAGGGGCATCGTGTGGAGAGATACACCAGCTCATCAAGGACATTTTTAAATGATGTTGGCTTTTAAGCAACATCATGATGTATTCGAGGTGGGGGGTGGTGAAGGACACCATCAATGCAAGTACAGTTTGGGGCCCAGCCTTGATGGTGCTCAGGCAGCCATGGTTTTTTACCCTCCATCATTTTGTGTCATCAGCTCAAATCAACACAGTAGGAAAGGAAATAATGGCTCAGTACCATTATGAAAATCGTTGTGACCTCACCAACCCTCTGAAAGGGTTTTAGAGTACTCTGAGGGTCCGCAGATCATAGATATCATGGGTGTACATGGGGTGTCAAGAGAGCAGAGAAGAGGGTTAGAGACCTAGGTCTGCATCTACTGGTGAAGCAAGATATCTACCATGTCTAGCCCTCAGCATGACCATTATCGGTTCATAACTGAGTGCCCTTTGACTATTCATCAGATAGTCCTCCCTCTTAGGGTGGAATTTAATTTTCTGTTCATGAATGACTTGTGACTCCCTTCCAGCTCAATATTTCAATCTAGTTCTTTGCCTAATGGTGCTGCAAGTAATAATGTTGGGGCCTCACCTGCAGATTTCCCTGGTGGACCAGTTGAGCCTGGGCCTATATGTAGGAGTATGTCTGCCTGAACAAGATCTTACACTAGGCAGACAGGCTCAGCCAAGAACCTCAGCCTCAGCACCCAACAAGAGGCAGAAGGACTCACACACCATAGTGCAGACTCACTGAAATGACCCCATGCACTGCTGTTCCTAGGCACTTACTGCTGGGCCTGAAGGAAAGAAGACCTGAAGCCAGGCTCTCCTCAGCAAGTCCAGTAAAGCACACTGCCCTGCCTCAACCACATTTTGTTCTTGTACATGGGAGAGTCTCCGGGGACCTTGCTGTAGAATGCCAGGAAGCACAGCTACTCCCCACTGTATCCCTGTTGGCCCAGGAGAAGCTGTGCCCAGAACGAAAGAAACAGAATGACAGGTTCTGTGTGGGGCGTGTCCAAGAGCAAAAGCCCCTGGAGATCCAAATGTGCCAGGAGAAGCCATGTGGGGGCTGGAGCCCAGCTTCAGGAGGCAGGGAAAAGAGGTGACCAAAGTAATGGTCACAGACCCCTGTGCAGGTCAGTGGTCCAAACGTCATTCCAGTGCCTTAAGATAAATGCAGCTATGATAACTTCTCTCAATATCAGCCACCATGCCAATCATGTGGATAATACAAGAATTTGAAAAGACCATTAAACCCAATCTTTCAGCTCTTGAGAGAAGTATGGCTATCTCAAGATGAACAGTTTCTCAGTAAGTAAAACAATCTACTTCATTATTAGCTATTAATTAAGGAGGTAGTTAATCAAGTCTAGAAAATTCAGCAGAAGTTTAATCAAAAGGGGCTATGGAAGACATTCATAAGAAACATGGTTCTATTATAAAACCTCCTATGTTTAGAACTCCTCGAAAACTCAAACTGCCAGTTTGGAACATTAAGTTCTGTAGACAATTATTAACTGTGTCGTACTATAGATAACTATAAATTTCACTCTCCTTCAAGTGTCACCATCTTGGACTGTTTCTTATTTGCTTAAGGATAATTATGAATAAAGCTAAGAACTCTCTGAAAAAGCACCGAACTCAGTAAAAATCACCAAGGGGCATGTTCACTGGCCCCCTTCTCTCTGTGAAGCTGTTAAGTTTCCAGAGTTAGTTTGGGTACAGTATATTATAGTAGGAGCACTTGGCTTTAAAGGATGAACTTAGTGTGCTACATAAATTATTAATCCCCCAAAGTACTTCAAGATGAAATAATAATGCCTTATCCACCAGAGAGCTTTACAATTGAATATGTTTGCGTGTCTATCATCTCATTTCTCTTCCACAATGCCCCCAAGAGAAATACAGGCCAGGTACTCATATCCCCCTTTCTTCAAAGCAGAAACAGATGCAGAGAAAGAGATGGGCTCCCAGCCCCGGCTACCAGCAGGCAAAGAGGGCTGTCCTGTGAGTCTTCTGCATCACTGCAACCTGGGCTCAAAATGGTTTTCTTCATCAATTTTATTTATCTTATTTATATACTAACTTATTCCCAAAAAAGAGAAGTGTTCTATTTTTTTTTTCGTGTAAAATCAGAAAGCCTTGATTTTCCAATGTGAATATAGATACAAACAAGAAAGATGGACTACCATGGCACACCCTTGTAATGTCTGTCTAGAAAACTTCCACAAATGTACAGCTTCATTTCCAAATGGTAAAGAAATAGAAAATGGGTCAAATAATCCCTAAAGAAAGAGTTTAAGTCAGAAACTTTCCTCTTTTAAATTCTCTGTCATTAAATACATATTTCAACAGTGATGAATTAAGACAGAATGGATTCTTTGAAGAGAGATGATGCCATAATAAAAACCATTGTCAGGCAGCTGGTAATAAGGACGCCCTATTTCATGCATTGCAAAGTGTTTCCAGTAATCACCTAAAGGCAGACCACACTCACACCCAGCCCCCAACTCAGGAACAGGAGGAAAAGGAGTGCAGGCAGTCTGGGTGACTGCCTAATGGGGCACCAGAGAAAGGGATGAGGGTAGGCAAAATTGGCCTACTTGAGAGAAACAGAACAGTATCTAGAAACAGTCTAGAAACATGGGACTCGCCTAGTAGGAAAAGCCACCCCTTCAACTCCCCGGGAGTATGATGTAAGGCTGAAAATATTCTGAGATGCAAAAGCCCAGAAAGACTCCTTGATTAAAGGAAGGGCACAGCTGTACACACAAATTAGATTATAGGGTTTCTTTCCCATCCACAGCCACGCCTTCAGATACCCTGAATAGCAAGACAGAGACAATCACCCTAGGTCTCAAATTATTCCTCAAAATAATTCTGCAAATACAATGTCTAGCACTTGCAAAGAAGTAAGACACCATGAGCAAGGAACAGCAGAAGTCACAAATAACAAAAACGGATCCACAAAGACATGAGAAGTTAGAATTATCCAATGTAGGCTATCAAAAAAAACACTTGGAATAACACAAAAACAAACAACTTCATTTATTTAAATGGACAAAAGACTTGAATAGACATTTCTCTAAAGAAGATAAATCAATGGCCAATAAACACATAAAATGCACAACATAAGGGATGCTAATCAATAAAGAAATATCACTTCATACCCATTAGGAAATAAAAGTGTTGGCGAGGATGCAGGGTAATTGGAATCTGTGTACATTGCTGATGGGAATGTAAAATGATACCACTGTAGTAGAAAATGGTATGGTAGTTCCTCAAAAAATTAAACACAGAATTACCATATGATCCAGCAATTCCAATTCTGAGTACATGCCTCCAAAAAAGTAAAAGCAGAAACTCAAACATATATTTGTACAACCATGTTCATAGCAGCATTATTCACAATAGCCAAAAGGTAGATGAATGGATAAGCAAAACGTGTTCTATACATACAATGGAATATAAATCAGCCTTTCACAAAAAGAAATTCTGACACATGCTACAACATGGAAGTACCTTGAGGACATTACGCTAAATGAAACAAACCAGTCACAAATGGACAAATACTGTATGAATCATCACTTATAAGAGGTTCCCAGAGTAGTCACATTCATAAAGACAGAAAGTAGGATGGTTAGTGCCAGGGGACCAGGGGAGGGAACTATTGTTTAATGGGGACAGTTTCAATTTTGCAAGATAAAGCTCTGGAGATGGATGGTGGTAATGGTTACACAACGATATGAATATACTTAATACCAAAGAAATGTACACTTGAAAGTATACACTTAAAATGGTAAACTTTATGTTATATATGTTTTACTACAACAAAAAACACTATGATGCGTGGAAAAGAATATGGCAGTTCATTAAAAAATTAAATATAATATTACCATATGATCCAACAATTCCACTTTTGGATAGATACCCAAAAGAATTGAAAATGGGGTATTTAATTAATACTTATATACACATATTCATAGCAGCATTATTCACAATGGCTAAAACATGGAAGCAACCCAAGTGTCTACTGATGGATGAATGGATAAGCAAATTGTAGCATATTAATATAATGGAATATTACTCAGAAATAAAAAGGAAGGAAATTCTGACATATGCTATGACATAAATGAATCTTGAAGACATTATGTTAAGTGGAATAAGCAAATCACAAAAAGACAAATACTGTTTAATTTCACATACACGAGGTGCTTAGAACAGTCAAATCCTTGAGACAAAAAGTAAAATGATGGTTTTCAGAGGCTGGAGAAAAGGAGGATGGGGAATTATTGTTTAATAGGTATAGTGTTTCAGTTTTATAAGATGAGAGAGCTACGGAGATGGTGGTGGCAATGGCTGTACAATAATACCACTAACCTGTATACTTTAAAATAGTTAAAATGTTAAATGTATTTTACTGCAATTTAAAAAATGAACAAAATACACTACACTTGCTATGTTCAAAAATATGAAACATTAGAAGCTATAAAAAGTAACATAGCTTTCAATTTTTAAAAACTGTAGAACTGAAAAGTAAAAATACCATGAACAGGTTTCAAAGCAGATTAGGTGCAACTGAAGGGAGACCTGGTGAACTGGAAACTAGGTCAGAAGAAAATATTCCAACTAAAGCATGGAGAGACCAAAATCTGGAAAATACTACAGAGATGGTATGAGAATATATGGCTACAGATCTAACGCATTTAATAAGCATCCTGAAAGAAGAGAGAAGATGAGGCACAAGTGATATCTTAAGATAATGGCATCATATTTTCCAGGGTTATAAAAGATATTAGGCCATCAATACAAAAAGCCAATATACCTTAGGGAGGGGTGCATGGAACCTAGTGAAACTACAGAAACCTAAGGGCAATGAGAAAATCTTTTAAAAGCAATAGGAAACACACAGATTACCTCCAGAGGAACAGCAGGTATATTGACTACTGAATTCTGAACAGGAAAAATAAAAGCCAGACACTGTGGAAAGATATCACCAATGTGTTGAAAGAAAATAATGCCAACATAAAACTCAATATACGGAAAAAATCTTTTAAAAATAAAGGTGAGAGGGTGATGTCAGTGAAAATAGCAAAGTAACAACCTCCAAAAATTCTCCCTTCCATAAAAGCAATGAAAAATAGAGCAAAAATTGTCAGACTCAATTTTTTTCAGATACCTGGGAATTTAACCAAAGGCTTGCAGCAATCTAGGGAGCATTTGCTAAATAAAAATGGTTGAATCTCCATAAGAAGAACAAATCTGCAGTGTTTTAACTTGCTCTACTGCTATTCACTCCCCTCACCCTGCGCCAATGCCACCTCAACTTTATAGCACTCTTGAAAACCAGAAGCCTGCAATCACAGTGAAAACCAGCAGTGTGGCATTGACCAATGAGGCTCATTTGGTTGGGTGAGTCCCACAAAGCAAAAGGTCACCAGTTTGATTCCTGGTCAGGGCACATGACTGGGTTGCACGTTCCGTCCCCAGTCAGAGTGCGTGCCAGAAGCACCCAATGGATGTATCTCTCTTGCATCCAAGTCTCTCTTTCTCTCTTTCTTTCTCTCTCTCTCTCTCCACCCCCCATCCCCTAGCTCTAAAAAAATAAACAAATTTTTTTAAAAAAAAAGAAAACCAGCTGTCTAGCAGCCACACAAGGGGACAGAATAGGATTAGAATTCTTGCAAAGCCTATTCCCAGAGAATTGTCATTTTTTGACATGACTAATAGGTTCTACTTGCAAGGCTGTTTTTATTTGACCTGAATCAGAGCTAGCCCAGTGCCAAAAGCATTTTGCTCAGAGGTGTACATCAAAACAGAAGCAACTGTTTAACTGCCTGAGACAGTGGACAACAGTTGCATTAAGTAATACACTAACCCAAAAGCTTAAAAGGAAAAGCTGAGGAATAAGATGTCCATAGGGGATTTTAAAAACTCCAATATATTCCTGAGAATCTAAAGGCCACATGTATATGTAGAGCTATATACATACCCAAGGCTGTATGAACGCCCAGGAAAAACCCAAGACTGACTTTGGGCTGACTTTGAGGCTCTGCACAAGCAGGAAGTAAAGACTGAGTCGTCAACTGCCTGATTAAATGTTGAAGCATGCCCCAATATATACACACACAGTCCACTGGGAAACACTAGAAAATTTACTGAGTCCTGTCATTTAAGGAAATCTCTATCCAGTCATTAACTGACCACTAGGCTAGCCTATCAGAGACTTCAGCGGAAACACATGACAAAGAATGCAGACTTTACAGAGTTAGTTCAGGAAAATAACTAAACAAAATCTACTACAACAAGCAGGGAAAAAAATCCCATGGGAGAGTAAAGAACTGTATTTTCAGAACTGCCACTATATTATCCAAATGTTCAGTTTTCAACAAATCATTATGAGACACACACAAAAATAAGTGAGTATAACCTATACACAGTGAAAAAGCAATCAATAAAAAGTGTCCTGAGGAAGCTCTAATAATGGCTTTACAAGGTAAAGACTATATATAACTTATTTTAAATATGTTCAAAGAACTAAAGGAAACCATATCCAAAGGATTACAGGAAAATATGACAATGATATTTTATCACGTTGAAACTACTCATAGAAACAGAAATTATAAAAAGGACCCCAACAAAAATCCTGGAGCTGAAAAGTACAATAACTGAAATGACAAATTCATTAAAAGGATTGAATAGCAAATTTTAGCATACAAGAAAGAATTGGTGAACTTGAAGACAGGTCAACTGAAATTTTCCAGTCTAAAGAACAAAAATTAAAAAGTAGGAAGAAAAATGAACAGAGCATGCATGAGTTGAGCCCAATCTCTCTTCCTTACTACAAAACCCAATTGTAGTACTTGCCTTGAATAAACGCTTCCTTACAAAAAAAAACAAAGAGAAAAATCAGAGCCTCACAGACCTGTGGGACACCATCAAGCATACCAACGTATGCATAATTAAATTCTCAGGACTAGAGAAAGGGATATAACAATATTTAAAGAGGTAAAAATTATAAAAAGACTGTCAAGATTTCTGTATCCATCAAAACTTCTATCTCCTTCAAAAGCAGGGAGGGGGGGAGAAATTAAGATGTTTTCAGATAACAAAAATTGACAGATTATGTTACTAGAAAACCTGCCCCACAGGAAATACTAAAAGGATGCCTTTAGGTCAAAATGAAAGAATGCTAGCTAGTACCTCAAATCCAGGTAAAGAAATAAAGAACACCAGTAAAAGTAATTGCAAAAGTAATTATAAAAGACAATATAAATGTAATGTTTGTTTGCAACTATTTTCTCCTATCTGGAATAAGAGATAACTGTAAGAGACAATATTTGTAAATCTGAGTTGATGTGCACAGAATGTGTACAGATGTGCTTTGTAAGACAATAATAGCACAAAGGAGAGGGGGGTAATTGAGATATATAGAAGCAAAGTTTTATATATTATTGAACTTAATTGGTATGAATCCAAACTAAATTCTTATAAGTTATTGATAGTAAGAAGCCCCAGGCAACCCCTGAGAAAATAACAAAAAATAAATAGTAAAATAAATGGCAATGGAATTTAAAATGCACACTAGAAACTGTCTACTTAACGCAAAAGAGGGCAACAATGAAGAATACAAAATTAAATAGACATGATATATAAAAACAAACAGCAAAATAGCAGGAATAAATCCCACCTTATTAGAATTGCAATAAATCTAAATGGATTAAGCATTCCAATTTAAAAGCAGAAACTACTGTATTTTTAAAAAAAACATGATCCAATTATATGCAGTATACAAGTATACTCTTAAATTCAAAGACATGAATAGATTGAAAATGAAAGGCTGAAAAAATACATAAAATGTAAACAAGCCCTAGCTGGTGTGGCTCAGTGGACTCAGTGCTGGCCTGCGAACATCCAAAAGGTCACGGGTTCAATTCCCTGTCAAGGCACATGCCTGGGTTGCTGGCCAGGTCCCCAGCTGGGGGTAAGGGAGAGGCAATCAATTGTTTCTCTTGCTCATGCATGTTTCTCTCCTTGTCTTTCTCCCTCCCTTCTCCTCTCTCTGAAAATCAATGAATAAATAAATAACAAAATGTAAGAGAGCTGTAGTGGCTATACTTACTTTAGACAAAATGGCCTTAAAAACAAAAATTGTTACTCAAGACAATATATAAAAATTACACACACATGTATCTAACAGCTAAGCCCCAGAATGCATGAAACAAAAAAAAATTAACAGAAATGAAGGGAGAATTAGACAATTCAACAATAATAGCTGGAGATTTCAATATACTATTTTTAGTACAGGATTGAACAAGACAGAAGATTGGGAGGGGAAAAAGAAGATTTTAACAGCCCTATAAAACAATTTAAAAATAAAAATACATTATTTTAAACTACACATGGAACATTCTTCAGGAGAGACCAAATGTTAAGCCAGAAAAACAAGTCTCAAAATTTAAAAGAACTGAAATCACATTATTTTTGTTCTCTGACAGCAAGGGAAAGAAATTGAGGCCAAAAACAGAAACTCACAAGTTTGTGGAAATTAAACAACACAATTCTAAATACCCAAGAAATCAAAGAAGAAATCACAAGGAAAATTAGGAAATACTTTCAGATTACTGAAAATGACAACACAACATACCAAAACTTATAAAAGGCAGCAAAAGCAGTGATTAGAAAAAGTTATACCTGAGACACCAATATTAAAAAGGAACAAATATCTCAAATTAATAGCCCAAACATCCACCTTAAGAAATTTAAAAAGAGCATATTAAATCCAAAGCTAAAAGAAGAAAGGAAAAAACAAATATTAGAGCAAAAGTAAATGAAATAGGAAATAGAAAACAATAGAGAAAAAAATGAAACCAAATGGTGATTCTTGGAAAATATCACCAAAATTGATAAATCTTTATCTAGATTGACCACGAAAAAGAGAAGACTAAAATTACTAAAATCAGAACTACCAAAAATTTAAAAAATTATAAATAAATATTATGAACAATTGTTTGCCAAAAAATAGACAACCTAGGTAAAAAGAACTAATTCCTAGAAAGACACAAGCTCAAAAATGAGTCAACAAGAAATAAAAAATTTCAATATATCTAAAATAAATAAAGACATTGAGTTAGTAACTGAAAGTCTTCCACAAGGAAAAGTCCAGGACTAGATGGCTTCACTAGTGAATTCCACAAAACATTTATGAAGAATTAACATTATCCTGCACAGACTCTTCCCCAAAATTGAAGAAAAATGAAAGGATACTTCCCTATTCACTCAAGGCCAGTATTGTCCTCATATCAAAATCATACAAAGATATCACAAGAAAAAAAACTGTATACTAATATGTCTTGAGAATACAGATGCAAAAACCCTCAACGAAACACTAACAAACTGAATCCAACAACATATAAAAAGGATTATCTACCATGACCAACTGGGATTTATATCCAAGGAATGCAAGGTTGGTTCAACATACAAAAATCAGTTAATGTAAGGCAAGACATTAATGAAATAAAGGACAAAACCACGTGTTCATCTCAATAGATGCAGAAAAAAAGTCTGACCACAAAAACACCCTTTTGTGAGAAAAATACTCAATGAAACAAAAATTGAAAGGTATTTCCTCAACCTAATAAAGGCCATTTACAAAACATGCTAACAACTACATACATAATGGTGTAAGACCGAAAGTTTCCCCCTAAGATCAGGAACAAGATAAAGACGTCTGCCCTTGCCAGAACAATTCAACATTATACTAGAGGTCAAAAGCATGGAAATTACACAAGAAATAGGAATAACAATTATCCAGATTAGAAAGGAAGAAGTAAAATTGTCCATATATGCAAATGACATAATCTTATACATGACATAGAAATCCTCAGTAATCCACTAAAAACTATTACAGCTAACAAATTCCACACTCATGGATTAGAAGACTTAATACTGTTAAAATACCAATACTCCCAAATTGGTCTACCCATTCGGCACAATCCCTATCAAATATCCCTTTCATGAAGAAACTGACAAGCTAATCCTAAAAATAGTATGAAAATTCAAGTAACCAGGAATAGTCAAAACAACCTTAAATAAGAACAAAGATGGAGGACCCACACTTACCAATTTTAAAACTTAACACAAAGCTCCATTAATCAAGACTATATGGTTCTGTCATAAAGAGAGATGTATAGATCAGTGGAATAGAACTGAGAGTTCTGAAATAAACCCATATTTTATGGTCATTTGATTTTTAACAGAGATGCTAAAACCATTCAATGAAGAAATGGTCTTTTCAAAAAACGGTGTTAGGACAACTGGATAGCCATATGCAGAAGAATACAGTAAAACTCCTCTTTCATACCATATATAAAAATCAAGGGTGAAGGGTTACAGGAACAATTGTAAAGGACATATGGACAACAACAAGGAGGGGTGAAAATGGGGGAGGGTGGCAGGGAGCGCTGGGGTGGTGGGGAGGGGTGGGAGGAAAAGGCAGAAAACTGTACTTGAACAACACTTAAAAAAAGAAACTTATTCTACTTCAAAAAAAGAAAAACATCGAAGTAATTTTGTAATTAAAAATAATAAATTATCATTCTAAGGTCAAATAGTTAAAAAATGTCTTATATATCATGCATATAATCAAAGTAGAGTTTCTAAATCTATGCCTTGGATAAAAAGAACAGCAAATCCCCTGGAAAAAAAAAACCTTCTACATGACTGCCCTGGCCGAGTGGCTCAGTTGTCTAGAGCGTTGTCCCATACACCAAAGGGTTGAGTGTTCAATCCTTGGACAGGGCATATGCTACAATGCCAGTCAGTTCAATCTCTGGTTGGAGTGTATATGGGAGGCAATCTATCAATACTTCTCTCTCATATCGATGCCTGTGTGTGTGTGTGTGTGTGTGTGTGTGTGTCTTCCCCCTTCTCCCACTCCCTTCTCTAAAATCAGTAAATATATCTTCAGGTGAGGATTAAAAAAAAAAAAGCTTGTACATGACTTTTCATGACACATTACTCATAACAGTAAAAAAAAAAAAGTAGAAACAATCCAAACATCTTCCTACTGATATATAGATAAAATGTGATATACCCATGCCGTGGAATATCATTCACCCATGAAAAAGAATGAAGTACTGACACATGCTATAATATCAATGAATCATGAAAATTTTATACTAAGGGATATTTATGATTCCATTCATATTCATGATTCCATTCATATAAAGTGTCCATAATAGGCAGATTCCAAGAGATAGAAAGTAGATTAATGCTTGCCAGGCACTGGAGGAAAGGAAGAATGGGGACTTACTGTTAACAGTATGAGATTTATTTTTAAGGTAATAAAAATGTCCTTGAATTAGGTAGTGATGGTTGCACAACCTTGTGATAATACCAAAAACACTAAGTCATAAACTTTGAAGGGTAAATTTTATGGCATGTAATTTGTATTCAAAAAATTTAAGCAAATTAAAAGAATTTTAAAAAGAATAAAGGTAAAATCAAAATATTTTTAGAAAAAAATGGGGAGTGTCTATCAGCAGCTAACCTGCAATAACCTTCTAGAGAAGGTTCTTCAGGCAAAAGGGAAAGTACCCCAGAATGAAGGTCAGAAATGTCAGAGAGAACAATGAAAAGTAAAACATGAATAAATATGTGAATAAATCTAAATGAACACTGACAGCATGTAAAATAAAATAGTTAATATTAATATTATTTACTGGAGTTTCAAAAGGGGACAGAGAATTAAAATACACAACAAGCACATATGAATCTGGAGGGGATGAATGGATTTCAAGTATTCTAAGAAACTATGATCTCTGCACCATAGTGGGCCCAGTAGGAAGGTATAACTGCATTATCTGAAGACATTAGTAACACATTATCTAATTTAGATGGTAACCACACACACACAAAAATATATAATATAATCTCCAATGTACTAGAGAGAGAGGAAAAGTAGAATGATTTTTTTAAATCATGGTACTAATTTAAAATAATAACAGAAAAGAGACAAAGATAAACACAAAATATAGAACAAGATAAATACAGGGGTGGGCAAACGTAGGTTTACAGTTATAATATGGTACAAATAAATAATATAAGAATAAACTATTTTGTGTATGCACAACTATAAACCTACTTTTGCCCACTCCTGTATGTAATACAATTGTGAATTTAAACTCAACTAGATCAGTAATTACATTCAATGTAAATGAGTTGAATGTTCCAATTAAAAGACAAAGATATCCAACTGGCTGAAAAAAGTCTAATTGCATAATCTTTGCAAGAGACATATCTAAAGTATAAGAATATGGTTGGAAGTAAAATGATAAAAAACAAAGAATCATGCAAATATGAGTCTAAAGAAATCTGGAATGGTTATATTAACATCAGACATGTTATACCACAAAGGCAAAGATTTATTACTAGAGATAAAAAGAAATACTCATAATAATTAAAATCCCAATTCATCTAGAAGATAAAGCAATTTTAAATTTGCATGCCACTAAAAACATGGTCTCAAAGTTTATAAGTACAATAAAAATTGACAGAACTACAGAGAGAATTAAGACAAATTCGTAATCATAATGAAACTGTGTAATTATCTTAGTAATGGATGTAAAAACCAGACCAAAAAAATATGTATGAGTAAGAAAAATAGGAGATGTGAGTAACATGCTTACCAAGTTAGCTGATAATATATAACACTGAACCTAATTCTTTTCAAGCACACAGGAACACTTGAGAAAACTTGCAGTCCATATTGGGTATAAGGCATATTAGCAAGTTTCAAAGCATTAAAATCATAAAGAACAAGACATTTGGGCAATGCAATCATGCTGGAGAAGAATAAAATAAGAAAATAGAAAGTGCACATGTTTGGAAATTTAAAAGTATTCTTCTAAATGACCTACAAATCAAAGAAAAATTCATAATAAATTAAAAACTACATTGTCGCAGTCTACTTGGGCTGCTATAACAAGATATCACAGACAGCTTAAACAACAGACATTTATTTCCCGAAGTTCTGGAGGCTTGGAAGTCCAAGATCAGAGTGCCAGCATTGTCAGGGTCTGGTGAGGGGGCCCCCTTTCTGGCTTGCAGATGGCTGCCTTCTTGCTAAATCCTTACATGGCATGGAGAGAGAGAGGAAGCAAGCTCTCTATTTTCTTCTCATAAAGCACTAATTACCCTATCATAAGGACCTCCTCACACTCATGGCCTCATCTGAACCTTGGGGCTTCAACATATGACTTTGGGGCGGGGGGTGTACAATTCAGTGTATAGCACAGAGTAGACAATAATGAAAAACCTCAAATCAAACTCTGTATAATGCACTTAAAGCATTATTTATAAGGAAATGTTTCAGCGTAAATGCACATTTTAGTAAAAGAGAGAAGCTGCAAATTAATAAATTAAGTATTCATCTCTAATTAGAGATAGAACAGTTACAAGAAAGGGAAATTATGGGCCAATTTCACTCACAGACCTATATGCAAAAATCCCAAACAAAGTATCAGTCGTTGTAAACTAATCAATATATTACAGGAATAAGCTAACATGAAAAAGTTGTATGATACAGTGGTCATCTGTCAATGACAGAATTAAAGATTTTTATTGTTTTTATGATAATCTTTACTTTAGAAATTTTCTAAATAAGCACTCATTGTGTTATGAAACATAAATATATTTTTGAATTAATAATATTCTGATCTCTAATCTTTATGACGTCAACTACTTAAGAATGGCAAGCAGAAAAGAACAAGGGCTAGCCACTGAGCAGCCATTCTGTTTGAGTAATCACAGGCTGTAAGACCTTACATGTCTCAGTGTCCCTATTTGGTTGAGAACAAAGAAAAAGTGGATAGGAGTGGAAAAGGATTTACAAAGATAGGGATGTGATAATAGCAATTCATAGGCTTTTTGCCCAGACATTAAGGGAGCAATCTCATACACAAACATGTCTATAAATAGAATCCATACTGCACTTTAATGAATAATTTAAAAGCACTTTGCAAACAGGGTTAAGAAAACAGAAACCTAAATGCTCAAAAATCAATAGTTCTGTCCTATCCCAACCTGGTGAATTACAGAAACAGACATTTGAGTTTTGTATTGTTTTTAGAGACAATGAAAGCTGAATGGTTAGGTATCAAAAGGCTTAAAAACATCTACAAACTCTGACCTAATAATTCTGTCTTTAGAAATTTATCCTTCAGAAATAATAGGTGATACACACAATGATTTTTGTATAGAATATTTATCAAAGCATTATTTATGATAGTAAATATTTCAAAGTAGCATAAATGTCCAGCTATAGGGCAGTGGTTCAATCAACTGGGACACCCACTGGAATACTATATAGCCATTCAAAATTCATATTTTAAAAGAATTATGATATGACACAGGAAATGCTCACTATCAAGTATAAAGGGAAAAAGTTGTTCATAAAACACATTATGGAATGAATCCCAATTTTTAGGATATGCATGCCATATATACAAGTATAAAAGTATATAAAAGTATAAAAAAGTATTAGCTATCTTTGTGTGCTAATATTATAGATGTTCATTTTGTTCTTTATACTTTCCACTTGTTCCAATTTTTCTACACAAAACATTTGCATTAATTTTATAAATAGAAAAAACATTTTTAAAAATAATGAAAAACTGACTAGCTCAAATAAATTCAAACACTCTTCATCAATCCAGACCTACTTCTAGTGAGGGTACAGATCTGACACATTAGTTTTCTACAGATGCATAACAAATTTAGTAAGTTAAAACAATACACATTTATTACCTCAGTTTCTGTGGGTCAGAAGACTGAGAAGGCTTAACTGAGTCCTCTGCTTAGGGTTTCACAAGGCTGATTCAAGCTGTTGGCCAGGCCATGTTCTCACCTGAAGGCTCAATTGTAGGAGAATCCACTTCTAAACTCACTCAAGCTATTGGCAGATTTTGCTTACTTGTTGTAAGAATGAGGACCCCCACTTCCTACTAGCTGTCCCTGCATGCCATCTTCAGCTCCTGGATGCCACCTCCAGTTCTTGCCATGTGGGCTTCCCCAACTCAGCCACTTAAACTCAATCCAGCAAACAAAGTCTCTAAATAAGTTTCTAGCAAGATAAAATTGCATATAATGTAACATAAACATGGAAGTGACATGTCATCACTTTTGCCATATTCCATTAGAAGCAAGTCACAGGCCCCACTTCGATGGGAGTGGATAACACAAGGGCATGAATACTAAGAGGTGGGGATCACGACGGGGCCATCTTCACAGAGCCTGTCCACTATATCTTGCCTCCCACTGCAGAGCCCAAGCAAAGAAAGGAAGCTTATGCTTGCATCTGAAGACTCTTCACATCAATCAACCCCCCCCTAACCACAACTGAACCTTGCTCTCTACACTGCTGAGGCAGTAGAGTACTGCAAGAATTGAGGGAGAGTTTCCATGGGTCAGACTTAACACAGAGAATTAATTTCAGCAGGTCCTGTGCCAGCCTTAAAGAATGGTTAAGATTTAGATCAACGGGAAGGAATGAGAAAGGGCGACTTTTCCTCTGCATTAAGAAGTAGAAAGCAGGCATTCCCAAGGTGGGTTCTGGAGAGAGTAAGTACGAACACAAACCAAAATGATATCTTAACTTCACATTCTCATTGGTCCCTTGATGAACAACACACTTGCAATACCCACGATCAAGACTTAGGCACACTGTGTGAGTTTTAGCTAACTCTGTGGCACTGACATCAATTAGCCTCCACAGTGTGGTGAATATTACTAATACCCAGTTGTACTAAAATTGCAGGACATGGAAGACTCTACTTCCCTATCCCATTTTAATCTAGGTGTGGCCAAAATGACTCCTTCCAGCCAATAAAATGTAAGCAGAATGAACCAGCAACCCTTACAAAGCAATACTTGCTGGTGCAAGAGTCTCCATGGTCTAAAAGGGCCCAGATCTAGGACATTTAATAAGCAATTTGCCAAACTTCCAGGGGGAAAAAAATCCCTTCTTCTCAGGAACAATTACAGAGATAATAAAGCATCACCTTGATACTAAATCTGAAAAAGTAATACAAGAAACAATTATTATTGGTTAATGCTTCTAATGAGCATATGTACCCAAATCCTGACTAAAGTATTACCATATTGGATCCCATAATAATTATTAAATGTAGTACATCATGGCAATGTATAGTTTATCCCAAGAAATCAATGATGGTTTGAAATTAAAAGATGAAAATACTTCATCTTGGTCACAGTTTAAAGAAAAACCAACATAATTTCATCTAGGCAGGTGCAGAAAGCCATTGGATAAAATTCAAAATCTAGTAATGATTTTAGAAACCATTTTATCAATTAGTAGATGAGACCATCTTTAACCTAATAAAAGGAATCAACAAAAAAAACTCAGCATACTTCACAATTAAAGTTTTTTAAAAATTCCTTTTAATTGAAAAACAATATTAGGATAGCCTTATCACAACTTTGTCTAGTGATCCAAACAAAAGGAATAAGACAAATAATAAAACATTTAAAGACTAGGAAGAAAGAAATAAAATTATCATTATTTACATGAATAATTTGAAACAGATCTACACCTTAGTGAAATCTGATATATTCCAAAGCTAGCATTGCTAGGGAAAAGGATGGCACTCAATAAATATTACTAGGAAAATTCTAAAATTATGTTTCTATCTCACATAAAAAATAAGTTCAAAGAAGAATATTAAAAGCAAATATTCAAAAAAAATTTAAAGAGAAGGATATCTTATAACCTTGTGGTAACAAAGAATATCTTAAATAAGACTTAATAACCACAAACCATAAGGAAACTATTGATAAGTTTGACTATATTAAAATTAAACATCTGTTCATCAAAACAGCATTTTAAAGGGATAAAAATAGGGCACAAATAGAATCCAGAATATATACAGAACTTCTAAAAAGCTATATAAAGGACAACCCAAGCAACAAATGGACAAACAATATGTGAATACAATTTAGAGAAGAAGAAACCTAAATGGATAAGAAGTTCCCAAATACACTAGTAACCAAGGAAATTCAAATTAAAACAGTGAGATATTTCATATCTATCAGACTGATAACTAAAACATCTGAATATATAGAGGATTAGCAAGGATGTGAAGAAATAAATCCTTGAAAAGTATTTTAACAACAGTTCTGAGGCTGGAACTGGACCTACCCTATGACTCCACAATCCCACTTACAGATGAATACTAGGTCCACTCTCTCCTCAGTGCCCAGAACAGAGGAAAGGTAGGCCAGTGGGACATGGACTTAACAGAGGGTTGGGGGAGACTGAACAGGCTACTAGGAGAAAGACTTCAAGTGGGACACAGGCCAGGTAAGATAATATCAGATGCCATGCTTACCTGGGGCAACCTCCTCCCCAAAGCAGCTAAATCAGTTTATCTTCTACAGCCAATCTGACTATATTATTTCCTCCTTAAACTTAACCAGCTAAAACTTCCTAGAGCAGAATCCCAACTTGTATCAGTTTCCTGTGACTGCTCTAACAAATTTCCATAAATTTAGTGGCTTAACACAAGACAAATTAATTACCTTACAGTTCTGGAGATCAGATCCAAAGTCAGACCTGGTTCTCAATGAGCTAGAATCAAGGAGTAAGCAGGGCTGTGTTCCTTTCTGGAGGTTCTGGGAAAGAATCCATTTTCTTGCCTTTTCCAGCTTTCCCTGCATTCCTTGGCCCGTGACCCCTTCGATTATCAAAGCCAGAAATGATGGGTAATTTTCCTCATTTCACATCACTATGACACTGACTCCTATGCCTACTTCTTGCACATTTAAGGACCCTTGTGATTACTTTAGGCCCACCAGGGTAATAAAAGATAATATCCTTATTTTAAAATTAGCCAATAGCCCAGGCTGGTGTGGCTCAGTGGGCTGAGCACCTGCCAGTGAACAGAAGGGTCTACAGTTCGATTCCCAGTCAGGGCACATACCTGGGTTGCAGGCCAGGTCCCCAGTTGGAGGTGTGTGAGAGGCAGCCAATAGTTGTTTCTCTCACACATCTCCTGCACATCTCTCAATCAATTGATGTTTCTCTGGTGTTTCTCTCCCTCTCTTTTTCCCTCCCTTCCCCTGTCTCTGAAAATAAATACATAAAATCTTTTTAAAAAATAAAATAAAATAAAATTAGCTGATTAACAACAACCTCATTCCATCTGCTACCTTAAATCCTCTTTGCCAAGCAATATACCAGATTCACAGGTTCTCTAGATTAGGACATACTCAGCTTTAGAAGGCCATTATTCTGCCACACAATCTCTTCTCAACTCTCCCCCTATACACACACCTCTAGTGGAGTCCCAACCCTTTCAAAATACCCCCCAGCCCTCCAGCCTCCGTGCTACCACATACCCTGTTCTCCCATTACACCAACCTTCCTGTCTTTTTTGAATTGATTTATACCCATCCAAGCCCAAAAATTACAATTCATCCTCCAGAGCTCAGCCCAAAGGCTATGTCCTCTTTGATGCCTTCTCTGATTGCTAGCCTAAATGAATCGCCCCTCTTTCAATACACTAACCTAGCTTTCTGTACATCCCAATTGCAGCCTCGAGCACAGCCCCCTGCAACCATCTGTTTACATGTCTTTTCCTCACCCAAAGTAGTGAGTCCTTCAATGATTAAGAACTCTTGTCTCATTTCCCTGTGGATTCCAGGGTGATATCACAGAGCCTGGCAAAGAGTGGGCACTCAAAGAGTATTTCTGAAGCTTGAAGGAGGCAGAAGAAAGCCGCCCTGGATTTCCCTCAACAAAACAGATGCAAAGAGTAACCTAGGTTAAGTACACATTAAATAGGGCCAAAGAACTAGTTAAAATGTTCATAACAAAAACAATTAAACAATCCAATGTTTAGTTTGATGCACAATTTACTATCGTGTGGAAGAAACTCTATATCACAAGTAACGCCCATTATTTTTTATTGCTAACCTGTGGGGCAGTTCTAAAGGAACAGGTAAAGTTAACCTCAAGAGAAATAAAGGATTTCTCTAAATGATTTACAAAGATGTTCTCAAAATTATAGAGCATAGATGTTGCTCCAACACAGCAGGAGTGCCTGGAGACTGCCCAAGAGTCCCACCACATAATCAGAGAGCTCTGGTCCGGCTCCAGGAAGGGTGGGATGCACAATGCCAGTGAGTGTGAGGATGCTACAATCAACACTGTTTAGGGAAAAACAAATTGTCTATATGTAAAAATATCTGTATATGTTATAGTAAAAGTACATTCTTCAGAGGGTGGTTGTTAATCAAACATGGTTTCATTTATTTTCAATGATATGCTACCTAATGTCCATAGCTAGCAAGAAAATCCTCACCTAGGGAGGAAACTGAGCAAGGGAATGAAACTGTTGAGTCTGCACAAATGTCCACTATAAAAAAAAGACAATAATATGACTTAAGTTTTTAAAATGCACGCTTCCTTTAAGATTCAGTAAAATTACCCTGTTTGAGGTTTTTTAATAGTATGAATTCTGAAATTCATTTTAAAATGTAATCCAAAAACCACTCTCACAGTGAAAAGAAAAATTGAAGATGAAAAAAATCAGATGGCACATATTCAGCACCATGGACAGTGGGCCCACGCTTGACTGTAGAGTCCTTGTCCCAGACACTAAGAGATCAGAGCTGCTCAAAATACACAGCATTCATCCTAATGTTTAAGTTTTGGGGTCATTCTAATACATAAGCAGGTATTTTTCTTTGTTATGGCCCAAAGGACCAGCCTTCTTCACCAAAGGGAATAACTTTTACCTACCAAAATCTGATTCACTGATCACTTTTACAATAAAGCCCTGAGATTTCTGAGAAATTAGTAATGACTTTGTCACTGACACATGGCTATGAGTCCACAAATTGGCTACAGGTCAAGGAACTGAAATTGTTGAAACTAAAGCACAGCATCCAGTCTTGAATGGCTAGATTGTTTCAAGGATCTCATGGGACTTCTGCAAATATAAAAGCAGCATGCTCTGAGCCTCCCTCTAACAACAGGAAAAGAGATAGCTTCTTTTTAAACATCTAACAAAATGAACAAGTGTTGAAATGTTCTCATACAAAAAAAGTAACCATAAAGCTGTATATCTTCTCTAAACCTGAGCATTAATAATGACATCTGAAAAAGTGATGTTCTGAGGTCCAATATCACCCGTAATCAGCACCACCTATGGCAACATCAGTCACAAAGCCCTGAGTTCTAAACAGGACACCCAACCTTTTCAGTTATAAAGACTCCTTTTACCATCAGACCTTTTTATAACTATAATATTGAGTGTTAACTAAGAAAACACATAAAGTTGTGCAAATCTTAAAACGTGTGTAATGAACCTGCACTGTACAAACAACAGCATCTACATACAAGGGAAAGACAACAGTACTTTGTTGTCCGACATCAGTTGGCTGGACATCAGTTGACCGACCTCTGTTGGTCAGTGACTGCATTTATAAGTGAAGACCCCTTGGTTTCCACTGGATCTCCAAGTCTGAAAACACCATCCAACACTACTCCGGCTCTTCCAACGTGAGGATCAATGAGGTCTTTTGGTATCTTGCCAACAATCCCTTCAGAGCGCCAATGATCTTCAGTCTCCTGAACCAAAATGGGCCTCCCTGAGACATTTTTGAAAGTTATGAGTTGTTCTGGGCACGAGGAGCCTGGAAATCGGCTGTCTTCAACAGGGAAGCTCCCTTGAGCACTTCTCTGGTCCCCATATCCAAGCCAAGTTCAAAGAACAGAAAAGGGACAACTCATCCCTGTGCCAGAGGAGCGGTTTGAACTGGAGGGTCTGTGCACTACCCAGCGGGTCTCGGAGGTCTCCGGTCAAGGCCTGCTGGCCCCCAGCATTCCTTTCGGGGAACCGCACACCCAAATCCTCCTGACCCAGGCAGTGCTCTGTCTGCTCGCACGCAGGGCAAACAGGCCCCGAAGTCTACGCTGCCTCGAAGGGAAGGCGGAAGGAAGACAACCAACCCTACGCACAAGATTTAAGATCTCACTCTTCATTCACTTTTAAATGCGTCGTGTGAGAAATGTACTTCGGTGTAGCAAGAGAAAAATCAGAAAAGCCACCAGGCAGAAAGAAAAAATAAAACTTTTACTGAACAACGCTTCCGGAGCAAAACACTTGTGGGAACAATAAGAAACACGCTTTGGCCCACCCCCAAATAAAATACAGCGACCAGGAAGGAGGAACGTGCCCCTCACCCCCAGGTCACCTCCTCCCCGCTCTGACACGGTGTCCACGGAGCGACGCAGACGCCTCGGCCGAGGGGGCAGCTGCGGCGATCGAGGGAGGGGACGCCAAGGGCACCGCGAGGGTCCGGCTCTCCCGCCCGGCGCTCGGCACCCGCGCGTCCGCGGCAGCTCCCGCGTCCCGGGCACAGGGCGCCGGGGCTGCTGCCCCCACGATCTCTCTCAGTCCTCCGCGCGAGCAAGTTTAAGTCGTTTGAAACTTAAGCCTCATAAAGCCCAGAACAAAATCGCGGCAGCTGTTCACCCACAAGCGAGGCCATCCAGCCGTTACCGGAGGCAGCGTCTCGCCAACAACTTCTGAGGGAGTGGGGGAAGGGGAGACCCGCCGCAGCTCCTCGCGCGAATCCCAGACACCCGCCCCCACCCCCGCCGGGCCCCCGGCCCCCCGCGCGCTCCGGCTCCTCAGAGAGGCGGCCCGCCGGGCGCTAACTCCGAGGGTCGCGGGGAAGGGGGGGGGGGGGCCGGGGCCCGATCCACCCGCCCACCCGCGTAGCAGCTGCCGCCCAAGTTGGCCCGGGCGGGCGGGGCCTCCGCTCTTTCCGCCTCTCGGGGGCTCGGTCAGCCCGAGACCCGCGCCTCCGCCCGCAAGCCCCGCGGTTAAAGTTGGCGGCCGCCGGAGGTCGCCGCCTGGCCACGGCCTCCTGGCCACCGCCCGGCCCGGACCCCGATAGGGACCCGACCCGAGATTGACACCAGGCCCCAGACTCCCGACAGGACCCCGACTGCCGGCCTGGACCCCATCTCCACCTGTGGACCCCGCCCCTGGCCCCGCCCGTGACCACTCACTCACCGAGAGCGCGTCCGCGGGCCAGCCCGCGGGAGGCCCGGCCGGGATGGGGAGTGGGGACGGTGTGATCCAGGCGGTGGCGGAGGAGCCAGAAGAGACTGAGTCTGAGAAGTCCGAAGAGACTGAAGCGACTGAGGCGATTAAGGCGACTGAGGCGCCGGTAGCGGTTCCTAGCGCTCCAGCCGAGGCGCTGCGCGCGGCGCGAGCCCACCCCCTCTGTGCGGCTGACCAATCCCGCGCCGCGCGCCGCCACTGGCCCCGCCCCAACCTAAGTGCAGAGTCCCGCGAAAGCGGACGCCGCAGACCAATGGAACGGCTGAACGGAGAGTGAACGACCAATCAGAGCCTGTGAAGCTCTCCTGAAAGAAACCAGCAGCGTCGCGGAGGCGAGGGCTGAACCAGGCCAATAGCGATGGGGCAGTACGAAAAGTTGGGGCGGGCAGGAGGCGGGGCCTTGGGCCGGCGTGTCAGCGGCCGGGGACGGGCCACTGGGTGGGGTGGGGTGGGGGCGGGGCCAGAGACGGGGCGGGGCTGTAAGTGGGAGCTGAGAGGGACCTTGAGCAGACCGGTTACAAGCCTGGGCGGGGCCTGGGACAGGGCACCGGGCGGAACATCAGCTAGGGTGGGGCCAGGGCGGGTCCCTGGCTGGGGAGTGGCCTGGGCGTCCTAGCGTCAGACTCTCGCTCCCTCGTATCCCGCGGGCCCGGGTCCTTTGGTGATAAGTAAAGCAAACAGTCCTCCAATTCTCTGGGTCTGTTCCCGAGATCTCAGCGAGTCCCCTACCGGCCCTGCCGCCGCCCCTGCCCCTACCAGACTGTGCCCACAGCGAGCCCGATCCCCCAACCGTCCCATCGCCTCTGTAGATGTCCCCTTCCTCCACGCCGCAGAATCCATTTGTCGGCAGTCTGCCCGCGGGGTCGACTCCGGACGCAGATGGGCTTACGCCTGGACGTTCGCAGGTGCCTTGTTGGCACACCTGCCCACAGGTGACCCGAGGACGAAGACCGAGGCTGGCTGAAAAGCTGGGTTGTCCTTGGGATCAGAGCAAGTCCAGCTGTTTCGTATCGTTACCCTTTCTCCACACCTCCTGGGCTGCGATCTGCTGTTTTGTTTCTATGCCGGTCATTTTCGTGGCTCTCAGCCCTTCGTGTCCCATCTCTGCATTGTGGCCTATTCTCAGCAAGAATTATTTCTTCCATCGCAGCATCCACGACACGAATCAGGTCACAGGCACTGCGGTAGCCTCAGACCCCCGGGAATCACTAGGGGACTGGGTAGCTGGACCAAGCGTCGCCTTCACCGGGCCCTGAGCCCGGGATAGGGCTCGTCCTTGATCGGTCTCTTTCGCCTCGGAGCTAGGGGAGGGGACAGCTGGCGGCCAGAGCCGGGCTTGGGGGTGGGGGGTCGGGGATCCTGGGAATAGCTGTGTCCTCCGCAAGCATCCCTGCTCAGGGTCTCATTGGCACCATTTGCTCCTAGACAGGGACAAAAGGCATTTCCCGGGCCTCTCCTCTCTGAACCCTGCTGCTTCGTGGGTGGTGAAGGGTGGAAAGAGGGCCACAGGAAGCCCACCCACTCAAAAGTTACCATTATGACCTCTTTTTCGAGTGTGGAAGCATTAAAAATGGCCTAGTACTGGAGCCTTACCACATGACACAAGGTATAGCCGGCTGGCACCTGAGGCAGGCAGGCAGGACTGAACAATACCCAGAGAGAAAGTTCTGGAAAGTCCACACCAGAGGAGGTTGGTTACGGGGAAAGTCATAAAGCTACGGTGCTCATGTCCTCACATGTCACTTTTGTAGATCAAAAACAACCTTTAAAAAAGAAAGGGCATAGGCTGGAGGGTGAGAAGGGTCTGGTGGGGTCACCTGAAAAGGCAGCAGTATGGTTCATGAGTACTTCCGAAGACGGGGTCCGGAGGCAGGGACCAGGGGAGCACCTCCCAGCAGTGTGGGTGACACCCGTCATGTTCAGAGCAGGAACGTGTGGTTTAACCATGTGCTCTAGGGGTAAGAAGGAGAATGTGGCAGCAGAGGGAGGCAGAAGCCATGGTTCGGTGGTCCCACGATGGAGACACTGGGGCAGGACACTGGGAATTGAACAAGAAGGGATGATGCAGCACAGCCAGCAGGATTTGGACCAGGAGACCAAGGGTGCAAGAATTTCCAGCGTCCCAACTTCTTGGCTCTGTCAGCTTCAGTGTGACTCCGCAAGCAAAAAGGGCCAAAGGGACCCTGGGGACCCCATTCCCAAGGCCAGAATGCACCGCAGGGGCACATGCAGAGCACCCTCAGCCCTCCCACCCCCCGCCTAGATTACAGGCTGCCAGCCTCCCACTTCCCCGTCCTCTCCAGGAGCCGGACGCCTCTCAGCTGCCTTCATAGGCTCCTGAAAGACACAGATAGTCATTAGGAAAGTAATGATAGTGTTTTCGGGACAGCATGTTGGACCCTAACAACTTTCAATTATTTCCAGTTCCTGGGAGGAAAAAGCAGCTCATCTCCTGCCTCCGCCCTTGACACACAAGACAATCTGTGTCTGCGGGCATATTATCACAAGTTAGAAGATCTGTGAAAGCCGAACTGCCGACCCGAGCAGCCTCCACCCCCACACCGCAGCAGCTGGGCGGGGCGGAGCTGGCCTAGGCTCAGCTCCGCCCCTTGAACAGGACCAACCCGCCTCCAGGTCTCCACCACCGGGTTGCTATGCTTCCTCTGCGTTAGCATCTTGAGTGCGCTTTCGCCGTTGTCGCTGCGGCCCTTCCCGTGAGAAGTGCACCCAGGGGCCCGTGTTTTTATAAATAACTCCATGATGTTTTGTTGAGGGGAGCAGAGAGGGAAGGAGACACATAATTATCATCTGCTTGGAATGATGTCAGGCCAAACCCTGGCAAGTCTCATAGCACTGGCCTTCCTGTCACACACAGCCCTGCCACCAGGGAGTGCGTCCACCTTATCACAGGCTGGAGCATCTGGAGGGGTGGGGACGGGAGCCGGTTTGACTCCATGTTAGACGGCTTCACAAGGCAGACGAGGGGTTGAGGGGGCGGGAAGTAGAATAGTTATGTGCAGAAACAGTCCCAGTGGTAATTAGTGTTAATGTCCTCCCAGGTGTGTAGATCTCCCCCAGGCTTCCTTGCATGTGGAACTCAGGACCCCCAGCTGCAGGGTTCCCTTCTCCCCTACTATGGGGAGAGGTCTTCTGTGGAGTGCGGGACATCTGATGGCTTTCAGAAGCCCACTTATCCCTATACCGCTCACCTCTGTGGACCTGCCACGGTGACAACTCACATTGTCATCACAACCATCTTTATACTCATCTAAATGCAAGTTTGGGAAACGGGGTGGTGGGGAGAATTGTGCTAAAATCCCCTGCAGAAAACAATGAGGAAGAAGCTCCCTTCACAGGGCCACAACCCCAAGCCACCCCTAACGTGTCAGGGGCCTGCCCTCCCTCCCCGCACTGCCACCACTGTTCTCACAAAAAGCTGCCTGGGAGAGGCAGGGTCTGCTGAGCTCGGAGGTGATTCTGTGGTAGCCAGGGTGGTACCATGAAAATCGGGAAGCAGATACACGGGTCAGTGCGCAAAGGTTCCTCCCTGTGACGTCAGAGACGAAAGACAGCACCTGACTTGTCTTACTTGGTTGCTGAAATATCCCATTGCAGTTTTATTAGGCAGGACAGTCACAGGGTCTCCTCTGGTGCCCTCAATCCACCCCCTTAACAACTGTGGGAAGGTCCCAGAGGCAGAAAAACCAGGACCAATCAGGCCTCTAGGGTGCAGGCTCAGAAGGTGATGTTGCGGGTAATGGGCTGGATAGGAAGTGGCGAGCATGGATACAGCATACAAGACAGATGAACAGGACAAAGGACAGAAGCAGAGAGAGGGAGAGAGACAGAGAGAGAGATACACACATACACAGACACAGAGACAGTGAGAGAGAAAGAGGAATAGAGACTGAGGCAGAGGGAAGAGACAAAGGAGATTGAGAGACAAAGGAAAAACAGAAAGAGGAAGGGAGCGAACTGGATCGGGCAGCTCCAGACCCCCCAGTACTTGTCAGGCTCTGGACCGTTTCTTTGGTTGTTGTTTCGTGGGGTTTTTTAGTATCCTCTGGATCCCACCCCACTTTTATCTTCTTTGTAATATATTCGAGGTTTCTAATATTTTGTGTAAACAAGAGAGATACTGCCTTCTTTTTCCTCTCTGAAAAGAACTACCACATCTGCTCACACATCACAGGAGCAGCAATAACTCGGGTCATCCAGCCTTCCCTTCTATTTTTAGAAGAATTTCAGGGTGAAAGGGGAAGACAAAATTCCAGCCCTCCTCCGTGTACCTCGGCCATGAAGCCTCTGCAATGAGAACGACTATCTTTGAGTCACTCAGCGCCCGCCCTCCCTCCCACCACTCCGGGCGGCAGGTAGAGGCTGAGAGGGAAACAGAAGACCTCTGATACCTGCAGGAAGAACATGTCCCCAAGTTGTGTGACTAAATGTGGGTCACTGTGGATGCTCTGTCTGTGTACTTCTACCAGTCTAAAACAGACTCCTGTTCACTTGCTGTTTTTTTGTTAAAATCATGTGAAACTTCTCTGTTGACATAAATAAGCATCTCCAGTCAGCATCAATGCAGGTGATTTAAACATATTGATCTGATTAGTAGAACACCCTTGTGATAGGAAGAGGGTGAGGGGACAGGCTGGGCCCAACCCTCTACACCCTTATTTACTTGGGACCCCTATTTTCTTACAGTCCCATCTATGTCATTGGTTCCCAATTGCATTGTCTTTCTACTTTATTGGTCTTTGACTCCTGCCATTAAAGACCTGTGATGAGAATCTTCAGGTGAAAATGCAAGAACGTACATGTTGAGAAATCAACCATTAAAATGAAAATTAAGGAGGAAACCCCCTTTGCTACTGTATGGATCACAAACTGGGAGTCTGTGAGCCAGGCCAGCACATGCACCCTGACAGCACCATGCCAGCAAGAGCTAAGGAGTTTGCAAACTCATGAACAAAGGCAAGGCTACAAAACTAATCCTCATAGGGTCTCAAGTGTGCAGCATCAGGCACTCCACTCCCCAAGATGCCGAGCCCAGGGTCCACCACCTGGCCCTGTGAACAGAGCCGGAGCAGCAGAAAAATTCCTCTAGCAGACAGAGTGAAGGGCAGGTTCTCTCCCTCCCCAAGCCTGGCACTCAGACACCTCAGGTCTGTTCCTCCTTTGTCCTGAGCTTGGTGATCCAGCTCACTCCCCGTCAGATGGTGGCCTTTCTCCCAGTCACTCTCATACCTGCAGAGGAGAATCCTTGGCCCTCATCAGCCAGGTGCCTCTTTTTTTCCATCTTTGTCATGGGTCCCAGCTCAGCACTGAGGACAGAGGTGGAAGAGGTTCTGCTTCTATATCCCTGAGTTCCAGTGCCGCAGCCACCAGGGCTTTAGCTGGGTATTATCAGATCCACTGAGTGCAGTAGCAATCCATCATAGAAAGGAAATAGTGCATTGGGGATTAGGTCTGAGCAGGATCTGAGGCTCAAGAAAGTTCCCGTTGGTCTAGACCCTGGGTCACCTACCTCCGTTACACCAGTGCCTCTTCCTCCACGTATCCCTCATGGCCTCATAGGGGTTCTCCACGGTAAATGATAGACCAGCAAGAAATTTTAGCCTGAAACACAGATGGGTCAGCACACTATGCCAACCAGAAACAGACTACTGCCACATCGCGATGCCCTCTGGGTGGCCCTAAAGGTGGTGAAGGTCAATCCTGCTGGTAGAAAGCTCTGAGCAGAGCATTTAGTTATGTCGTTTATGTGGAGTGATACATGCCACAGGTAAGCATGTGCACAGGCTCCAAGGCAAGCAACCCAAATGACTTGGGCTGTTGATCAAAGATCTACAAGGAACAAGATTAAAAATTAAAAGGAAGTAATTTGGGAGAACAGGCATGTGGATGGCCCTGCCAAACAAGGCGCAGTGAAGGAAGGTCTTTGTGCCTAATATTGTTACCTCTAGAAAGCAGCTCCTCCAGAGGAAGTAACAAGTGGCTAGGTGGACAGGATAACTCATCAGTGGACAGCAGCCAGCCCCTGTCCTCAGCTGCTCCACTTCTTATGCCAGTGTCCCACTGAACAGAGTGGCCTACCAGAAAAGGAATGATGGCTGTGCATGGCTCCAACAGCATGGCCTCCCCCTCATCGAAGCCGATCCAGGGACTGCCACAGCTGGAGCACCAGCAGTGCAGACCAACGCTGACACGGCACTATACTCCAGGAGACCAGCCAACCTCGTGGAGGCAAAGAGAGTGATTTGTCCTTACAGCAGCTGATACATACCTTCGTACGAGTTTGCTTCCTTGTCCTACGGGTCTTCCAGCACCCTATGCAATGACTTATAGAGAGTTCCCAATCTATTGATATGTTGTCTATGGAAGATAGAAGATGGCCACAAATTCTTTGATATTCTTCCTATCCAAAGGTGAAGTTCATGCTTCTCCTTGAAACTGGGTGGGTTCTTTGGCCGGTAGAAAATGACGGGAGTGGTGCTGTGCCAGTTTCTGGGGCCAGGCTTTAAGTAGCTTCCATTTCTTCTCTCCTGGAATGCTTGCTCCAGAGGAAGCCAGCCAACATGTAAGAAGCCCGGCTGCCCCGGGACTGACATGCTGTGGGCAGCCCCAGGCTAGTCCCAAGCAAGAGGCCGAGTGGAAAGAGAGATACCCCTGCTGCCCCCACAGTGCCAGCCCTTTCAGGCCACTGAAGGGCCTGCAGAGGGTTCCAGCTTTAGTCACCCTATGACTACAGCCACGTGAGGAGCCGAAGAGGAAACCATTCCCCTTTGTCTACCAACCCCCAGAATGGGGAGAGAGAATAATAAATCACTGACATTTGTACATGGTTTGTTGTGCTGCATTGGATAACAAAACTAAATAACACATGAGACCCATTTCAAAGTAGAGAAGGTACTGCCCTAACAGGATGTGGCTAAGTTGAAGTCTCACAAAGGGAAGGCTTGCTGGTTTGATTCCCACTCTGGGACACAGGCTTGGGTTGCAGGTTCAGTCCCCCAATAGGACACATAGGAGAGGCAACCAATCAGTGTTTCTCTCACATCTCTCTTTCTCTTTCTCCCTCCCTTCTGCTCTCTCTAAAAATAAATAAAATCTCTTTTAAAAAGTGAAGAGGTATGAAAATTGGCACATGATGATGGCATTCACTGTTGTTGCCATGTGTCCCATCACCTAGAAGCAGCCAATCTGGAAAGAATGATGGAAAGGCTTGTTAGTGGCTCAGTTAAGGTGCCAGCTCCGGGCCAGCACCCTGCAGGGGTCAGTCCCTATCCTCCAGAGCATAGGATTTGTGCTGGAACAACAGTCAATAAGTGGCGCTGGGTCCCTAATACCTTGAACACATGTTCCAGGAACCAAGGCACGGAGGCCAGTTTTGCCCTTCTTACCGATACTCTCGGTGAACCACTTGCATGATCGGTGGTCCTGCCACCACAGTCTTGGGCTCTGCTGGGTGAGAAGTCCTGATTCCCTGGTTAGGCGTGGGGAATGCTTCTGCCAGGGTTACAGCTAGACTGGAAGCCATAACTACCATTTGACTACTTTGGGCTTTCGTGCGGATGGACAAGCAGGGAATGAATGGACTTATTGTACCAGAGCTAATCAACCCCAAATCCCAGGAGGAGCTACATTTGTTGCTACTCGGTGGAGCCAGGGAGGAGGATGTCTGGAACCGACAGGTTCACTGGGGCTTTTGGTGTCCATGCTAAGTGATAACTATAAATGAGTAGTTGCAGCAGCCACAGCCCATCAGAGGCAAGGCAACCAAGGGCTTGATTCCTTAAGGCAAACAACTCAGACTAGCGAAGTTCTGGCTGAGGGAGGCTGAGCTAGAATGGGGTGGAGGAGGGAGAGGATGAGTACCAGTTTCAGTGCTGAGACAAGATGCAGCAGCAGGGACCACAGCTTGGTTTACTAACACTTTCTAGAACTTTCTGGTAGATATGACTAGAGATCTTGGAGAATCACACTTGGCCTTCACTCTCAGAAAACAAGTAAGAGCATCTGTTCTCAGGTGAGGTTGGAAGAGGTAGAGTGTAGGGGTAGGGGATTCAGTTTGTGGATCACTCAGGGTTGGTGCAGTTGCTTTGCTGTCTGACCGGCTCAGCCCTGACAATATTGGCCTTGCTTCTGCAGTCACGGAGCTGGGCTGCTCTTGTTGCCACTGCAGCCACTACACATGATTGGGACCAGTAGGGTGGCTGTTGCCAGTCCTTCGTGCCATGGGTAAACAACACCCAGTGGCACCTTTCCCCAAGTGCATGATGGAGGCCTCTTGCCTGCTTTCTCAGGACTTTCTTGTTGCTGCTGAGGGGTGAAATGCATCAAGATATGTCATTACTTGAGTACATACAACCTGCAAGCATGAGAGAAGAAACACCTGCTGAGGGAAACTGACCAATGGGCCACAGGAGCTAACCGATCAACTCCACCCTCACCCTTCCCCTGCTCGGATAGGTCAGGCCCAGGAGCTCCGTGCGGCCTCTCTCTCAGTCTGTGATGCACAGTGGCCCCCCTGGCATTTGTTTTTCTGCCTTCCAGCCCCAGCTCCCTCTCCCCTCACTCCTTCCCTGGGATCGCACTCCCAGGAAAAAAGGTACCACATAAAACTGCCTCAGGCTCTATTTTGTAGGGAAAGTGGGCTAAGAATAGACAACAACAACAATAATGAAAATTTTAACTACACAGCCTGGTTAAAATAAATTGGACACTATAAAAGTGTCCAAAATAAATGATAAGTCCAAGCCACAGTTGTCATGGGAGCTGACGCCAGAGCAGTTCTCAGGGAACAAAGAACAGAGGCAGACCCCGCAGTGGTGGCAGCGTGGGCCTTAACGTGTAGGTCAGAGGAGAGATACGGTCGTGTGCCTGCGTGAGCTGGGACAGCTGCCTCCTACAGAACACAGGCCCTTAAGGCACCCCCCCCCAAAAAAAAGAGTGGAAAAATTCTACCCATTGTACTTAGAAATCAGCAGATCTGTATCAAAAGAACAGATCCCCTCCCCCAAATAAAAACTCTGAGCACGTGACATGCAACTGTGAGGTCTGAATTTCCACTCGTTCTTGGTGCATGGATCTCCAGCTAAGAAACTAAAATAAAAACTTGTCTAAGTGATTGAAATTCTTGGTGCCTGGAGAGAAGAAAACATATATTTTCCTATAAAGACATTTCTACAACCTAGATGAGCTTACAGTGAAATATTCAAGCTGTACAAAGGGAAGAAACAGCATGAGCGAGTCGACAGCTGTAAGAAACACAATAGGACTTGCATCCCCCAGAACAAAAGATAAATTAGAGAATGGAAACAATAATAAGATCAAAAGCAATATGAATAACGAGAAAACAAAGTGTTTAAACAAGCAAACTATTTAGAAACTCTAGAAGTGAAAAATAGAATTATAGAAATTAAAAATGTGAGGTAGAGGCTAAAAACGGATAAGGCAGAGTGGAAAAGAGATTCAACAAACTAGAAGGTAGAGACGAGAATATCATCCAGAAAACATCACAGGAAGATTAAAACTGATTTAAAACATGGGCCACAGAGAGATATGAAATACAGAATAAGACAATCCAACTTAGGCAGCCAGGAGAGAGTGAGAAGGAGGCCATGGTCAAAGAGAGAATGACTAAGAATTTTCCAGAATGGAAACTGTAGTTGTTTTCTGGGGCTGTCATAACAAGGTACCATAGCAGGGTGACTCAAAGAACAGACATTTATTGTTTCCTAGTGCCGGGGGCTGGAAGTCTGAGATCAAGGTGTTCCGGGCTGATTCCTCCTGAGGCCATTCTCCCTGGTGTATAGAAGGTGTCTGTCTTCTCCCTGTTGTCCTCATATGGTTGTCCCAGGGTGTGTGTGTGTGTGTGTGTGTGTGTCTGTCCTGATCTCCTCTTCTTAGAAGGACACAAGTCCTGCTGGATTAGGGTCCCCTCCGGGAACCTCATTTTACCTGAATCTCCTCCTTAAAGACCCTGTCTCCACATACAATCACACTGTAAGGTGCTGGGGTAAAAACTCCAACATGTGAATTTTGTGGGACACAGTTCAGCCCACAAGATAGATGCCCAAAGACTGAAAAACGGGGAAGCAGCACTCTGAGACTTGAGCAAAATTAAAACAAAATTCCCCAAAAGGAGAGACACTAGAGAGAAAAAGTTGATGTCTGAAAAGGTCAGCAGACGATCAGCAGCAGCTGTAGGTGTCAATGAGGAATGAACCTCCACATCCAGGCAGGCCAAATGTCAACATCAACGAGAAGGCACCCCCCAAGACCCCCATCAGCGAGGTGGCTGGAGGCCTTTCAGACCAGCAAAGCATGCGATTACAAACTATCTCCAAGGTGACTGCTAAGAGCCATAGCCCAGTAGGAGGGAGAGTGAACCCAGAAGAAAGACATGGGACGCAAGAAGAGGCAGCGAGTGGGTGTAACTGGACCTTGGATGTAAAATCAACAGTATAGTGACTGATTTGGGGAAATGTGAAACTAAGATAGAACTAAGATACTTCACCTTTGGGTGCCCCCCCGCAATGACTCCCTGAGGGAAGCAGGCAGAGAAGCACTGGAGCTTCTCTTTGCAGCCATCCCTTGAGCTGACAGCATAAAGATGGGCAACGTGTCATTAGGGTGATGCCGACTGCGCAGTTCTCGCCCCGGACCACTCATTTGCCCATGGGACATAGACAGGAGGAACCATCGTGCCACAGAGAGGTAGACAGAGGCCCTCTCCCGCTGGCCACCGCACGCCACGTGCTGTTCCTGCTGCTCACAGGCCCGGACCACCACCACGCGAAGGCAGCAGACCCGGCTGCTCCTCATCACTAAGCCACACCCCAGAGCTCCATCATGAAAAGGGCAACCTCTTCTATTTTGCACAAAGGAGCCTGGTAGACTAGTGAATCTGTTCCCCTCATCTCCCTCATTGCAGTGGGAATTCTTGCACTGTCCCACCTGGCTTTTATGTGGCCCGTGGCAGTCTCCAGCCCTGCCTCCTCTTCCCACCCCCAGCCCTGCCCTGCCATGGTGGTGAGTGACCCAGCTCACTCAGCCAAGTTTTGTCTACTACACTTTTATAGCATACACCCACTGGCCCACCATAGGCCTGGGCATATGCTGGTGACTAGGTCTGCCCCAGAGAGGCCCAGAAAACCTTGGAAGCACTCCTAGGAAGTCTAGCAGGGAACTCCAGGGGCCAGGGACCCAGGATGTGGTCTAGAAGGGAGAAGGGTATGATCCAGGTGGAAACCCAGACATCTGATTCTACAGGGAGAGTCGAGGTAGGGCCAGAGAGGTCTGAGGGTATTCCTTAGGTCTGAGGACAGAATTCCAGGTTACCTGTGCCCAGGCATGTGGACTGACAGGTGATATTGCTTTACTTTAATAACCATTCCTCACCAAGTAGGTGCTTTAAAAGACACACACATGTGCAGAGGTACATGCACATGCACACACGTGCATACATGTATGTTCACACCCGCATACATAACCCCACAGCCTGGAGATGACATTAATAACATGAACTGAAAAGGGCAGCAGGACAAGACTGCAAAACCTAACCACATCAGAGGACAGATGAGGCTAAGCCATCATGGTGTTCTAACCAGGTCTGGGAGTGGAATGCTCGCCCATGTTTTGACACAAAGCAAAAGACCTTATAGAATCTATTTGTCCAGGTAAAAATGGAGTTTTAACAATCAGTGAGAAAATGTTAAAAAAAAAAGGTGATATGCTCTGAAAACTGGTATTTGAACTGATTTTTAATATTATGTGTCTTGTTGCCAGACGTTTCAGCGAGTTTTGAACTCATTTGTTTAAAAACACACAAATGCAACTCTTTCCAATAAGCTTGCAAGAACAGTGATGATGAGTTTCGCAGAAGATGGAAATTTACCAGCCGAAATTCACCAAAAGCTTTTGCATAATTGATGGATGGACTGAAACAAACAATATTATGATTTTGGAAGCGCAGCCAACAATGCATTTTTTATTTGAATTTACATATAATTCAAAGGTTCTTTTGAGCTCTGACAGCCACATATTAAAACACGCCCACCTTAGACCCTGAAAATTGCAGTTTTCCTGTGGGCCAAACCAGGTGGTGGAAGGAGTGAGGCATATTTACTCATACCAGCCTCCCTAAATAGTATTGCAACTGCCTGTTCTCTGTGAAGAGACAGGACCTGTGTCCACTCCCCTCGACCCAGAGTGGACTCCTGTGGACACCTCAATTCAGACCATGGTATATGTGATGCTGCAGGACCTGTGTGGCCAGGCCAAAAGGACAATCCAGCTTTTGCCTGGCTCTGACTCTCTTGGGCCAATCACCTGGAGCGCTGAGGCTGGAGTAACAGTTCTCTAGCCTGATGCCGCCACGCTGGAGAGGTCACATGGAGAGACCCCTGGGTCCCAGTGAGAGCTCCCTGGGAACCCTTCAGTTGAGTTCCCCCAGCCTGGGTGCCAAGCACAGGCGTGAAGGAGACTTTGGTGGTCCCCAGCCACTGTCTGAGTGCAAGAGAAGGCCCAGGACCAAACAGACAAAAAGAAACGATTGCTTGTGTTTAAGCCACTGAGTGTTGGGGCGATTGGTGCCAGCATCAGATAAAGGGACCAAGTGGTTTACAGAGTCTCGATGCTCAGAAACATGCAGCTGGTACTTCAGACCGCAGCTCCTGCTGCCACCGACCATGGTCAGCACCCAGGCTTTGGTCCTCAGTGCTCATGAGGGCCTTCGGAAGTGGCGGGGATAAGAATGGGTACTAATTCCACCGACTCAGCAAGTACCCAGCAGTGCGTCCTACAGCCACACATGGTGGGGAAGCCAGGACCCATGGTCAGTGAGGCAGGGGTCCACTCATGGGGGTGCGGAGGGAAATAACACGGTCCAGTCTACGAAGTCGGTGACCTCTGTCTCAAGAGAGGCTGCTGCTCTGTTCCCCCAGCCCTGCCTTCACCTGTCTGAGGGCAGCTCGCACTTCACTGTCTACCTCCGGAGCACCTGGCCACCAGACAAGCAGCTCATACGGCATTTTACAGAGGAAACTGCACACCACCACTCTGCCTGCTTCTTTAAAGCACAGGAAAGGCAAAATTTTCCTCAGTCCAAAGCTAGGGCATGTTCTCAAAGCACCAGGATTAACAGCTCAGTATTAGAGCGGCTCACGTCCACTCTGTGACACCCTCCCCAGGAGGCGGGGCCGCCCCCAGGATCAGTCCTGAGAGCCCCTTACATAAGTTGCCTGAACAGAAACCACGCTCCCCCACCCCCCACAGCCCTGGCTGTCCTGCCTGACTCCATGTTACTCACAATAACAGATGACACTTTGCATAAAACTTGGCATTAAACATTTTAAGGGGAAAAATCTGATGAGGATGAAGTGCCTGATCCTTTCCAGGGTTTATATCTCAGCGGGGGGAGGACTTCGGATTAAAAACCCTCCGTCCTGGAAACGGGGCACATTGTACCTCCCGCTGCTTGTCACTTGAACGAAAGTATTTGGATTAAGCTTATTTTTTTTTCTCTTTAAGCTGCCCAGCACATACTTTGCCCTGAGAATGGTTTTACAAAGCAAAGACATTTATTCCCCAAGTGGCGGAAAATTGTACCCCTCTGAATGACCTGCTTATGCGAGGAGGGAGGTCATGAAAGGCACCCAAACCAAGGCTGGTTGGTGGCCCACAGCCTGACAGTCCTCACCCTCCAAGTGTGCCCACATTATTTCTATTAGGTGTGCAACAGGATCACTGGGTCAAGTCATATTATCAAGTCAAACACGGCCAAGTGGGAGGGGCCAGGCCTTAGGATCTCCCAGTCCCCTCTCCCAAAACATGGTTCTCGGTCACCAGGGATGAGAGAGCCTGCGTTACCTGTGCGTTACCCCTGGATGTCTGACTCAGACATTCACTCCATCTGAGCCTCAGTTTCCTCGGGAGGCATGGGCATCCACACCCTGACTGAGCCACGAGGTCGCCGTGGAACCAAATGACATCACGGGTTAGGTGAAATCGAGTTAAGGAAGGCACTGTGAGCCATCTGAGGCCCAGCGGGGTCAGCCAGGATGGAGGTGTGATTGGTGGGTGAGGAGGAGGTGGTTCAAACTAAGCAGGGCCCACCAGGGCTGGTTCTCAGTGAGGTCCCTTCACCTCTCTCTCTCATGAAGGGGCAGGGTGAGCCTCCGAGATTCCCCCTGCAGCTCCCCGAAGCAGCCTTTTAATCTCCCCCAGCAGGGCCAGCCCCTCTCCACTCCGAGGTCAGTCAGTGGTGGTGACTGCCTTGTTTCAGCCTCCTCGGTGCAGGCGCCTGCCCCCTTGAGTCAGCAGAAACCCGGGCAGGACGCTCATTCTGTGTTCTGGCACGTTCTGGCATGCTCTGGATGCTAGGCACACATTGGGATTGGGGTAGAGATGCCACTACCCCCAACTGCTCCAAAAGGAGATCAGAAATCTCCAGATGGTGGGTGACGAGGACAGTGAAGGTGCTGATGGGAGAGACCTGGTTCTTCTCACTGACGCATGTAAAGAACTGCAGATCAGCAAATCAGCAAATCTATTAGCGTGCAATCAGAGTGTATTAGTGACCCATTCCCATGGAAGAGAACAGGTCTAGCTAAGGGGAGGCAGGTGAAAGGCATAGGTTCAGGGCAAAGCAGGGTGGTGAAAGTAGGAGCGGCTGAAGGCCGCAGGAGCAAGCCCCCAGGTAGCCAGAGGCCAGGTGGCCTGAAGCCAGGCGGCCAGAGAGCCAAGAGCATGAGTCCTTTGTTCTGAGGACTTACACAGTTGGTGGGATGGGAGCAAAAAAGTTACACATTGACTGACAGGTAAATGTGGTGCCAGCTTTCCCAGGGGCAACATGACTACCGAAACGTAGGTATGTGTGGGGGTCTGTTAGCCCAAGTCCTTATCTTGCTCCAGACTCCATTTGTTTATCTTATAAAACAGATACATGACAGGAGGCAGCAAATTCAAGTCAGAGCAGTTACCCAGAGTTATTTATGAGCTCTTTCTGTAAGCATTAGGGACTCCCCCATAAAACAGATAGTGACCAGAGGTAGGCATTTAACCAAAGTTGTTTTATGGGATTCTTCTTTGGGCACCGGGGACCCTCTCCCACATTCCAGGCCTTGGGATGAAAGCACAGTTTCAAGGCTTTCTTTCCCAGGTAGTGGAAACACTACATAGAATTTCAAGGACTTTCCTCCTTCCTTGCTAACATAGTGTTTCTTGTGATGTTGGAACACCTGGCAGTATTATCAGACCAGGCTCAGGACCGCTGAGTCAGCAGGTGAGACATGTCTCCCTCCTCCTGCCTGCCTTGGGTTACTATTCATTCTACCTAAGTGCTAAACGGCATTTCCTCGCAACCAGGATGATAGACGCTGGCCAGTAACAACAGTGCAGTCTCAGAGTCCTTCCGATGCTGTCTCCTGCCTCAAAGGGGACCCACATGGGTTGTCATAGAGGTGGGGGTGCTGAGGCAGGGGGCTCTGGACTCCGAGCTAGTCCTAGCAGTCCTACCTAGGAGCCCTTGCCAGGCCTTCCAGAAAGACTGGCCCAGCTCTGGCCCAGCTCCATCCCAGCCCAGCCCCCCCCACAGTCCTTCTGCCCTGCAGCCCCCCTCACAAGCCACACGTCTGCTGGGACATTTGCTCAGAAACACGGGCTTGACACAAACGTGCAGAGACCCCTGGAGCCCAGCCCAGGGTCAGGCCCCATTAGGAGACGGGACGTCACCAGATGTCCAGGAGGAGGTGATTTGCCTGAGACCACGCAGCTGGGACTGAGCTGAGCGAGGGGGGGCGCAGGGTGCAGTCACCCCTCTCCGAGGCATTGTGCACAGAAGCACGCTGTCTAGGAACTGAAGCTCGTTCTACGTGCCAAAACTTTAACAATGTTTTAATTGACCATTTAATTCCAACATTTCGCTTAGCCCCGGCTGGGTAGTTCAGTTGGTTAGAGCATCATCCAGATACGCCAAGGTTGTGGGTTCAATCCGTAGTCAGGGCACATACAGGAATCAACCAAGGAATGCATAAATAAGTGGAACCACAAACCTGATGTTTCTCTCTCTGTGTTTTTCTTTCTCTTTCTTCCTTTCTCTCTAAAAAATCAATTTTAAAAATTAGTTTAAATACAACTTAAACTAATTTTTCCTGAAATGTGCTTTATAATGTTCTGTGTCCCTCGATGTGATTTGATATGCAGGCAAAACTGCACCGCAGGGCTGGGTCACAGGGAGGTCGAGACAGAGTGGGAAGCCAGAGCTCCTGAGTGAGAAAAGGGACAAAGTGGCCCATGTCAGCGAGGATCGAGTCCTCTCCCTTGGGCAGCCTGGGGGTGAGGCAGGCATGCATTATTGGCAGGTGTCTGTTCTGTGGGTCGGCCAACCATGCAGAAGGCATAGTGTCAGCTAGGGTGGAGTTGGCCTGGGGGCCACACGGCTCTTTGAGCCACCCCCCAGGCGAGAAGTGGTGGTGGTGTAGGGGACAGGCGGGTCATGGGATCCGCATGCATTTTGCAGATGCTAACAGCAGGTGGCGGCGTGGGGGCACTTGTGTAGGGGACAGGACAGGGCCTGTGACAGTGTTTCCCATGTAGACATCTCCACAAGGTGTAGCAATGAGACTGCAGCCACCCAAACCGTATCTGGGACCCTCATTGCCTGACTTGCTTAATAAACATCCAGGAAATGAACCAGAATAGTAGGCACCTTCTTCCTACATACAGATTTGCTGGGTTTCCACAGGCTTTGTGGGAGCAAGGGCTCCTCCCAGCCCCCGCCTGGGCCACGATGTTTTATTCACCACGTTTTACATCTTTCATGGGCTCCCTTCCCCCGGAGGCCTCAGGAGGAAACGCACAGCATGTCCTTGTCAGCCGTCCGGACCTCCTCTCAAAGCAGGGCGTGTGAGGCTTCCACTCAAATAGGGGTGATCGGTCTGTCAAGCAGAGGCTGGTTGTCGGCTTTTGTGTCTTTAAGGTATTGCCTGAAAACAAAATTAAATGAACACTTGCGCAGTATGGGAGGAAAATCGAGAGGGGCGTGCCACCCGAAGGAACCTTAGCCCCTCTGCTGCGGCTCCTCCAATGTCCTGGGTAGGTAAGTAGGGCCTGCTTCTCTCTCCAGGTCTGCAGCAGAGACCTATCCAAGGCAGGGGGTCTCCCCAAATTGGGGTTCACTGACCCTGATGCTGCACGGCTAACTCCAAGGGAGCCTTTGGTCCCTGTGGCCCTGTGGGCATCTGTGGCTAAAGAAGAGGCCTGCTCTTTGCACCTGGCAGGGGGACAGTTGGACATGGGGCCCAATGCCCACTCTGTACTGTCTATTTCTGCCCAGAGTCTCAGAGTCAGATTCCCAGGAACTGAGTGGATGCACTGGCTCTGCTCCAATGGCTCAGCCTGGAGGGACCAGAGCAGAAAGCACAGAGTTGTCAGGAAGACACAGCAGATCCCGTGCACACGCCCACACATGCACACGTGCACACGCAGGCACACACACGGGGGAAGGGAGCACTCCAGGTGGAAGGGAATGACCCAGAAGGAAGCTAGGCATCCAGAAAGGGATGAAGAGCAGGAGAAAGGGCAATAGAGGTAAACATTACTGCATAACAATAATAACAAGGACTCCCTGAGCTAAAATATAAGTAGATTTAAAACATTTAAGAACAATAATGCAGAGAGTGGGTTGGAAATGGAATTAAGGAGTTCTGAGTCCTCGTGTGGTCTGCTAGGGGTGACAGGAGTAATTTATACCAGACTCATAACAAAGATAAGTGGAATCCGAGGGTAACTACTGAAAGCATAGTAAACTAATTTATAACGGGTAGGTTAAAAGGGGATAAACATGGGATAACACAATCAATCTGAGAGAAGCAGAGAGAAAAGCAGTAGGGAATGGGTGAGAAAAACAAAAACCAAACAGGAATGCATCTGATGTGAACACAGATAAGTCACATGTAGAAGGACCACATATTTCAGTTAGGAGATAACGCCTGTCAGACTGGACTCAGTGGAGACACCCTTGATGTAAGGTGTAAGGATGAGTGTACAATGGGAGACCAGGCATGCAGGCCCCAGAAGAGCACTGGTGTAATCGTGTTAACATAACGTCATGCGAGTGTGCAAGGATGTTGGAAAGTGAGGGAGGGCTCTGGGGGAGTGAGGGGTTTCTTCACAGCAAGATGAACCATCGCCCGGGAACACGGCTCTAGGGCAGACTCCCTCTGAACACAGTCCCAAAGTCTAGCAAGCGACCTTGCAGAGTCAAAGGCAGAGACAGACCCACAGTCGAGCAGGACATCGAAAGCATCTGTCGGTAGCCGGTAGACCGTGCAGGCAAAACCCGGGCGTGGATGGGGAGAGCGTGAATAGAACCGTCACCTCATCGGCTTGTAAACAACAGCCACCCACAGGTGTGAACGCAGCCAGATGGTGCCGAGGACTGCCCAGACGGCCTGCAGTCCTGCCACAGAGGGACCCACGGGTGGGTTTCCTGGGCTACTTTTTAAATTATCCTCAGATTCACAATGTACCTTTTCATTTTAGATTTTTTGCACCTTGTTCACAAGTAAAATAGGTGGATGATTTTCTTTGCCTGTTGAAGGTATCCCATATGTGTTCAAGAGTCTCCCTTGAGATGTGGCCTCGTCTTGGCTTTATATATAGGTGGCCATGAACCTACCAGGCAGGTTTAAACAGATGGAAAGGTACATGGTTTCCTTTTCCTCTACTTCACGCACTACAGTAACCATCCTGTGTATGTCTGTGTGTGCATGCACAGCTGTGTATGTGTGTGTGTGTTGAGAGTGGCAGGCACAGCCACAGGGTGGAAGGGTGTGCCTGAGGGGGTCTCCACACAGATGCCTGTAGGTGGGAGGGACACAGCCACCTGGTGGGAGCTGACTCAGGACAATACGCAGGCTCCTGCCCGACTGCCCAAGGCCAGCACACCAGACCGGAGACCTGACCAGAAAGAGCAGGGATGGACCTACAGTGGTCCCTGGCTCGCTGTGAGACCACTAAGTGGGGAACTGGGCAGCGAGACACAAGGAAGGGAGAGGGAAAGTGATTTTGTCCTAAATGATCATTTGTGTACATGTAGCTGATTCTCAGTCTCCCTCAGATTTGAGCAGCTGACCCCACATCTCTCTTGCACCCACCCTTGTCCTGGTCCTCAGGGCACCACATTCCTCCTGTGCCTGCACAGTGGGCCACTCAGGGCCTGGCCTCAGACCCTCACCCCTCCCCTCCCACGTGGCTCCCTGGGGCTCCTCGGCTTCTCGGCTCCCGTCACTGTGGGACCAGAGGTGTCCTTGCACAGCCCCCAGCCTCTCCGCAGCAGAGGCAGCGTGTTGGATGCCCGGAGTACAAGGCCAGCAGACACTCCACTCAACATGCCCACGAGGCCTGGCCCACGAGGTCAGCGTGAGTCTGCCTGCCCACGCATTGTTTTGCTCACGCCAGAATCAAATCTACCAAAATGCCCTTTGCCTCTGTTTTCAAACTTTTCCACCCTCCATCCTTCCTGGTGTCTTTACCTCCACCCCACTGTCTGTCCTGAATACAGTTGCCAGAAAGATGCTGGTAAAAACTGAAGTCAGAGTGTACCCCCTCTGCTCGAAGCTCTCACTGTTTTCTCATTTCTCTCAGAGTCAGAGCCCACGTCCTCCCCGTGGCCACAGGCAGGGGCCCCCACTGCAGCCACACTGGCCCCAATGTGCCTGGGCTGGGGCTGGCTAAACAGGAAGCCCATGCCCACTTGCTCTGTGTCAAGCCCCACTCAGTGAGACCTTTCCCAGCTGCCCTGCCCCCATCCTGCTACCCTGCCCCATGGTTCACTCTAGCTGGTGACAGTCTTCTCCCTGAGTACACAGCTCCCTGGGCCAGGGTCCTTCACTGTTTCTCCGGCATGTGGGACCCCCTACCTGCCACCCAGAAGATGTTCAAGTGGGTTGTGATGAAGGGCTGGACAGAACTCACATGCTGGAGACCCTCTTGAGCCTGCTCCACCCTTGACCCTGACCCCAACCCAGCTGCAGTGCAGGGAACAGTTCTTCACACCCCTCACACCTGTCCTCAGCCTGCCACGTGGGACCAGGAACCAGAGAAGGCGCACTCACCTTTTCGGTGGCATCTGTGAGTGCCGTGGTCCCACCGCTGTGGCAGCTATGAATAGACCGGGCAGGTTTCTTTCTGCACCCAGCAGTGGGGGTGGCGCAGGGGAGCTGTCCCAGGATGGGGTCTGCAGCCAGGCCAGCAGAGGGATGGGGACAGTGTCAACAGCACGGCCCTGAGCCAGGAGTGATTCAGAGCCCCAAGTGAAGACCCCAGGCTGTTTGCTGCAGGATAAGGAAGTGCTGCTCAGGTAGGACCCGGGCCAGAGCGGGCAGCTGCTCCCACCCTAGCAGGTAGCCCAGACATGAGGAGACAGTAGACCCTTGGCTAGGGCCTATGCTTCACCCCACAGGACTGGAGCCACTGCCAGCCCCCAGCTGCCATCATGGGTCCTTTTCTACCAAGGGCTTCCTACACCGAGCCTCCCTCTCAGAGGCCCTGAGCATAGTCCCAGGGTCGCCTTTACAGTCTGACAAGACAGGGACCCTCCTGTGGCCCCATCTGGCCATCCTGCTGAGCTGGGGTATGAATATTTGATGAGGCCATGCAGATGAGTCAGGATGTATTTGCGGCCAGGAGGCTGACAGGCGAAGGAGAGATATAATGCCTCGTCTCAGTCTCCGCAGAAATCCCGGATGGCCTCCCTGAAAGGGCAGCTGAGGGCACCTGGGGGGCTCCAATGGCAGCAGGAGAGTGAACTTTGTCCTCAAATTCTAGAATGTTCCTCAGAAGGGGCTACAAGCCCTGGCCAGTGTGGCTTAGTGGATTGAGTGCCAGCCTGAAAACCAAAGGGTTGCCAGTTCGATTCCCAGTCAGAGCACATGACTGGGTTGCAGGCCAGGTCCCCAGCTGGGGGCATATGAGAGGCAACCACACGTTGATGTTTCTCTCCCCTTCTCTTTCTCTGAAAATAAATAAATAAAATCTTAGAAACAAATACATAAATATCAGAAGAGGCCGAAGCCTTCAGAGATCAGAGAGGACCCACGAGAACAGAGCAGACACTCTGCAGAGCCCCATCCTCCCAGGGTCGCCTTGGTCACTGCTGCTTGGGAGGCACTGGCAGTGCCACCAGATGTGCCAGTTCAGGTCCTGCTCCAAAGCAGATGGAAGCCTGAGGCCCAGCAGCAGGCGTGGTTGGGTTTTCTGCTCCCCAGCCAGCCCATGGAGCTTTGTGCCATGGAGCAAACGCACAGCCTTCTGGAAGGCCTGGTGTAGCCATGCAGCTGGACAGGTGACCATGGTTGTCCATCTAGCCTCATGAATGTCCCTGTGAGGGGACACATGTGAAACGAGAGGAGGGTGCCTATGGAAAAATCCCCTGAGACTCCAGCAGCAGCTTCTCCGGGGCGGTCAATGCCCTTGTCTCTCTGCATCTCTGCTAGAGGAGAATGGGGGAGAAACAAGGACATTTGTAGGAAAACAAGTCTCTGCTGTTTCCTGTTCAGAATACCTAAACATCTTGACAAATGCACTTCATCATGCTTTTAAAATATGGCTGAGATGGCCATGCATAGGGGGAGCAGTGGGAATCCAGAAGCAACCAGAAAGAAAGCTCCTTGGGGCTGAGCTCTTGTGACCCGAAGCCCCAACTGTGAAAGCCCACAGTGGAGGTGAGGAAGCCTGGAGCCTGGCAAAGAGAGGGGCACCAGACAGAGACCCGGTGCATAAAGCCGGGTCTCCAGTGAACCACACACTCACAGAGAAAGCCCTGACCTGCAGAAAGATCTGGACAGAGGTGGAAAAGAAAAATAAAAATAAAAAGAAGCAAAGGAACACCGCACAAAACCCAACTCGACACCAATGAAAGGCCAGCTGTCCCTATTGCCTCATGATGAACCAAGAAACCCAGGACAAAAATGTGATTCAACGTGGTCCAGGTTGGTGGTAACTTGATGCATACGCTTGAAGAAATCAAAGAAGGTATTGAAAATTACTGGGCAAGGGATTATCATAGAAATAACAAAGGATAGCCAAAACCTGAAAACTCAGCAAATAGAGTAAGCAGCAAATCAGATACAGATGTACATAAAATTAGTGAACAGGAAGACATGTTGGAGGAGTTCCCCCAGAACGCAGCTCACAGAAATAAGGGATTGGAAATAAGCTCCCTGTAGTGGCCAGCACTGACCATGCACTAAAAAGACCCCACGTGGCCGAATCGGGGCTCCAGGGGAAGAAAGCAGAGAAAACAGGGCCGAGGTAACAGTGAAGAGATAATGGATGCAAAAGACAGCGTTTGTCAGATTCTAATGGTTTAATGGAACTAAGCAGGGCGGCATGAAGAAAGCTGCACCTAAATATATCACATCAAGACTGGAACATTTCAAAGACAAAGAGGTTATAAAAGCATCTAGAGGAAAGGGAGTAACTCACTTAAATAGCAATTAAACTGACATCTCAGAAAAACAGTGGAAGCCTTAGGACCCTGATATTTTCCAAAGCCTGGGAGAAAATAACTTTCAACCAAGAATTGTTCATCTCATGAAATTCTCTTTCTAGAATGAGGGTAAAACGAAAACATTTGCAGTTAAACAAAAACTAACTACAATGGAATAACCAGGGTCCAGATTTACTGTCTCACATTAGATAACTAGAAATACGGGCAAAATATGGAAGGAGATGTTTCAGACATGGAACAACAGGCAGGATTGGGAGGTGATCCTGGCAGATAGGAAATAAATAAGGTGAGCCTTTCAGTTCCCCCAACTTACTATCTGCTGAGTTGGAGGCAGAGGTTAGGAGTTTGGAGAGCCCAAGGCAACGAGAACTTGCAGGGCTTGAGTGCCAGAGAAGAGGGAGCTGCAGCAGGTGGGGCGGGGGAGGAAAGGAGCAAGCAAGAGAGACAGCTACAGGGAGTCTGCGCGAGTCTGGCGCTGCATGCTGACCTGTGCACAGCATCTGAAGAAGCTGTGTGTCCCAGGAAAGGGCCACTGCCCCTGGCTGTGTGCCGTGGTCACCTCATCTGTTTATAGTCTTGACAGCCAAGGGGGACAAGAAAATGTGTGTTTACACAAATGCTTCCTTTCAGGTACAACCCTGTAGATGAACAGAGGACTCCAGCCCATGGGCGGGTTACAGTGGCCCCTGAGTGTCCCAGCTCCTGGCCCCAGGTCTCCCAGGGAAGGCAGAAAGATCTCCAGAAAGGAACCTGGACCTGGGGCTGCCAATGAAAATTTCCAAAAAGGCAGTGGGGGAGGGGAACCCCACAGCAGTTGGGGGCGTGTACAACAAGGGGCCCTTGACTGCCCAGTGGCCTCCCTGCACAGCAAGCAGGACCCCACTGTCAGCAGCTGGGAGCCTCTGTGCTGGGAGGGGGAGAGCCATGGGGCCTGGGGCCTTAAGCAGTGTGTGTGTGTGTGTGTGTGTGTGTGTGTCTGGGGATGTGGAGGTGCAGGTGGGAAGTGTGTCTGTGGGTATGCAAGTGTGTATACACACATGTGGGGGGTGTGTAAACCCGAACGGAATCTAAAGTCCGCAATTACAATGGCAGTTTATGCATCTTTCTCAACAATGATACCCCCAACTTAGGATATAAAAGAATAAGCTGGATCTAGTTACACTGATCTGGAAAGATCTCTTCAATATATTACTGTCCACTATGTCAAGATTCAGAGCAGTATCACACAGTGTGATCTCATTGGTGTTGTAAGTGTATACATGTGCAAATTTACACACCCACACCTGTGTATGTGCAGTTTCTGAAAGATCTCAAGTAGTTACAACCGTGGGTGGGGACAGAACTATAGTCTGTGGGGACAGGACACAGAGGAGCTTGTATCTCTAATTTAATTCCCTTTTTCATGTTCAAATTATATCATACACACATATTAGTTTTATACCAATTTAAAAAAAAAACAAGAAGGAAAAAAATCAGTCTAAAAATCTGATTAATTAACTCTGTTTGCAAAAGATGTCCAGTCAGTTTCCCAGTTGCCGTGTCAAATCAAATTGGTGACAGAATTAATCTCTCTTGGTCCATTTTCAACAGAGAGAACACAGGATTCAGACATCAATCCGAGTATTATGAAAACTGAAATGCGTGCCCGAACACAAGTAACCTTGCAGGGAAGACGCTCACATGAACACTCTGTGCTTCCTTTTCAAACAGCTTCGTCCCTGAGAATCCTCACGGCCTGTCTCTTCTCTCTCCCAGCTCAGTGGTGCAGGTTTTGATGAAGATATTCTTGGAGCCATTGTCGTAACGTGGAGCTGGCCCACGTCACTCCTGCTTTCTCTCTCCATGAGTCAAGCAGGGCCATGCCGGCTGCAAGGTGACAGAGACCTGGGCTGTCTTGATTTGGATGAGGCCTCCTATCCAGTCATTGGATACCCTCTCGGAGGGTCACAGCTCCCTCTCCTGGGCCGCACTGCTCCATGGTCACCGGAAAGTAATATAGCCCTGAGTTCAGACTCTGGGTCTGCATGCAATGGTGTGGGGCATGGACACGCCCCCGACAGGTGTTGACCACACTCTCTGCCTGGGGACCCTGCTCCAACGTTGTCTCCTGCCTCAGTCTAGTCCTACCACCTGTCACCCCAGAGACTCACTACGTGTTTGTTTCCCCACCAAAACGTGAGCACCACAGAGGGAGCGTGTGTCCCTTGTCACTGTTATGCCCTCACAGTGTTGGCAGGAGCTCCTGCGTCCAGGCGAGGTGGGCAGACAATGCTATCCAGGGCTGTGGTCCCCACAGACACCCTTGTGTAGCCCGGATCCTCCGCAGTGGAGGAGACAGGACAGCCACATGCCTCTGGCCCAGGCCTGGGGAGCAGCCACGGCCCCCAGGCCCACTCTCCCCTCCTCCTAGCTGATATGGCGAGGAGGGGGCACTAGGCAGAAGGACCCCGTTCTCCACAGGGACAGGGGCAGGCCAGCCAGCAGTCCCAGAGAACAGTCTGCTGTGCTGGAGCCACCGTGATTCAGGGGTCTGTTCCTTGCCTCCCCCTCCCCCTCCTTCTCTCTTCCCTCCCCCCTCTCTCCTCCCTGACAAAAACCCTTCTCTCCACGAACTGCAGTCTAGAGTGGAGATAATAACATCTGAATTAAGAATGAGAGGACAATGGTGACATGTGACAGAGGGAAGGGACCTGATTAGAACAGGACTTTAGAAGAGACACCCTGAAGTCGTGACATCTGGGCCCCGTTCTCGAGGCTGCGTGGGAGGCACTGAGAGGCGGAGGGCGGTGAGTAAACATGTAGCCAGTAATTAAAGCCGGTGTGAGGAGGAAGATCCTATCAAACCGCAGACTTGTTACAGAAGTAGGCGCGGGGCCACCCCGGGGCAAATGACAGACTCTAGATGCTAAGACAATGCAGACGGGTACCAACCCAGATGCTCCCAAGGTGATGATGAGATTCGGAGCCACGTGGCAGCACCCCCATCCATCCACCCATTTGGGCCTCCAGAGCCCGTCACGCAGCACCCCTGTCACAGCCCCCACCCTCTCATCCCTCATACCTTCCATCAGGAAATTAATCCTGTGCAAGCTTTCTCATTACAGATGTTGATAAAGCAGCTGGATGCAGAATTCACGAGGGAGCAAAACAGCAGCTTCAAGCGGGGAGAGGCTGGCAGGGCAGGAGGGTGGGCCCTGGCAGCAGGCACACACTGGCCTGTGCACAAGGGTCCCACCCCACGGAGAGCCCCCAAGCTCTCTGAGAGGAGGCCCCTGACTTGGTCAGCTCAGATGGGAATAACAAAGTGCCACAGATGGGATGGCTTAAACCAGGGACATTCATACTCTCACAGTCCTGGGGTCCGGGCGTCCGAGACCAGGGTGTCACCAGGCTGGTTTCTCCTGAGGCGTCTCTCTGTGGCATGTAGACAGCTGTCTTCTCCCTGTGCTCTCACACGCTCCTTTCTCTGTGTATCTGTCCTGATCGCCTGTTCTCACAAGGACAATTGTCCTACTGGACGAGGGCCCATCCTAATGACCTCATTTAACTTAACCATGTCTTTGGACCTACCTCCCAAAACAGCCACATTTTGGGGTGCTGAGGATCAGGGCTTCAACATAGGGACTAGTGGGTCACAAATCAGCCCCCCTAATCACCCCAACTCCAGCCCAGAAGCTGAGGACGGGATCCAGTGCCAGAATGGGGCCCACCTCCCCGACTTTGCCCTGCTGCCCTGCGGGCCTCTTCTGTCACCCCAGGGAGGCTGTGCGAGGTCTGGAATTCTCTCCCATGTGCATCTCACAGGCCACGCTAGCCCCCAGGACCACGATAGGCTCGTATGAGGTGCTCCAGGGGCTCCAAGGTGCTCAGCCACTCAGCCAACAGCACGGGGGTTCTTCCCAGCACCTGCTGTCCTAGGGTACCCAAAACTGCCTGGGACCCAGAAGCCCAGGAGCCTGGTGCAGACAGGCCCCTCTGTCACCCCCGGATCCGAACACTCACAAATCAAGTCTTCACAGTCTGGGGTGGAGGCGGGGGCTGGGCCCTGGTTCCAGGTGCTCAAAGGTGTGATGGGAAGGCTCCCCTCTGCACAGGTGCCCACTCCCCACCCCCCATCCTCGGGCTCACCGGCCCCTCCCCGAGGCTGCTGACGAGCCTGTGCCCCTCTGCACTTGCCCTGAGTGCTCAGGAGTCCCTCCGTCCCTGGCCTGTGGGGCTATACTGGGCCCAAATCAATGTGGTCATTACTTTTAAAACCCTAAGACAAACAACTTCCTGCTCAAAGAATATGTTTCACACATAATGTTGATACATTGGTCTTTATAAATATAGTTGTAACCATGTTTTATGGAGGGGGCCCAGGAAGGGAGGAGCCCCTCAGCCCTGGGAGGTCAGGGGGGACTCACACCTGCCTCAGCCCCTCTCAGCCTTCTGGCAGCAGGGCCCTGCAGCTTCCAGAGCTTCCACCCACAGAACCCTCCCCCTCAACTCCCTGGTCCCTGCCACTTGGCAGGAGCCAAAAGCCATGTGTTAAATTGAGTTTCCCCAATTCTCGTTGAACTGAGTTCAGGAAGCTTTCCGATTCTGAGAAATTCCCTGTGGGATGAAGCCACAGCTGCCCCTTCTTGCCTGCAAAAAGGTGCAAATCACTCCCCGGTCCCAGTGGGGGTGGGCACAGCTGGCAGGGACCAGAGCCAGGGGCTTCGGAGCCGAGCCAGCAGGCGGGGGTGCCCAGGCTTGCCAGGCCTTTAGGGATGGCAGGGGGTGCTGACCTTCCAAGGAGCGTTCCCAGGGCAGAGTCACACTGTCCAAGGACATTTACAACCCCTGGGCCAGAAGGAGGGTGGACACTGTGGTGGTCTTTCTGGGCAGCGGGGAGCTCTCTGGCCCAGGCCTGTGATGACTGGGCACTGAGCCAGGCCCTGACGCCTTGATTCTGGAGCCGCGCTCTGCCAGCCCACTGAGGCTGCTTGTTAGCAGGAGGGCAGGGCCTCTTCCCAGCCTCTGTTCCTGGCAGGGATGTGAGGCCAGCAGACCTGGAGTGCGCTTCTACATTTAAGGAGAAAGGGTGCGGTGGAGAGAGCTGGAGGATGTCAGAGCTTTATTAAAGCAAAGCAGCAAGCCCGACCAGGGCGGGGCAGAGTGGTGGGCGGGGCAGCCTGGTCTGCTCCACAAACATCATCAGCGGATGCTGACTCTCTCGCAGGCCCTCTTTACTGGAAGACAGAAGGACACTGCAGGTTCCGGGCATATGTGGGTGCTGACTCACCGTGAGGCGCCGAGGTCCTGCAGAACGCTGTAATGTGTTTTTTTGCACTGAGGCTGATCCAGCGAGTCCCGGTCTGGGCAGAGGCCGGAACTGACCCTCTGTCTCCCATGCTCACTCAGTGAGACCGAGGTGAGCTGGGAAACAAGCACTCCTGCGCCTCCTTTCTTCTTACACAGAACACCCCCTTCCTGACACTGCCGGTCATCAAGTGTCCGGTTTCCCTGCCAAGCAATTCTCCAACTCCAGCTGGGGGTCCTACCAGTTCATTCAGTCCTGACACCGTCTGCCAGGAGTTAGCTTCAGATCCCACAGGTTCGGGGCTCAGTCCCTCAGGACGGCTCCCCATCACTCTAGGTGCCAATCGCAAGTCCGGGTTGTCACCTGCGCTTCTGACCAATTGGCTACAGGTCAGAGGTCCCTACAATTCCTCCTCGGGTTTGATTGATTTGCTGGAGCAGCTCAGAGCTCAGGGAAAACCAGTGTTTACCAGCTTATTAAAGGACATGGTAAAGGACGGACGAACAGCCAGATGAAGACATGCATGGGGTGGGGTCTTGGAGGCTCCCAAGCACAGGAGCTTTGTCCATGGAGTTGGGGTGCGTCACCCTCCCTATGTGAGCATTCACTAACCTGGAAGTTCCCCGAATGCTGTGCTATTGGAGTTTATGGGGGCTTCCTCATGAAAGCACGACCAATCACTAACTCCATCTCCTGCCCATCATCTCTCCTCCTCTGAGGATGAGGGATTAAAGACTGAAAGTTCCAGGCTTCCACCACGACTTGGTCTTTCTGGTGACCAGCAGAGTTACCTCATTAGAATAAAAGATGGTCTGGTCACGCAGGAAGTTACAAGGGAGTCAGGAGCTCGGTGTCAGGAACCAGGGGCAGAGACCAGCGTCTACATTTTCTGTCTCACAGCACTCAGAGGCACCCCCTTGTCGGGTGGAATTCCCAAGATGTTGCCTCTCGTGTGAGGCCCCGGGCCAGCCCCTGGGGCTGGAGTCTCTCTCCCCTCTGGGAAGGAGGGGCATGTCCCATCGGCCCTGCTGCCTTGACAACAGTGAAACGAGTCTGCCTCCGTGACCCACAAGAATCAAGACGTGTCCTCCTGTTTCAGAACTTCAGGGGAAGCCATGCCCCACTGTGTACCCCGGGGGGCACCCCGGGGGACTCCCCAGGTACTGACAGCTGGTGGTCCTTTGTCTTGGACAGGGACAGCCGGGCTCCGCCGGTCAGTTCACAGAGTGCTGACTGGGCTCCTGGGGTGAGTGTGTAGGCAGGAGGCGGGGTCTCCTGGACGGGGAGATTTCCTGTTGTCAGTAAGAAGGCAGAGACCAGCGACAACAACACATCCTTGCTTGTAAAAACTGGAGAATCAGCTGATTCACATTTCCAGTGAGTGAAAGATGACACAAGACATAATCAGCTAATGGAACACAGGACAGGCGTGACACTGGCGGCGTGAGGGGCCGGGGCGGGTGGTACAATGCACCTCTGCGCTGGGCATGCAGATCGGCTGGAGAAGACTTCCAAACAATCACGGACAAATGAAGCAACAGCCCCAGCTTGCTGGCCAACAAGCTAGACGGATGGATGGACACAAGACAGCTGGCTCCATTAGGATGCACCAAGGCAGGATGTCACCAGAAATAGCCAGATTACCTGCCACCTGCTGCCAGGCCTGTCTCCCCCCTCCCTGAGGGGTCCCATCCTGGGCCACCCACTTTTGCCCCCCCGTGCATTCCCCAAATGAGGGCCAGAGACAAGCAGATCCATCCAGGGCCTTGCACCTGGTAACAAAAGCCCCTTGGTGGATTTCTGCAAATCCAGCACCCAGCCCCTGCCCTCCACTCTTGAAGGTGGGAGAATTCACTCCACCCCCAAACACCTTTCTCACCCACATCTCACAAAGATGCCCCTGCAGAGCTATCAGACCCTGGAGATGCTGGGGGAGGGGCAGCATGAGACCCCTATAAACGGCTGAGAGGTTCCCTGGGCTCCAGGCTAAACAGCAGGGGATTCTAGGGGGTGGGGGCAGGGTGGTCAGGGTTTCCCATTGGCCAGCAAGGGCAAGCCCCAGAGGACAGGACCAGAGGTGACAGGGGACAGGCCATGTACAACCTGTTCCCTGTGGTAGGGCCTCCCCTTCAAGGATTCAGCTTCCATGTGTGCCCCAAGAAGGACTCCACCAGGGGTCTCTCTGCTGTCGGGACCATCTGCACAGGGGTTCACCGGTGTATCTGTGTGCTACATGGGCACAGCATGGTGTCCACCTGCCATGGTGCGATGTTGGGGTGTTGTGTGTCATGGGGGACACTGAGGTCAGGCTCTGAAGTCAGGACACAGGGGTCTTGCTCTGGACAGGTGTACCTGAGTGATGCTGGCACTTTCCACACAGAGTGGGGGCAGTTAAAATTTTGTCCACTGCTCATTATAGCAACCAAGAGTCCACTGTGTTCACAGATCACAGGAGCCAGAACCAGGCTGTGCCCTCTTTCCCCTGCATCTCCAGGATGAGCCTGGCAGCTGGGACGTGCTGGGGAAACTGTGAAATGCAGACTCCTGGGCCACAGGCCAGGGAGGACGGGACCCAGGCCCAGCGTCTGCCTTGGTAGCGAGCCTCCCGTGCCGAGGAGTCTGGGGGCTGCAGCTCACCCACTTTGTGCAGGGGCAAATGGGGTGGGCGGGGCTGCCAGGCCTGCTGCCCAGGGTTCAGGGGCCTTGAGGAGACACAGGTTCTCTGTGAGCCGGGACGAGGCGGGTCCATGCCAGCCTGATGGAGCACAGCTCTCGCAGGGCGGAGAGCACGATCAACGGGATGAAGATAACGGCTTTAGGCATGTCTCCCATTACCTGAGGCTGGAGAATGGACAAACCAGTGGCCCTGGCAGGCAGCTGTGCGAGAACAGGCTCCAATGTCAGGAACAGACAAACCCTTCCGTGGGGAAGGACGTGCGGGCTCCTGGGGGTGACGGGCAGGGCCTCTGTTCCCTGCTGTGGACGTCATTACACGGGGAAGTGAAGACAGTTGTCAGACTCAGAAGCGAACGCCTAAGATCTGCGTGGTTCAGCCCGAGCTAATTCCGTCAATCACACATATCGACGTAAAATGTGGGGAACCAAACTTCTGTCCCTGCAGGAAGTTCCCGACCCTGTCTTAGGCACCAAGTGTTGCTTAGAAATCAGACCCCCCCACCCCATACATGGGCGACTGTGCGTCCCTGGGCAGATGTATGTGGAAAACAGGAGACGCAGGCGGTGAGCCTGGCTTCTCTGCAGGGCCCCTGGGCTTCCACCGGCACGTGTGCCCAGTGCCTGCAGAACAAAGGGAAGGTGCACGGATCTTTGCACAGAGTGTTTATTTTTGGGTAGTACACACTTTGGGACCCCCTGTGAATGCTGGGGTTCTTCTGTGTTCCCTTTATTTATAAATGACTGCATGGGACATGGGAGGGGTCCAATGACATACAGAAAGTACGCTTAAGACAATATTGCAAAAATCGTCTACCTCATCTGCACTGACCTGGAGGCTCTGAGTGTTTTCCTGGTCCCAGGCCTGCTCCCACCTGTGCTCGGGGCACCACCCTCCACCCTGCAAGGCCTCCTCCACCAAGGCCAGGTCCTCCTTGAGACGCCTCTTCCTGGGACGGGGCTATCCAAGAAGCACTGAACAGGGTCCCAAGTGCCCTCAGGTGCCAACAAGCAGCCCCTGATCCAGGTTTCCGTGCCTGGGAAATGCTGGTGTGAGAGGCACAGACACCTTTCAGGAGCAGCTACCGTGTGCCGCATGACCCCGTCCCAAGGTGAGTCAATCTCCAGAGAGAATGGAGGGCCAACTTGGCTTTGAGACAAACAGAGTTTACAGGGACCGAGGTGCTCCATTCAGAAGCCACTGAGGGCTGGAGGATGGAAATAAAACTGTGACTGTTATCGCTGTTCTCAGAAAGCCACAGCAGGGTCTCCGTGCACCTTCTGGCAAAGATAAATTTAACATACTGACGACAAGCACACGGGTGAGCTGGCAGAGTCTGCGGTAGATGGAACACAGAGGCCGCATCCAGCTGCCTCCAGGTGGGCTCGGGCCGCCAGCCCCTCAGCCCCTCACATCCGTCTCACGGGGTCTCTTCCCCCCAACCATGGCCGGAGCCATGCCTGCCCGTGGTAAGGACCCATCTATGGGGGGAGGGGCTGTGGCCGAGGCTGTTTAGGGCCGAGAAGACTGCCCTGGGACAGAGGCAGGCCTGTGACAGAGATCAGAGCCTGGGACGGGGCCTGAGACAGGTGACCTGGAACGTTCACCTTGCCTCTGTCGTCTCACTGTCCCAGAAGGACAGACACTTGTGCAGGACACTCTCCCCTCAGCTCCTGGCAGCTGCTGGTTGCTGCTCCTGCGGGGCGAGCAAGTGGGAAAACAGAGCAGAAGTCCATGCGGAAGCGTCCGGAGGCTTTACCAGCCCGGGGCCAGAGATGACCTCACCCCAGCAGGGCTTGACTGTGCGAGAATGAGTGGGCAGGTGTCCCCGTCAAGGAGCGGGAAGCGAGGACCGAGTTAAACCCTGGCAGAAAGTCAAGAGAGAAGAAGAGATGGAGACAAAGAGGAGCGGGTGCAGGTGGGGATGCCAGAGGGATTAAAACCCAGAAGCACGGGGAAAGTGGCAGACTAGGTCCAGGGGAACCGGATCAAGCTTGGCCACCTGTGGCCTGGATTCGCAGGAAAGGTGAGATGGTCATTGAGGAGACACATCCCACTCGGGCGAGGACTGGAGGTATTTTTGAAGAGGAGACAAAAGCAATTTAAATGCCTGGCTGGCGTAGCTCAGTGGATTGAGCACGGGCTGGGAACCAAAGTGTCCCAGGTTCGATTCCCAGCCAGGGTACACGCCTGGGTTGCAGGCCATAACCCCTAGCAACCACACATTGATGTTTCTCTCTCTCTCTCTCTCTCCCCTCTCCCTTCCCTCCCTAAAAATAAATAAATAAAATCTTGAAAAAAAAAATCTTTAAAAAAAAATAAAAAAAATAAAAAAAAAGCAATTTAAATGGAAGAGAAAATAATCAAAGACACCTGGGAATACGTTCCCTGTTTACGCAGGTGGATTGATCCTGAGTGGCTTTAAAGCGTCGCAGCAAAGAAAGCCAGATGTGTGTAGGGAATGAGGTTGGATTACAGCAGTCCTGAAAGCGCCCTGGGTGTATCTGATGAACAAATAAAACCTAGAGCTGGACATCAAAGGGCAGGTCAAGGAGGGAAAGCCCGCCTGGCGGGCACCCCCCTGTACTCGGGCTACATGTGGGTCCATGGTTGACCTCTGACCTCTGACCCAGCCCCAAGCTCTCTAGCAGACTTACTTGTTTTCCCCAGAAGCAAAGCTGCAGGGCTACCAGAGTGTCCAGCCTTGTGTATTACAGAAAAGTAGTGCCTTTCCCTTTGCAACTTCCTAAAAGCACCGATCTGAGCACACAGAGCCCTGGAATGTTCCACCAGAGGGAGCTCTCACCTGCTGAGGAGAAGGCGGGGCCCCGAAGAGAATCAATCCTCTACTCAAGGTCGGGGAGCACAAACAGAGCGCATCTCACCAGAAACGAATTTTGTCCTCACAGCCTGGAAAACAGCGTTTCCAGAGTTAAGGGCACCGCACGCCCATCCCTCTCAAATTCAGATGCAGGAGGACATGCGCGCTTTTATAGCGCAGTGCGCGCCTGGAAGTCTGCGCGTTCCTTTCGGCGGAAACGTGGCAGGACTGGGAACCCAAGGGGCTGTCCTCAGGGACCTCCGGGCCTCGTTTCTCAGTGGAGGAGGCAGCTGGAGCACAGCGCCTGGTCTCTCGCGGAGGTCCAGCCGCCTCCTGGGGCCGCGCGCCAGTCCTAGCCTTGGCAGCCCTGCGAACCTGGCAACCGGAGCAGCAGAAGCCCATTTGACAAATTAAAGATGTGACGAAGGAAAAAAAAAAGTCTCTGGAAATTTCCATTCGAGCGCTGGGGACCAAAGCTGGTCATCCTCCATCAGGACGGCTGGGACCTTCCTGCCAAGAAGCCCGGCAGGCTGTTCCCACTCGGGGGCCAAGGGCACGGTGGCTCTTACACAGGCTTCCTTTTTAAACATGAGACGCGGTCAGAGGCAGAAGTCAGAGCACAGGCTTGTCTCAAAATTTATGACGGACTCTACGCAAGCTGTGTGCTGTGTAATGAGAGCGGATGAAACTTAATCGGGTCCAGTGACACAGCTTTTCTTGGTGTGTGCCCGTTTAAATTATTTGTGTTGTGGATCAGGGCCTTTTCAAAGTACACTTACCATTTTAAAATCCAGACAGAACCTCGCCACACTTTGAGGTTAATGCAAGAGGCAGACCTGTGGTCACCGTCCCCCACCCAGCCCCCTAGCCTGTAACACCAATTCAGATTTTACCAAAACCTACAGTTCCTGCCCTGGCTGGCATAGCTCAGTGGATTGAGCGTGGGCTGGGAATCAAAGTACCGCACGTTTGATTCCCAGCCAGGGCACATGCCTGGGTTGCAGGCCACGGCCCCCAGCAACCGTACATTGATGTTTCTCTCTCTCTCTCTCTCTCTTTCTCCCTCCCTTCCCTCTCTAAAAATAAATAAATAAATCTTTAAAAAAAAACCTACAGTTCCAATTTCGTGGATTGCTATGAGTTTTTCCCCTGCAGCTTTCTTGGGAGCACAGATAAGCTGCACAGGTGAATGTGAACGGTTGGTTTGCACACATGTGTGAAGCAGTCACTAAAATTATGATCCCGAACATACTCACACAAGTTCCTTTCTGCTCCTCGCCTTCGCCTGTCCCCGGGCCACTGCTGACCTGCCGCCTACCACTGCTGACTGGTCCACAGCTCCCAGAATGCCATACAAATGGAGTCATCAGCCTGTACCCCCGTTAGCCGGACATCACACAGGACCACCCCAATGCTCCTGTGATGCCGTGTAGGCGGTGGTTCCTTCCTTCCCCGCCACACAGTCTCCCCAGTGTCGATGCACAACGATGACACACCCCTAGTGACAGACTCTGGTCAGTGCTCATTTCTGGCAAGTACAAATGCTATGTTTCTCTCGGGTAAGCACCAGGAGTGGATGGCTGGGCCACACGGAGGGTGGGTCTTTAACCATTTAACACAATGTTCACCTGTTTCCCAAGGCGGTCCTGTTCCTTATCTCCCCACCGCAGCGGACACCAGTGTCAGCTGCTCCACCTCCATGCCAACACCGCAAACGTCACGCTTTTCAGTTTTCGCCATCCTGGTGGGTGTGCCTGTCCATAATGAATGGTGACGTTTTTTCATGGGCTTGCTTGCCATGGGTGAAAACTTTGCTGACTTCTCCTCCCTCAATATAGTTTGTTCTTTCAAAATAAATAAATAAATAAACAGCTCTGGCTGGTGTGGCTCAGGGATTGAGTGCCAGCTTATGAACCAAAGGGTCACTGGTTCAATTCCCAGTTAGGGCACATGCCTGGGTTGTAGGCCTGGTCTCCAGTTGGGGGCGTGCAAGAGGCAACCACACATCAATGTTTCTCTCCCTTTCTCTCTCCCTTCCCCTCTCTCTAAAACTAACTAAATAAAATCTAATAAATAAACATTCTTTTTTTACAGTTTTAGATTTATAGAGAAATTGTAAAGATAATACAGAGATTTTCCACATGGCACACTCCCAGTTCCCCACTTTATAAACTTCTTCCATTAGCGTGGTCCATTTGTTACAGTTAATGAACAAATATTGATATGTTAGTACTAACTAAAGTCCATGCATTATTCAGCCATTATTAGTTTTTATATGATGTCCTTTTTCTGCCCAGGATCCCATCCAGGACACCACATGATGTTTGGTCGTCATGTCCCCTCAGATCTCCTCTGGGCTGTGACAGTTTCCCAGACTTTCCCTGGTGACCTTGGCAGTCTGGAGGAAGGCTGGTCAGGCACATTGCAGGAGGCCCCTCCATCGGGCTTAGCACGATGATGTCTCAGGATGGACTGGGGACACGGGGTGTTGGGGGGGACCACGGAGGTGCAGCACCCCGCTCATCACATCTCATCTAGATGCCTGCCATCAACGGGACCTGTCACTGTTGGTGCTGACTATGGTCCCCTGGCGGAGGTGTGTCTGTCAGGCTTCTCTCTCCCTGTTACTCTTTCCTCCCACCTGTCCTCTGTTGGGAGTCTGGGTTGCTAGCGCCGGCAGATACTACTATATGCTGCTCCTCTCTGACCTGGGCCACTTTCACAGCCCCAGGAACCCTGGCAGGCCTGCCTCATAGTTGGCCACAGCCTGTCCCCAGGCTCCAGAGTCCCAGCACTGATCCTATAATCTCAGTGGCTCTGGATGGCCCATGTCACAGCCCTCATTTCGGTGGACGTGTGAATTGGGGGACCACTGTGATGACAGCATGGGAGTTAACCACTCCTTAACCACCACGACAAGGCTGGGAGCGAGGGTATGGCAGCTATTTAAAAAACCTAGCCTGCCAGTTAGAATGGCTGTTATCAAAAAGGCAAGAGATTCCAAGTCCTGGGGAGGGTGTGGAAGAAGGGCCGTTGGTAAAATGTAAATTGGTGCAGCCACTATAGAAAGCAATGTGGAGTTTCCTCAAAAATTAAAACCAGAACCATAATATGGTCCAACAATCCCATTTCTGGGTATTTATGTGGAGAAAACAAAAACACAAATTTGAAAAGCTACATGCGCCCCTGAGTTCTTTGCAGCTTTACTAACAATAGTCAAGCTATGGACGTAACCAAGTGTTGCTTCCAGCGACAGACAGGTGGGTAAAGAAGGTGTCATGCATATATACACCGGGTGGGGTCAAACAGAGAGTTCATTCTTGTATTAGTGTCTATTGATTATTGTATTATTTTCCATACAAACAACCGTAATTCTACTTTTGCCCACCCTGTACAATGGAATATTACTCAGCCATTAAAAAGAGTGGAAACTTACCGTTTACGACCACATGGATGGACCTAGAGCCTGTATTATACTAAGTGAACAAGCCAGACGGAGAAAGACAGATGCTGTAGAATCTCATACGTGAAATCTTAAAAAAAAAAAAAAATCAACAAACAAAACAAAACAGAAACAGACCCACAGAGACAGAGGACAAGTTGATGTTTGCCAAAGGGGAGAGGGTGTGGGATGAGAATAAAATTTTTAAAAATGTTGAGGGATAGAGTGAAGCATGACATATAAAAAGAAAACAATAAAGTTTATAGTAGGAAAACAACAAAAAATAAATACACAGATCACGTATTGAGCCACTCGGCAGCCTAATTTTGAAAATACAACCCTTAAAGGATCCCCAGGGAGGTGACCTTGGTTTTACCCTCCAAGGGAGGGAGCATGTGTGGACACAGGGACCTCTCCACTAGACACGGGAGACTCACCCTAACGCCCCCGCCTGGCAGAGCACCGCAGGTGCAGTTACCACGCACCCATTTTCCTGGGCAGTTGCTGGTGGTGCCAACAGCGTCTGTGTTGTTAACTGAGCCATGAGCTCCTGTCCTGAGCTGTGACACGCTCTTTCCCTTTGTCACCCTGAGGATCCTCGGGTTCCCCCAGGAAAGGAGGGGGTCAGAGGCCAGTGAGGATGACTAACTCCTCCTGGGGTGAGCAGCGCCGTGCCGTGTCTGTGGTTCACCCCATGCCAGCATGCCCCCCCACCTGCCCCAGGTAAGTCAAGATTTAGTCACTGGAGGGAAAAGGCTCTCTCTCAGCCCCACCCTGCCACCAGCCCGAGGTGCACGGAGGCGCTAGGGGGCAGCGGCCCTTGGCTGCACTGAGGGAGGTCACTTGGCATTAGAGCCTGCATGGAGGGCCTGGCCTGGGAGGACGCTGTCCCACAGAGGCTATAGTGTGCACAGGTGGCGTGGTGCAGGGACTGCCACCCATCTGCAGGTGTCCCCCTGGTTCCCACCCTCCCACACAACTCCAGGATGACCTGGTTCCATCCAAGACAACGGGCAGTATCCACTTCAACATGCTGGTGTGGTCAAGAGGCATCGGTGCCAGCGGCACCGAGCCCTTTCTGCTCCCTCGCTCTGTTCTGGGCGCTCAGGCTAGTCCTGCCTCAGGCCCTTGGGTCCCCACATGCCTGCCTGCTGCCTGCCAGCTCACATGGTATTGGGTGGTTTTAGTCAGCACGATGTTTCGAAAAGAATTCAATTAGTTTTAATTAGTACAAATTTAGTCAATTTTAATTAGTTTTAACTAATTTAAATTTTTTAATTAGTTAAAAATCAGGCCTTTCAAATAAAAGTGTCAGATTTCAGGCTTCCCTGGAGAAGTCAGCAGCACCAACTTGGGCCACGTCCCAGTGGGGGAGGGGCGGGTCAGCCGAGCAAGCAGCATCGAGGAGCTGAGCTGCCAGTGGGCGCCACCCTGGTTCCTGGCCCCATCCAGCCTCCTGCCTCCTTCCTGTCCCCGTAACCCCTGCAGCTGGGGACCTTGCAGTCTTGAGTGGTGCCCAACAGTTCCACCTGGGCTGAGTCACCACCACAGAGAGAGGGTTGTGATGGGTGCCATCCAAGTGACAATTCATGTGGCAGGAGGCACCTCTTCTGGGGGACACCTAGCGAATGCTCCCTCTCTTCAGGGGAGCCTGAGTGTGGCCTGAAGGCACACAGCAGGTGGCTACCCAGGTCTCCAGGCTCCTCTGTCCCCCTCTCTGTGCCGCCACCCCAGCTTCTTTGAGCTTCGAAGCTCTGACCTATGACCTGGCTGCCCTTGGGCACAGGCTCATGCCCACACACACCAGCAGTGCTGTACGTAGTTCACGGATTCCCTCTGCCACGCACCCCCTTCCACCCCACGAAACAACCAAACCCCAGGACTGAGGGGCAGCCCCGCCTGAGGCCGGACGAGCTCTGAGGTGCTTCCCTTAGGGTCAGGGGGAGCTGGGCCAGCACCTGGAACTATGCTTCCGCCTGGCTTCCTCCTCATTCCTGCTCTGCTCCCTTGTCCCCATCACCCTGGCCCTGGCCCTGGCCCTGCCAGTTCAAGGGACACGGTGACTGCTCAAACTCATCATAAAGAGGAGGGAGCTCACAGCCTCAGGTGGAGAGCCCAGGCCACCCTCAGGGCCACCACTGCCCAGCCTGGTCCCTGCCGGCGCCGAGGGCACCAGGGCAGTGCGGGCCGATAAAGGGGGTGAAGCCCAATAAGGGCAGGTGAGGGTGGGTGAGAGCAGATGAGACTAGGTGAGGGCAGGTGAGGCCCAGTGAGGATGGGCGGGGCTGTGTCAGACTCCAGGGCTCCTCCACTGCCATGTCTTCCTGCAGAACTCGCTTCCACTGCTGTGGCTGAAACCTCTTCTCAGACATGTGTTTAAAGCACTTGCCAGGCACGGCATCTCCACCACTGAGCACTGTCACTATCCACTGACCCCTCTTCTGACAGGGTCTGGCCGGAGACCACTACCCCGGGGCTCCAGCCTGAAGGTCTGTGGCCTGTCCTGACGTACCCATACCCCCCAGACCAGCCCTTGGGGACCTCTACGACAGTGCTGTGTTCCGGTGCAGCCCAGCTGTCAATTCTCCTTCCTACACTCGAACTGGGTTCCTTGCTTAGCCCCTCAGTTCCCGGGGAAATCTCTGTAGTTCACTTTGTGCTGTGCTCCCTGGCCTTGAGCTGAGCCTACCACAAAATGTAGCTTTGCAGTTACGTGGCCCCAGCCCCCACACCCCGCCTGATGTTGACGGGCGGTCTCTGAACCTGCTGGCATGGAGCCAGGCCTGGGTCCATGTCCTGAGTGACCTCTGCCTGCAGCCCACGGGGCCCTGACTGTCCTTTTCCTCCGGTAGCCACACTCCTCCCAGCCCTTCCCCTCCCATACCCCGACCCCAACCCCTCAGGCCACATCCCTGCCTGCCCAAGACTGGGCAGATCTGGTGGTCAGGGTGGGCCTGCCTCGCACCTGCATCCAGCCAGACTCTTAGACTCCAAAGGGCAGCTGCCAAGCCCCGTCACCCACAGAGCCAGAGCCAGGACCTGACAATGCCAGCAGCCACCTGCCACCTGGTGGCCACATCTCCAGCCTAGCCCCACATGCAGGAAAAGGAGTAAAAGAAAGGAATTCCAGAGCCACAGTGCAGCATGATGTCACTTAAAACTTTTAAACTGGTCAAACAACAGAACACACTTTGAAAACAAAAGTGTGGAACAGCCCTGTGATCCCAGAATGTTTGGCATGTCCCCCCGGGGAGAAGAGGAGCGGTGAGAACAGAGGATGCTGGCTCCCTGGGGTTTTTATTTGGAAATGGAGGCAAGGCAGAATGTTAGGATTGGATCAATCTGGATGGGAGGTTAAAAGTAAAATAAAATTTATAGGAAGAAAACACAAACACTAAAAATAATTTTCTTATCAATTTGTTAATAGCAATGACACTAGTAAAGGTAGTAGCACAACGGCATGATGGCCAACAACCATGTTGATCCTTGGATGAATGGATAAACGCCGTGTGGTCCGTCCATACAGTGGAATATTATTTTTCCCCAAAAAGGAAGGAAATTCTGACACCTCCTATAACATGGATGAGGCTGGAAGACGTTATGGTCAATGAAATAAGCCAGTCACAAAAGGACAAATACTGCATGGTTCCACTTATCTGTGGTCCCTAGAGTCACCAGATTCACAGGGGCAGAAAGTAGGCAGTGCCTGCCAGGGGCTGGGCACGGGGTGGGGAGTGAGCGTTTAACGTGGGCGGGGTTTCAGTTCGGAGTGTGGTGACGGCTGCACAACAGTGTGAATGTGCTTGATGCCCCTGAGCCGTGCACTTAGACGTGGTTAAAATGGTGACTTGTATGTTACATATATTTACCACAATATTTTAAAATAATTATAGCAATGCCCATGGTTGGTGTTTTGATGGGGACCTACCTGTGGTGGTGGCGGGAGAGACAATAGGAGAAAGATACAAGCACACCCTCGAGGGCTGGCAGAGGGTTTTGCCTCAAATAAGTTTATTATAACCTTATACGATACCGTATCTCTTGTCCCCTTACACAGCAGGATGAACGGCGGACACCCACAGAAGGAGGGACCGACTGGACTCGCTGACCACAGGTGTGTGTGCTGCCCGCCGCCCACTCCACTGGGAAATAGGGCCCCAATGCCCTTCAGCCCCATGCCACTGTGGGGCCCGTCCCCAGTCCAGGGCTGTGTCCTGACCTGCCTGGCCTGAGCCTGGTCACCCGGCCAAGCAGATGCTGCCCCGACCCACAGGCTGGTCAGTGCGTACTCACACTGCTGTGCCGATCCCACCCCGGGGGCAAGTAGGCTGTGGAAACACCCACGCATGCCTTTCTAGTTGGGGAGAATCTGTCCGCTCCATTTTCCCGGAGGAAAAGAGCTTTTACTGTCCTATGTCTTGTGTTAAAAATGAGCAAGCACAGGCCTGTCTGGAGTAGCTCAGTGGATTGAGCTCAGGCTGTGAACCAAAGTGTCGCAGGTTTGATTCCCAGTCAGGGCACATACCTGGGTTGCAGGCCATGACCCCCAGCAACCACACAGTGATGTTTCTCTCTCTCTCTTCCTCTTTCCCCCTTCCCTCTCTAAAAATAAATAAATAAAATCTTTAAAAAAAAAATGAGCAAGCAGCCGTGGCTGGTGTGGCTCAGTGGATTGAGTGCTGGCTTGCAAACCAAAGGGTCGCCGGTTGGATTCCCAGTCAGGGCACATGCCTGGGTTGTGGGCCAGGTCTCCAGTGAGGGGCACGCGAGAGGCAACCATACATTGATGTTTCTCTCCCTCTCTTTCTCTCTCCCTTCCCATCTCTAAAAGAAATAAATAAAATCTTAAAAGAAAAAAATAAACCCTTACCAGCATAATTCAGATGGTTGAGCATCAACCCACAAAGTGAAAAAGTTGTTGGTTCGATTCCTGGTCAGGACACAGGCCTGGGTTGCAGGCCGGGTCCCCGGTTGGGGGCATGCAAGAGGCAACCGGTTGATGTTTCTCTCCCTTCCCCTCTCCCTAAAATAAATAAATAAATACAATCTTTAAAAAAATAACCGGCTTAAAATAATCAATACCCCAAATGGCATGTTTGGGGTGGCAAACTCTGGCCGCGCTCAGCACATACACACTCACACACGGAAAGGGCATCATGGGAGGGTGTCCTGCAGCCCTACTGTGTATTGTACACTCGTCATTCTCGCCTCTTCCAGACACAGACACAGCAGCTTTTTCTCACATGTTCTGGGCACGGTTCCACAGCCTCTGGCATTTCCCTGTGCTGGGTGCCACCACCCAGGGAGCCGGGGACCGTCCGGAACCACACCTGGGTGGCTGCCAGTGTTCCCTTTTAAACAGCACCGCGCTCCTCTCCCGGTGAGAGACGCCTCTGTTCAACCTGATGGGACGTGTGTTGCCCCAGCGGTTGAGTCTTTAATTTTAACACGAGCAGACAAGCAAGTTCCCGCCTGTTCGCCCTCTCAGCGTTGAGAAGTGCCTCTCTTTCAACCCCGACGCCCCGCTCCCCCAGCTCTGCAGAGGTGATGTCTGCGCCTCGTGCCCCCAAGTAGCCCTCTCTGTCCTGAGGGTTCAGGTGCTTTGAAAATAGCAGGGAGATCCGCCCTGCCCCTGGTCAGTAAAGGCCCTGGCGTCCCAGCTCAAGTGACCCCTCTGACGGGTGGGTGGGCCGCAGTGAGCCCCGTGAGTCCCAAGCCTGGAGGGAGGAGGGAGTTATGCGGATTGTTGAGGAAAGAATGTTCAGCCTAAGGAAAAGTCTTGTAAGAATACATTTGAACCCAGCTGACACAAACGCTGAGGAGCAAAACCTCAACAGACTGAGAAAGTGCTCCGCAGAATGGCAGTCTTGCAGCTTATTTTATACATTAGAATCAAAGGAGGAGGTGTAAGGAGGGTGGCGGGGTAGAGAGGCAGGCGAAAGCGAAGCGGGGAAATCTCTGGGATGGATAAAGAGTGAAATGGAGAGACACTCACGTCTCTTACACTGGTGGGTGCAGAATCGTGCTAATTCACATTTACAGCACAGAGACAAGTGCTCAAGGAGGCTGATCACAATGAGGGGGTGGGTGCTGTGGTTTCCTGCTCCGGTGCCCCAGGGGTCTGGACGGGGTGATTATTCGATATTCCAAAGTGTGTTACCTTAGGTGCCCCCAAACAATGGACAATTTCAAAGGTTTCCATGTAAGAAACATCCAAACCTATAGATAAGTTTATGAGTTTATTTGATCCAAAATGACACGATGGCCAGGAAGCAAAAATCTCAATGAACTGAGAAAATGCTCTGGAAAATGGCAGATTGAACAGCTATTTTATCCATTGGAATCAAAGGTGGAAGGTGGAAGGTGGAAGGTGGGCCATGCCAAATTCACCGGTGACTAGGGAGATGGGAGAGAGCAAAGCAGGGGAATTGCTAAGACTGGATAAAAAGTAAAGCGGATAGATGCATACTTCTACACTGGTGAGTACAGGACAGTTAACAGTTAACATACACAGCACATCGAGATGATATGTGGGAGATTAAGTTCTTGGGGGTCTGGAAAAAGGGGAACTACTCTGATATTCCAAAGGTATGTTATCACAGCGGCGAAAAGACAATAGACGGGCTTGGCTAAGGTAAAGACTGGCCTTTGTCAAGGACGATACCAGCCCAGGACACGACTCCCCGCTATGATTCGCTTTTAGTTAGGAAGTGTTCGTTTCAGACCACCCTGTTCCAGGACAGGGAGCAGGCCTAGCGCGGGTCTACCCTGGGCCGGCCTGTAATGGGTGGGTTCTTGACATCATGCAGGAAATACATTGTTGGGAATAAGGAAATTAAGAGCTAAATTTCCTCTAATAGACAAGAACCACATTGTAGCTAAAAGGAAACAATAGGGGAGACACAGGGCAGTTAAGCAAACATCCTGTGTCTAGCAGACGCTCTCCCCTGAGTAGGCTAGATAAGCAGTGCTTTGTAGTTTTTAATGAGAAAATAGAAAACTAGCTAGCTAGAGCCAGGAGATTACTAGGTTAATGAAACAAACAGCCTGCCTTCCCGCCTTATGCAAGAATGCTTGGTTTGAAATTCCCACGCGAGGTCTCTGTAAGCGAATTGCTAACGCCACGTCTGCTTCTGTATAACGCTTGCTTGCCCGCCCCTATATAAGAACGTTTGTGTATGCGCTCGGGGCGGCTCTCATTTGCAGCTCCTTGTGGGCACTGTGTCGTTGGACACTTTGAGAGTTCGCCCCTGCGCAGGTTAAACTTGGCCAATAAAATAACATCTTTGAACCCCCTGAAAGTCTCCGATATTGGTTCTCGCGTGTGCTGGATGCTACAACATCACAACGTGAGGTCAGGTGGTTTTGAGAGGATGTCTGTTAAAGCTGGGGACAGTGAGACAGGACAGGGCCTAGGACAGAAGCAGCAACAGGAGAAAGACTAGGCAGAGCGCTCTGGCTGCCTAGAAACGTTGTGGTTAAGAAGGGAGCCCAGGTGGGGCTTACTGTCGGCTTACTGGGGAGTCAGAGAAAGGGGGGCCTTTGGGTCAGCTTCAGGGGTTTAGCCTGGGACGAGTTGCCTCTACCCATTGCTCCCTGGTGGGGTCCCTTAGAGTTAGGAGGAAGAGGAGGGGGGGAGGTAAAGGCACAGACGAGCTCCTGGGAGGGGTAGTGCGTGCTGGGTCCTTCATCTCGAGAATTTTAAAGCCTAGGGGATTAAGGATGGTCTTAGGGAAGGATTTCAATAGAATAGTCATTAACTTTTCCAGGTGTAGCCTTTCAGGCTTGAGGTCTCCACTGATTGGTCAGTGCGGGAAGAGTGGGCGGGTCATTAGTCATTGCAGCTGGTCCTGAGGTCCTCTGCCTGGCTGTGCTGCTTTTCTGGGGTGGAACTGAAGGACAACTGAGAACTAGATGTTATCTGCAGGGAGGGAAGATCAGAGGGGTCCGAGCTGCATGACCAGCATCTGCCGGGAGGAAAGGCCGCCCTGGGGGTGAGGTCTGGTGCCAGCTTTGCCCGTTGCTAGGCACCTGGGCCTCCTGCCCCGGTGACCTTCTGTACCTGGCTATACTCTGCTCAGCCAGTTTGTTCAGTTGTCTGTCCGATTTCTCATTCCACTTGCCAAGGAATTTTCCTAGCTATTTACTATCCTGCCTCAATCCTATGTGGTTACTTTAGGTCACTATGTTTGTAAGGCTGCCATAGCGGCCTCCCCCGAGCTCATCAAGTGTATGGGTGGCCCCTTTTTCATCCACAAAGGTAAAGACTGACCTTTTTCAAGGAAGCTACAGGCCCGGGATGTGACTACCCACCGTGTCTGGGACACTGTAAAGTTAGTCCCTCCCCCCATCACCTGGTTCTTACCTTCATCAGAACTTTAGTTGTATAATTCTCATTTTTGGACTACGCCTTTTTAATCTTCTTGTGAGCTCCGGAACACAAAGATACCAGCTTTATCCAGCAGTGCCATCCTCTGACCCAGTGCATGCCACCTCCCAAGAACAGTGACAGACTGACCTGGACTTTATAAAACCACTCTTCCTCAGGTGAAGACTCCCTCCTATCTTGACCCCCGTCTTCCTTTGGCAGGCAGCAAGGATCTGGGGATGGGCAGGACTATGCCTCTTGACAGCAGGAAGAAGCTACAGAAGATGAAACCTTCATCCATTTACCCTTATAAGGGTAAGATTATAAGGGCCCAGGTCTCTTCAGGGGGAAAATGTTAGCACAGGCAGCTTGATAGTAACAAAAGAGAAGGAAGCAAAACTGGCTAAGCTTCATTAGGTGGGAAGCTACAGTTTCACACACTTCAGGGGATAACAGCATTGCCCCACAAAGGGAATTGACACCCCTCCACCCCCTCCCACCAGGGAGGGAGGAAGGATCTCCCCAGAAATCAGCCAGCTGTCCAGTACTGGGATTATCGGGTGGGAGAAGAGAGGGGGAATTCCTCTGCTGGGAACACGTCCACAAAAAGCCAAGATAGAACAGGGGGAGGTCCTTCCACTTTCAGGCATTCGCAGTAGGAGCCGTGATGGTGACCATAAAGGGGAGGAGCCTAACCTGGGAGAAGGATTGGATTGGATAAGAGACACAGAACCTCAGAAGATCTAGGAAATGGATTGGTTAGGGAAAGGGCCCAGCACAAGCCTGAGAAGGACTGGGAACGATTGTCCAGTTTGAAAGACCGAGATAACAAGATCAAAGCTTAACAAAAGCCTCTCACTCAGTAACACGCATTTGTTCGCCTATTTGTTGGTGTGCTCGTGTGCTTGCATGTCCTCTCTCTCCACACCAGCCATGCGGGCTGCAGGGTAAGTAGAGGCAGTCTGGCTTCCTCACCCAGGTGGCTGGGTAGCTAAGGGAAGCAGCGTTCCCATAGCCCTGGAGGGGCCTGATAACCGTGTTCTCATGACCTTGAGACTGGGTCCAATAAACTGCTCCCATAACACGGAGCAGGCTCACATGCGCAGAATTATGTTATGTTATGTTATAAATTTCTGGCAGCTTGCCAGCCTTGTTCCCCTCTGGTACTTAAACAGACAGGGACTCCCTGCTGGGGGTGAGGATGATGAGAGACATGAAAAGGAACAGGTGCCACGAATGGGTGCCACGCTGGGGAGCAGGGGCCACGACATGAGACGGACAGATACACACGCAGCTTGTGTGGCTCGCCCACCCGTGAATAAAAGCATGCCAGACATCCCAATGGCTCTGTGAATATTTTTCCATTTGCACGAATACCATGAACCTGTCAAAGCCTTGAAGGGTGGCAACACACGGCCTAGCAGCCACATGGGGCCCCAGCACGGGCCTGGGTACAGCAGCACAGCGCCGGCTGGAGCACAGCCAAGAACAGAGACAAAGCTGGCCGGATGGGGACAGGCCGAACTGGACTCAGCTTTGGCATGGACTGAACCAATGGCACCACAGCATTTCTCCTGGGTCCTTGTTTGAAGCTTGATGAAACAAGGCTGGACTTCCTTCACAGCGGGGACAGATGAGATGAGACACCGGTCACCTGGGGGCAGCAGTCTTTTATTTCTGGCCCAATAAATCTTACCACTGCATCTCATCCTCCCATATGGGGTCCCCAAAATGCTTTTCTTGCAACTTCGTGGAAGGTCCCTGTTTCAACTGGCAGCAACCAGGCCCAGGGGAACCCTCAGGAGAAACCTGGGGGTACAAGGGAAATTCATGAGGTTGAACAAGGGTCCCAACGGCCTTATCACCCTAACCTGAAGCTCCCGAGGCTGAGCAGGTCATTGATCGTCCCAGCAAGCGAGCCCATGAGCTCAGTGTCATCCTCAGCCCTCTCTACCTGGCATGTAAGCAGGACCGTCAGCATGAGACCCATCCTCCCCTTGGCTTGTCCCCAGCCTCCGCTCCCTTCCCTGACCCAAGCAGAGCCCTGACTACATCCGCATAGTGTCTGTCCCCCCTCCCCTTCCCTCCTGGCAAATACCAGCGTCTATCAACACCCCTGCCCCAGCAGCAGGCCCTGGGTGGACCCCAGGCCCTTCCCCAAGTCTCCCAACAGGCCACGGTTACAAACCAATGGTTGAATAGCCCACCAACAAGAGAAAAATGCCATTTAAACTTCTTTGGAATCACAATGAAGCTGTTGAAAACAATACTACTACTACTACCAAATAACAATAGGAAAGTGTTTAAAAGACATTCAAATAACCAGCGGAAAAAGGCCCCTGCAAAGTGGAGTTTCTATTTGCCCAGTTCTGAAGACTGACCTGCCTGGTTTTCATTTCCAGGACAGAGAAATAAGAGTACTCTCCCCACCCTGCAGAGGTGTTGGCATCCCGGCCTTTGTTCCCACATGCAGTGACATTCTGGCACATGAAATGCCTGAGGGCAGAGAGGGTTTTCATCCAGCCCCCAAATCACGGCAGTGGATGCTGGTTACAAACAAGCTATTTAAAAAGAAACATATAGCCCTGGCTGGCGTAGCTCAGTGGATTGAGCGCGGGCTGCGAACCAAAGTGTCGCAGGTTCAATTCCCAGTCAGGCCACATAACTGGGTTGCAGGTCATGGCCCCCAGCAACTGCACATTGATGTTTCTCTCTCTCTCTCTCTCTTTCTCTCTCCCTTCCCTCTCTAAAAATAAATAAATAAAATCTTAAATAAATAAATAAATAAAAATAAAAAGAAACATATACATAACATTACTCTTAGTGGCAAAAGACTAGAGGCTTTGCCTCTTACGTTGGGAATAGGGTAAGGATGTTGGCTCTGTGAGAGCCAATGTTATAAGGCAAGAAAAAAATAGAAGGCATAACAACTGGAAAGGAAGAGGTGAGTGTCTACTCCTAGATGGCAGACTGTCAGTGCAGGAAATGCTAAAAATATCTACCAAAAATAGCTGAATTAATAAGTGAATTCAGCAAGGTTACAATATATAAAGTTCATATACAGAAATCAACAGTGTTTCTAATACTAGCAACAAGTAATTGGTAAATAAAAAGTTTAAAACACTATTTATAGTAACATTAAAATGATAAAATCTCTAAAAATTGAATGAAAGATGTGTATGTTATTTACACTGAAAACCACAAAATATTGCTAAGAGAAATTAAAGATCAGCTAAAGAAACAGGGAGATGTGCCATGTTCATAGAGCAAAAGCCTCATTTTTAGGGTGAAAATTCTCCCTAAATTGAGCTATGTGTAGATTCAATGCAATCCAATCACAATCTCAACAGCCTTTTTATTTTGTAGAAACTGAGAAGCTGATTTAAAATTTATATGAAACCTTGGCTGGTGTGGCTCAGCTGATTGACCATGAACCAAAAGGTTGCTGGTTCAAATCCCAGCCAGGGCACATGCCTGGGAACGTTGGTCCATGAACCAGAAGGTGGCTGGTTTGGTGCACAGTTGGGGATGTGCAGGAGGCAGCAATCAATGTATCTCTCTCACATTGATGTTTCTCCCCCACTGTTGCTCCCTCCCGTCCCTCTCTCTAAAAAATAAATAAATAAATATTTTTAAAATTTTGTATAGAAATTAAAGGACATTCATCATCAAAACAATTTTGAGAGCGGAGCAGAGAAGGTGGGCTCGCTCATACACAATCAAAGGGAAAAAACTGAGTCCAGAAGTAGACTCACATGTACACAAACAACTGATTTCAACAGACATGTGGATGTTATTCAACTGGGGAAACACAGTCTTTTTTTTTTTTTTTTTTTGAGAATTTATTTTTAGAGAGAGGGGAAGGGAGGAAGAGAGATCGACAAAAACATTCATGTGCAATGCATGCCCCCAACCGTGGGCCCGGCCTGCAACCCAGGCATGTGCCCTGACCAGGAAATTAACCCATGACCTTTTGGTTTACAGGATAATGCCCAACCCACCGAGCCACACCAGCCAGGGCTGGAAAGACAGTCTTTATATCAACAGTGCAAAAACAACTAGAAATGCCCAGGTTACTCACAAGCACTATTTTGAAAATGGTAATGGACCTAAGTTTAAAAGTAAAATCTGTAGGATGTCTACACCTGTGTTGTCCTTTGTGATAGCTATTAACCACACATGGTATTTCCATTTAGATTATTTTGGTTTGAAGCCAAAACTAAAATGAAAATTTCTAGCCTCATTTCTAGGGCTCACATGCAGCCGGAGGGCACCAGGTTGGACAGCACAGATATGCAGCCGCGACCATCGCGGAAGAGTCCACTGAACAGTGCTGTTATGGACGAAAACATAGGAGGAATTTCTCCAACCTTGGGTGGGCAGATGTTTTCAGGATACAGCAAGCGAGGAGCGGAAACGTGGATAGCCTGAACTTCATCAAAATTAAATCCTTCTGCTCTTCAAAGGATACCACTAAGCAAACAAGACAAGCCACAGCTAAGAGAAAATGTTCATATTCCATGCATCTGATACAGGACTCGTATCCAGAATACATAAATAACATTTACAACTCGCTACCCAATATTTAAATTATGCAAAATGTTCAAACAGACGTAACGAAGACATACACATGACTAATAAGCACATGAAAATATGCTCAGTATCATAATCATTGGTCATTGAGGAAAGAGCATGCCCCCCACTAGAAAGGCTAACACTGAAAAAGCTGACAGCACTAATTGTTGGCGAGGCTGTGGAATGTGCAATGGGACAATTGCCTTGGAAAACATGTGGGCAGCTTCTTGCAAAGGGAAGCATGCATCTACAATGGGACCTCACAGTCCACTAGGCATCTACTCAGGAAGTGAGAACTTATGTTCACACAAAAACCTGTGCATAGGTGTATGTAGCATCTTATTTGTAATCACTAAAACTGGCAACAGCCCAAATGTCCATCAAGGATTGAAGGGTAGACCACACAACGAAGACCACTCAGAACCACAAGGGAAAGACTGTCAGGTGCGTCCCAGAAACGCTGCTGAGTCCCCCTGCCTGCAGAACTGTCCAGGAGGCAGCTCCGTGCTGGGGTTCGGGGTGGGTGGGAAGGGGCTGGGCTCTCGGAGGATGGAAGTGGTCTGTGTGTGGATATACATGGAAGTGCAACGTATGTTGTCAGAAAGCATCGAGCCACATACTCACATGAGTATGATTTATTGCATGTGAACTGTACCTCAATAAACCGATGTTCTGTGAGCCTGCACTGTTGTAAGTGAGTGAAAGGCCTGGGACAGGCTGACAGCATGGAGCCCCCCTCCCTGTGTCCCTCCCTCATCCCCTTGGGAGTCCAGCCCCAGTTCGTGGAAATGCTTGGAAGAGTAGTGAGCCACGAGGTCCTAAGAGAGCAAGAGGCCAGGGCCCAGGAGAGGCCATGGGGCGTGGGAAGAGGCTGCTGCCTGGGTCCCCCCCAACCCAGAAGGAGTGAAGTGGTAAGTGGCAAAGTGGCAAAGTGGCAAGGGTCCAGTCACATTTGACACAGTGTTCTGGAGCCTTGAGATGTGTGTGTGTGTGTGTGTGTGTGTGTGCGTGCACGCAGGGGGAGTTAGGTGTGCTCTGGGCTGGGGCACACTAATGGCCACACAGGTTTCCATGACTTGCCTTCTCCCACAAAGACCCCACCCTCTGGCCCAGGGGCCACCCTAAAAGGCCAAAGCCCCTTGCATCCCTCCTGCACTATGGGATCTCTCTCTCTCCAACCCCAGGTTGATTCACTGAGACATTCCAGAAAGTGGTCCATGCAAAACACAGGCCCTCCAGTCCCCGACTCCCCGGAAGCCTGGTTCCAGGGTTCCCCCACATTCTGTCAGTGTTCTCAGAGTTCCCTGCCTGCCTGCCTGGCCCAGGGCAGTGACTCCCCCTGGGTAGAATCATTTCCCTGGTTTGGGGCTCCCGCTGGGGAAGGGTACCTCCCACTACCCTGAGACACTTTGTACCCCACAGGGCGGGGCTGGCCTGGCTCTCTGGCCCCCTCTGCCAGTGACAGCCAGTGGTCCTCACAGGTTCTCCCTGCTAGTGCCTTGTGGAAGTGAGATGCGAAGGGTAGGTTCTTGTCGGAATGTTCTGGGCTCCTTTACCTTACTCGGTTTGAGAAGAAATTTGAAATTTATTTGCCAAGTTTCATAAAAACAAAAGACCCTCCTGGGCTCTGGAGTAGAGCTCAGGGAAGAGGCAGATGGGACAGCTCTGACCTCGTATAACTGAGGTTGGAGCTTTCATATGGCCCAGGGCTGAGCAGGAGGCTCCGAGGGTGAAGGGTGGTGGGTGGAGTAGCTGGAGCCTTGGGGCAGCCTCAGGCGGTCCTGGGCGCCTGTCTCCTGTGGTGGAGCCTGTCTTGTGTGCAGGCGCCGGGCATTATCAGTACTTTTCTCAGGGTGGGGGGTGGGCTGTTGTTTCCCAGCTGTCACGGCCCCCACACGGCAGTCCTTCCTCTGTCCTAACTGTGCCATTTGTGTTGCTGTAATTCTTGGTCTAGTTGCCCAGAGCATTCCCTATGCCATGTTCTTTTCTTTCTTTTTTTTACTTTATTCATATTTATTTCATGCTGAATTACTCCCAGGCCATGAGTTTTTGTTTCTGTAGTTTCTTCTGGGGTGTCTTTTTCTTCTGTGCAGCGTCCTCACCTGGTTCAGGAGCAGTCTGCTCTTTCTCAGTAGGGTCATCTCAGTGTGGCCGGGAGAGCTCATGTACAGGTAAATCCTCCCATGAGCTCTGCAAGTTCTGAGCCCCGTCTTGGGAGCTTCGCTCACCCGGATGTGCCCAATGACCAGAGGATCTACGTCTAAACCCTTAGGTTCAGCATTACTCTCTGCATTTTTAATGCCCGAGCATTCCCTATGCCATGTTCTTTTCTTTTCTTTTTTCTGTGCAGCAAAAATTTGGCATTCTTTTTGGGCCACCGACCCTGTGTCCAGCACCACTGTTAGGCCTGGGCACACTTAGCAACTCCACCATTGTATTGACGGAATGGGACACACTGCTTCTTTGAAGGACATCTTTCAGATACTTGGTGGCTTTAGTTGGTGGCTTTTCAAATATGCATACCCTTGATGGCCTGGGCAGTTTCGTGAGTGTTCTTAAAGTGAACACGAAGATTGGAATCTTCCTTTCCTTCCTTCCTTCTTCCTTCCTTCCTTCCTTCCTTCCTTCCTTTCCTTCTTTCCTTCTTTCTTCTTTCTTCTTTCTTTCTTTCTTTCTTTCTTTCTTTCTTTCTTTCTTTCTTTCTTTCTTTTCTTCTTTCTTTTCTTTTCTTTTTCTTTTTTTTTTTTTTTGTAGGCTGGGAGGTAATAAATAGAGCAACGCTTTCTATCCAATCATGTCTCCTAAGCCTGTGTTTCAATGTCCCAAAGTTTAATGAACAGAACAGGGAAGCTGCCCTGAACTGAACTCAACACTTTGGAATGGAATCTCTTGATTTGCATGATTTTGTGGGGTCTTCTGGGTCAAGTGAAGAGCGAACCATCTTCAGAGGTCACCTCGGGACAATGTAACAGTGCGCAGCAAGGGGGCCCCCAAACAGGGATTTGTAATGGGGTCCAGAACTCAGGGTGTCCAGGAAATATTTTAAAAAATATAGGATGTCCTCACACCCACAAGTCTGAACTGGGGGATGGGACACAGGGAGCAGGGCCATTGAGAGTTGTTCTGCATAGAACAGTTTTGCAACTAACCTCAGGCATGGTCATTTAACATATCTATACATTTTAACTGGCTTCATGCATATGTTAAATAACTGTGGCCATGCTTTGAGCCAGGGAGATGGAGTGACTTCCACCCAGGATGTAACTGGGAAGCAACTCCCCGTTACAGCGCCTGTGTGGGAGCTTGGAGATGATTGGCTCCATGCCACGGCACCACGCCTGCCCTGACTTACTGTGGCAGCCCAGAAAAGCTGGGAAAATACGGGAATGCTGGCAGATGTAGCTGATTGTGGGAGGAATCGGAAATGGGGCTGCAGAGGAAGATTGGTGCTGGGATTTATACCCAGGCACGACAGCCATGCTAGAGGGGACCACGTGGCCTCGAGTATGGAGAGAACCGAGGCTTTGAGAGAAGGGGGACCCATGCGGCTTTGGGGCTCCCTTTGCCATGCAGCTCAGGAAGTCAGAAAGCAAGATGTAGCAAATGCAGAGCTCTCTCTTAGCAGTTTGGAAGAATGTAGTAGAGATGCTGCAGGAACAAAAGGAGTGAAAGGACTCTTACTGGTGGGCCATGAGAAGGGGTCCTGTGTATTTGGATTAAGAACTGGAGATCCCAGTGACAAAGCTGACGGTGCTGGGAACCACGGGAGGCCTGCCAGCCGAGCACGGGTTACTGGGAATAACTGGGAGTTACCTGAGCCACGGACCTCTATTTCTTTTCCTGAGATCCAGCACCCCTGACTGGCTGGACTGGGCAGAGGGGGGAAGGAAGGACTGCGTGTGTTTGTGGGTGTTTTAAGGGACTTTGGGATTTTAATGAAGACATTAAGCCATTACTCTTAAGTCTGTATAACTTATTTTGAATAAATAATTATTTTCCTTTTCACCAGTCTCTGACATTGAGAGCTGTAATTCCCTGACCATGGGCAAGGCGAACCTAGTACAAGAGGACCCTGGGAGAAAGGGGGTGCATTCGGTAATAATATCCTGTGTGTCCTCACATACGGGTCCATTCTGCAACAGCGGTTTCAGGAAGAGGAAGCTTTTATTTATTTTTTTAAGGAATTATATTTTGGTTTAAAAAGATCAAGTTTATTTGCTTTCTAATTTCTGCTTTTCTTGTCATGTCGTTCTTTTTTATTTTCTTTCATTGACTTTGCTCCTTCTCTGTCCCAGTTTCTGAGTTAACTGCTATTTTTTTTTAATTTGAGTAATAAAACTAGGAAATAACACAAACATCGTTGTGCAATGAATTCTCCAAAACCAGGTCAGTTTTCACTTCCTTTTTGACTCAGGATCATTTGGAAAAATAACTGAAAATTTTCAACAGGTAAAGCTTTGTTGTATCTTTTTGTTTCATTAATATTTTTTATAAAGTTCAGAAAATGTGGCCTAAGCAATTATTTATTTATTTTTTAAATTACTATATTGTTGTTCAATTACAGTTGTTGCATTTCCGCCCACCACTCCCCCACAATTTTAAATTTTTTTTAAATCGAGCTTTGATTTGCAGCTTGGTTTGGGGGATTTTAAACTTTTTAATGAGACTTAAAAAAATGTGTACTCTAGCCCTGGCTGGCATAGCTCAGTGGATTAAGTGCGGGCTGCGAACCAAAGCATCGCAGGTTCAATTCCCAGTCAGGGCACATGCCTGGGTTGCAGGCCACGGCCCCCAGCAACCGCACATTGATGTTTCTCTCTTTTTCTCCCTCCCTTCCCTCTCTAAAAATAAATTTTAAAAAAATCTTTAAAAACTTTAAAAAATGTGTATTCTCTGCATGTGTTCTGCATTTTATATGAAAAAATAAAATCACCAATAGAATTTGTTTTTTATGCCCTTGTTTTGCATTTCTTCTGCGATCTACGGCATGTGCCCCGGAGCCCAGGTTCTGGGTGGCTGGGTGCTGCGCTCTCGCTCTCTCTGGTCCCACAGACTTAACTCCCGCACCCCCATGCGTGCGGACGTGTTTCATCCATGTAATGTGCCCTTCCACACCCACTTCACTCTTTACCTTAAGTGCAGCTTTCTCTGGTGTTAACACTAGCTCACGCCCATCTCGGCTGCGCTTTTCAGCCCCTCACTTGCACACTTTTCTCGTCACGTGGTCACCGATGTTTCTCTGCATAAAGGCTGTCCACCCTGAGCTCCTGACCTTCGTCCCAGGTCACCCCACAAGGCAGGCCATGCTGGGCACTAGGGGCTTCAGAAGGAGGAGCCTTGATGACCCTGGAGGAGAGGACCGCCGTGAGGTGGAGGAGCCGGGCCCGAGGTGACAGGTCTGATCACTGTGTCAGCCCCACGCAGCAGCACCTCCCGACCGCGGGCTAGAACCAGCACCCGGCCTGTGGCTGCCGGCCTGAGCCCACCCTGGGGGGGCCAGTCCAGTGCCGGGGAGACCCAAGGGCCCTCCCAACCAGCTGACCTGCTACAGGCAGGAACACGCCGCAGAGAAGCCTGGTGGGCTACACCGAAGGGCTGACCCACGCCCACCGCCTCAGGTTCGGAGAGGACTACTGTGGGTTCGTTTCCTCCTTAGCAGGTTTTTCTTCTCCCTTTAAATTCAGGGCTGATGACGTCCCGGCTGAGTAACCTCGCAAGAAATCAGTTGGGAAAACTGGGTGAAGGATACGTGGTTTCCTCTGTGGTATTTGTTACAACTCCATATGGATCTACAATTATTTCCAAATTTAAAAATTAATGAAAAGACCTATAAGGCTGATAGGTTACATAATTAAAAAGTAATAGCTACCCAGATGTAAAAAAGTCCGACTATGAAGTGGAGAGCAGTTCATTCTGCATTGTTGCTGTATCCAGGGAAACCGCACAGCTAAATCTCAAACTTTTACGACTGGTTCGTCTCTACTCCTCCCCTGTCACAGCCGGCTGTTGTCACTGCAGTGCTGTGTCACAGGCAGTCCAAACTCAGTAACTGTCAGAAGAAAGCATGCTTTCCCACCCACCAGCCAGTGGGTGGCTAGGGGATTGGGCTGTCCAGCTGGGCTCTGGGCTGCAGGGGGTCCTACTCCTCTCTCGAGGTTCTAGTCCTCCTTGGATCAGCGGCCACCAGGTCACCGTTAGAGTCTTCACGGGAGCGGACAAGGCAAGTCCCACCTCAGGACATATTTCACTCCCCGACCCCATTGCTAACACTCACTGGCCAAAGCGAGCAGGGAGTGACTCTGCTGCCCTGAGGTCATGGTGGGGGGGGGCTTCAGTCCAGGACGTAGTGGGGGTGGGGGAGGGCTGCGGGACTGGGTGCTCAGTGGGCTGCACCTTCCAAGTGGACCCCGCTGCCAATGGCTCTGGGTGCCCCACCTTAGCTTACAGGTCTCCCCTTGTTTGCTCCTGCCCTGATCCTGGCTGAGGGCTCCTGGACCTTGGGGAGGGAGCTAAAAGTTCTTGAAGCGAACTTGTCTTTGGGTGTCAGTGGGTGCTGAGGTCAGGGGCTTGGCTGTGGGGCAGCAAGCAGGGCATCCATCGCAACCCCAACCCCAACTGGGTGTGCACAGAGCAGCCTGAGCAGTGAAACAGAAGGGTACTGGGGGTGACACAGTCACCCGAGGGCTGAGGGCACAGGTCCTGCATATCCCCAGGCCAGCCCTCAGAGCCCGAAATGTGGCCTTCCCTGACCACGGCAGGTGGACGGAAGAGGGGGCGTGGCTCTCAAACGTGCATTTCATTCCCGTGGAAGAGAACAGCACCCTCCCGAGTTCCTGGTTCTGTCTGCCTTCGGCGCTTAGTGGAGCAGTGAGGCACAGGCGCTGCTGTGGGCCTCCGGGGCACTTAGCCTCTGAAGGGCCAGGTCCAGAGGCCCCTCTTCCTGGGTGGTTGCCTGGACCCTTCAAGCAGCCTCACCGGAGTCTCCCAGGCACCAGAGGGGCCAGGATGCACTTCATGGTGGAGGGTGAACCAAGCGTGGGGCAGAAGCACCGTCGGGTCCCCTCCACCCTGAGGGCCAGTGCCAAGGCGAGAGCTGGTGGCCGGACAGTCTTCTTGGAGGGGGCTGCTCCCGGGCCAGGCACTATGGGGTTGGTCCTTGGGTGTCTTGGTGGGAACCTTTTCCAGAGGTGCTTTTGGGGTGCCTGCAGCACCTGCATGGTCGCATTTGGTCTCAGCCCTGCTTCTGCAGCTGACATACGTCAGCAGAATCCAAGGCTGTGGGAAGGCACAGTCCATCCCACCCACTTTCCAGGCCAGAGGCCACTTGGCCGTGTGACAGCCGAGGTAATGTTAGGTTGGTGCACGACCTTCTGTCCTTGCAGTGCTGAGCACAGGCCCGCGTGTCCTACCGTCCCTTCCATCTGCTTCTCCCTCTTTCTCTTTCTCCGTCCCTCCTTTTCCTCTCCCCCCAGCCTCTGAGTCCAGTCTCATTCGGCAGGAGAGGTCAGCTAGACTCCTGCCCTCAGCGGGCCCCCATTAGGCATCTCACAGAAGAGGACAGTCAGCTCCTCAGCTTCCTGAGACAATCACGTTCCTCCCTGATCTCTCCTAAGTGCGGCTCAAGGCCATCGTCCCAAACCCCATCTCTTGGTGCCTCCTTTGGGGGCTTGGAGAGTAGGCTGTCTCCCTGGCTTAGAGGCCAGCACGCCTGGCAGCATCTGAGGGGCCTGGGCAGCAGCTGGCTACCAGAAGGGGAGTCTACCTCTGACTGCCTGGAGCCTGGGAGAGCTGGGGGGTGGGTGACCTGCGGAGACTCCTGTGCTGGCTGGGGAGCAAGGACAGCTGTGTTCAAATCGGGCGCAGGTTATGTCTCCCCAGAAGGGGTAAGCCCCGCCACCTTCCACATTTCCAGCTTTGAGAGTGGACTGGGCTGGGGATAAGCAGGGTCTTGTTGGGGACAAGGCCTCAGATAACCATGGCCCACCCCCAGGACCCTTCTGTTTCACTGCTCGGGCTGCTCTGTGCACACACAGATGGGGCCGAGCTGGACATCCCCGCTCTAGCTGCCCCATGGCCAAGCCCCTGACCTCGGTGCCACTGATACCCAAGGGCAAGGTCCTCTTGAAGTCCTGCTGGGAGGAGGGCCTGAGAGAGCCCACACTGGAGGGCTGGCCCCTCGCTGTCTTGACCTGGACAGTAAGCTGTCAGTCTCTAGCTAGGAAGGGGTGTTGGGAGCATGGGGGACATTCTGGGAGGAGTGCCAGGAGGTAGTGAGCTGGGGGCATCTCTTCAGGTCGGGGAAGAAGGGCTGGGTGCTGCTCCACAGTACAACTCCAGCCCCTCTGGGCTCCTTTGGGAGGGGAGGGGTCTCTGTGGGCCTGTAGACAGACCCTAGGCACCCTCTGAGCAGGGGTGACTGGAGCCCATGGGTGGGGAAGCTGGGGGAATCAGTAATGCTGGGCCATCCTGACCGCGATCCCTCCAGGGACCAGCTCTTGCTCCCTCTGTGGCCCTTGCAGCCCCTACCCCCACCCTGAAGCCAGTCCTTACATGTCTGGGGGATAGATTATTAAGCGCAGAGAAACTCTTAAAGCTACAGTGACTAAAACACAGGGTCCATTCTTGAAAGTGACACCAAAACATTGGTGTCTGTACACCTCTCAGTTTGGTGACTCCACTTTCTACCAGCTGCATCTGTGGAGCCTCTGAAGCCAATGCCCTAGCTCCTGTGGCTGCTCCTGGCAGCGGCATCACACCAAAAATTCTGGAAGCTCTTCATCCCCCAGGAGCTACCCAGGGCCAGCCACTCTTCCCTTGGAGCACTGCTTGCAGGTTACAGCTCCTGTGGGGCGCTGTCACTGAGGCCCTGCCATGCCCTGCAGCCCTGGCCGGCTCTTCTAGGAGCAGCGGTGATCAAGGCCCCTCCACCTGTGCCCCGCCCCCAGGCACACAGCTCCTGTAGGAACCCTGGGCCTTGTGTGGCCAGACTTCTAGAAGCCCTGGCTGGCAGGGCAGCTCGTCAGCTAGGGGGTTGGGGAAAGGCTTGGTCCAACCAGCATTTTATCCGCTCCACATGTGCCAGGGAGATACCACCAGGGGAGGGACCGGAGAGAGGAAACCATGGGCCCTCAGGTTCTCACTGCTGGGGGTGGGGGGAGGTGTGGAAAGACTGCTGTCTGGGCACCTGTGCATGCATGCCTGTGTTTGCTGTGGGTGCCACCCCTCCTGTCCCCAAGCCAGATGGTTGAGCCCATCACCCTGCGTCTATAGGCAGGGTCCTTCTTACTGAGCCCTCATGAGGGTCGGTGACTCATGCTGCCCCTTGTGCCAGTTGTCTTGCTTTCCACTTCTCTTTCTAGTAGCAGCTCTGTCTGCTCTAGGAGGGGCTGCACTGCTGGTCTGCCTACCCCCCAGCTGGTCCCCACGTCTGTAGGTGGGGTCCATGCACAGGCATGGAGAAGACAGATACCCTTTTGCTTTATCCCTTCCATTTGCTGAGTAGGGCCTGTGGGTGGTGGGACCCCACACACCCACGGAGAAGGCCTGTGTGGAAGAGCCAGCATGGATGGAGGGGAACCTGCCAGGGAACGTGCTCCCTCTTCATCTCTCCTTACCTCGCAAGAGCCACCCCAGGCCCTACTTAGAAGCCCTTTTGAAGGCCTCACATCAACCCAAGGCTGAGGCAGCAGGTGGCCACCCATTCATGTATTCACAGGGGTGTCCAACCTTTTGGCATCTTGTGCCACACTGGAAGAATTGTCTTGGGCCACACATTAAATACACTGCGACACATAATCACACACACACACACACACACACACAACTCATGTTTTAAGTAAATTTACGACTTTCTATTGGGCTGCATTCACAGCCATCCTGGGCTGCATGCCCCCTGTGGGCCACAGGTTGGGCACCCCTGAATAGGGTCCATGGCCAAGTTCTTGGGGGTGTGGACAGGCACCCACATACTAGGAGACCCAACAGTCCTCATACACCCTTGGTGGGTCTGCTGAGCAGACACTCCCACCATCCTCTGGCCAGAAGATGACCCAAACCCCAGTTCCTTGCTACGGCCAGGCTGTGGGCAGAAATGGCTCTCTGGCACTGAGCGCCTGATGGCCAGACCCCTTTGTGCCTGCATTTTAGGTGGCATGCGGGCATAGTGGGTGCTTCTGAGGTTCTGAGGCCAGGCTCCTGATTCTTCCCTTCCCAGCAGAGAAAAGGGGAGAGCAGTGGGGGCATTTGAGGGCTCTCCATGATTCCTTAAGCCCAAGTGTCACAGCCTGGGTAACCCCAGCCTCCCCAGTCATGCCCCAAACTTTAGGCAGCCTGGAGAGTGCAGCTCATCGTCCAGTGACCCGGAGGCCGCTGCCAATCATGCGTTATGGGCCTCCCTGCCCAGTGGAGCAGGCCCAGTCCAGAGGGGTGAGCCAGCTCAGGGGTTGGGGCTGCTAGCTAGCCCTGGGTCAAGTTCAGGCATGCCACCCTCACCCCTCCCCTCCCTCAGCCCAGGCACTGGGCATATGTGCAACGTGTGTGGCGGGGGGAGGGGGGGGCTTGCTGTTTGTGACCCCAAGGTCAGGCGTCTGTGCCTGGTTGTAGTCCTGAAGCAGCCACCAAGCCAAATGTGGGTCAGTGTGAATTGCGCAGGCTGCGTTGGGGGAGGGAGAACTCCATCAAACCCCAACAGTCCTGCTGGCACGGTGACCAGTGTCTGGCTGGAGCTTGCGGGTAAGCCAGGATTGGAACGTTTTAAAATGAGCCTAAAAGAAAAGCACAAGAACTTCTTGCTCAGGAAGGCAGGCGGGGCTGTGACAGGGGTCAGGGGGCCGGCACTCTTCCAAGGGGCGGTCACAGCTAGGGTGAGGGCGGGGAGGCCTCCCTT